>NW_015505526.1:981203-1015593 GCF_001515645.1 Sinocyclocheilus grahami
CACACTCACACACTCACACACACACACTCACACACACTCACACTCACACTCACTCACTCACACACACACACACTCACACTCACACTCACTCACACACACACACACAGGTTTGTTTTTGTGAAAAGTGGGGACATCCCATAGGCGTAATGGTTTTTATACTGTACAGACCGTATATTCTATTGCCCTACACCAACCCTACCCCTAAACCTACCCCTCACAGGAGACTTTGTGCTATTTCAGATTTTCAATACACTCCATTCTGTGTGATTTATAAGCGTTTTGAAAAGTGGGGACATGGGGTAATGTCCTGAAAAGTCACCTTCTACTTGTAATACCTATGTCATACCTTTGTCATTATACAAATTTATGTCCTCATTTGTCACAAAAACGCGCACGCACGCGCACGCACGCGCACACACACACTCTCTCTCTCTCTCTCTCTCTCTCTCTCTCTCACACACTCTCTGGCTCTCTCTGTCTACCAACACAATGATCACATATCTGTTTATGGAGTCACTTTTTTAACAAGTAAAATTCAGATAGCATAATTGTTGTACCTCTACATATTGTGGATTGTATGGGAACTTACAAAATAAGCACACACACACACACACACACACACACACACACACATTCAATTCGTGTATGAACTGCGACCCCATGCACTGTGACCTCAATGTGATGTGGGATTCATGTCAATAATTATAATAATAAATGTATGATGATCAAAATATATCTATATTTCATGTAAAGTTAGTTACTATGAACCATAGCTGAATACATCTGTAACACGTATATGAATGTATTGTCATGCTTTAATGGACATATCCAACCAATGCATTTTACTGTAAAGCAATAACATGATAAAAAAAGATAAATATATATGTGAAAAGAATAATTCCCGTACATTTGTCATATGAAACTTTGAGAAAGGAATGTTTAAAATATGTCACAAATTAAACGATGCCATTTATACCAGTTTCATGGTTTTTGTGGCCTGCGCCATGTTTTAAATGAGCTGTGTGTGTGTAATGTGACGTGAATGAGTAAAGGAGTTCACCCAAAAATGGAAATTTGCTGAAAATGTGCTCACCCTCAGGTCATTCAAGATGTAGAAGAGTTTGTTTCTTCATCAGAACAGATTTGGAGAAATGTAGCATTACATCGTTTGCTCACCAATGGATCCTCTGCAGTGAATGGGTGCCGTCAGAATGAGAGTCCAAACAGCTGATAAAAACAGCACAATAATCCACACCACTCCAGTCTGTCAGTTAACATCTTATGAAGAGAAAATCTGCATGTTTGTAAGAAACAAATCCTTTAAACCACCTCTTCTGACCAAAATAATCCATAATAATTCTTCATCCAGTGAAAACGTCCATCTCCTGTTGTCTCTCACATCAAATTTTTTATATATATATTTTTAACTGTTTCAGACTGTTTTGGCTTGTAAACGGTGATTGATCTATGCATATTTCTCTCCTGATTCAGACAAGATGACTTTTTCATTGAAGAAAGCAGTATTATGGTTAGAGGTCTTATATTTTAGCAAGAGGCAATGGTTTGAAGTTAAATCGCCTTAATGATAGATTTGTTTCTTACAAACATGCAGCTTTTGTCTTCACAAGATGTTGATTTTGATGGACTGGAGTGGTGTGGATTACTTGTGGATTATTGTGATGTTTTTATCAGCTGTTTGGACTCTCATTCTGACGGCACCCATTCACTGCAGAGCATCCATTGCTGAGCAAGTGATGCAATGCTACATTTCTCCAAATCTGATGAAGAAACAAACTCTTCTAGCCTACATCTTGGATGTGTGGAGGGTGGGGACATTTTCAGCAAATTTCCATTTTTGGGTGAAATATTTCTTTAAAAATGAATAATAATGCACTTTGTTTCATAAACACATTTTTAAAAAGTAGTAGGCGATTTTCTGTTTCAAACGAGAACAACTTCCGGGGATGTTTAACACACTAATGGGAGTTAGTTAGTGGAGGCAGGTGTTAAGGTTACTGAGAATCTATACCCCCAGTTTGTAGATAAAGAAACGATTGTTTGTCTGTGTTATAAGCGTGTCTTGTGATATTTTTTGAGTGACTATATTGAAGAAGTGTAGGCTATGTGATTATTGTGAGAATGTGATTGTGTTGGAAAAGGGGAGTACAAAGACAAAGGGGGGCTTGTTTCTTATTAATGCTTTGTTTATTTCTTTTCTCTTTTGAGAATGCCACATGGACTCTTTTCGCATTTCCGGGATTTTCAGAAGCGGAAGTCGTCGTAGGTAAGCTCATGGCGAACGGAAACTACAACAGACATGTTTTTTGCCTTCCCATTTGACCCAATAGCAAAATAAACATCCACGATAGCATTTCCATGACTTTTCTAAAGAGGAAGAAAATATCGAGAGACTGATTGTGTTTGTCGTTGGGTTAGACACACGCACACTGCAGCGTTAGTTTGCTAGATTTACGATGATAAAGACTGTGGAAATGTGTAATCAACTCTTCATAGTCTGTGATAAAGGTCCATTCACAAAATAAAGCACTAAATGAGATAAAATGTGTGTGAAACGATACTTGGTATATCAGGAGTTAATGGTCAGGTGATGGAAGGTTTTTTCTCTCTCACAGAACGGCAAGTTTAATTATTGCATCATTAAATTACAGTGCAAAGCATCAACACTTGCTGTGCCACAAAAAAAAAGATGCAGCAAAGATACACTATATTGCCAAAATCATTGGGACACCCCCTTTTAATGAACAGGTTTGACTACTTTAGTAATTTCCATGAGTGCAAATCTTTTTGTTTAAGCATATGATGATATTCTAGGAAAAGTGCTTCTTATTTTATAGCAACAACAGAACCCTTTTCTATTCTAACATGACAATGACTCTATGTATAAGGCAATATTCAAAAAGAAATGATTGATTCAGTCAGCGTGGAAGAACTTGACTGGTCTGCAAAAGCATAGTTCTAATTCCAGCGGAACATGGTGTGTCTTTAAATGCAGACCTTGAGCCAAAAACTCATCACCAAACACCAATGACTTGTATATACACTATATGGACAAAAGTATTGGTACACCCTCTTCTTTAGAACAGAAAAAGGCACTTCCAAAACTGTGGCAACAAAGATGGAAACATAATTCATTTATTTAAAAATTATATTTCCATCTCTCTTGCAACAGTTTTGGAAGTGTCTAAAATTACTGTACCCATATGTACAAGTCATTGGTGTTTGGTGATGAGTTTTTGGCTTAAAGTCTGCATTTAAAGTCTCACCAGAGGTGTTCACCTGGCTTTCTGCAGACCAGTCAAGTTCTTCCACACTGACTGAATCAATCATTTCTTTTTGAACCTTGCCTTATACACAGAGACGTTGTCATGTTAGAATAGAGAAGGGTCCTGTCCAAACTGTTGCTATAAAATTAGAAGCACACAATTCCCTAGAATATCATTATATGCTTAAACGTTAAGATTTGTACTCATGGAAATGACTGAAGTAGTCAAACCAGTTCATTAGAAGGGGTGTCCTAATACTTTTGGCAATATAGTGTATAATTCTCCCTTGTATTTCTCAAATGTTTATCCTTGTTTCTATGGCTTAACCTAAGCCTTATGTTAATGCATTGAAATTAGTTACCCAATAATAGGCTAACAGGGCATGGAATGCCCCCAAAAAACAAATCAATCTTCTGCATCATATTTCAAATGATTGGATTCATTGACCAGCAGGTGGCAGACTAACATCACTGTTTGATTTACAGAGCTTCCCAGTATCAAATCACTGGATATGTATTATACAATATTTGCATTCTTAAGTCGCACTTAAGTGTCTCAGAGCTTCTACATTGAATACAAAAAACCTAAACCAAGTGGCATTTGCTTTAAAAAAAAAAAAACTTCCAAAACTGTGGCAACAAAGATGGAAACATAATTCATTTATTTAAAAATTATATTTCCATCTCTCTTGCAACAGTTTTGGAAGTGTCTAAAATTACTGTACCCATATGTACAAGTCATTGGTGTTTGGTGATGAGTTTTTGGCTTAAAGTCTGCATTTAAAGTCTCACCAGAGGTGTTCACCTGGCTTTCTGCAGACCAGTCAAGTTCTTCCACACTGACTGAATCAATCATTTCTTTTTGAACCTTGCCTTATACACAGAGACGTTGTCATGTTAGAATAGAGAAGGGTCCTGTCCAAACTGTTGCTATAAAATTAGAAGCACACAATTCCCTAGAATATCATTATATGCTTAAACGTTAAGATTTGTACTCATGGAAATGACTGAAGTAGTCAAACCAGTTCATTAGAAGGGGTGTCCTAATACTTTTGGCAATATAGTGTATAATTCTCCCTTGTATTTCTCAAATGTTTATCCTTGTTTCTATGGCTTAACCTAAGCCTTATGTTAATGCATTGAAATTAGTTACCCAATAATAGGCTAACAGGGCATGGAATGCCCCCAAAAAACAAATCAATCTTCTGCATCATATTTCAAATGATTGGATTCATTGACCAGCAGGTGGCAGACTAACATCACTGTTTGATTTACAGAGCTTCCCAGTATCAAATCACTGGATATGTATTATACAATATTTGCATTCTTAAGTCGCACTTAAGTGTCTCAGAGCTTCTACATTGAATACAAAAAACCTAAACCAAGTGGCATTTGCTTTAAAAAAAAAAAAAGCTCTCAAGCACAGTTTGCAACAAAAAAGTTGACAAAAATAAACAGCATTTGAGCACCGATGAGACTTGCTTTTTGATCATTTACTATCTATTGCAGCAACATGTGGACATTTGAAAGTGTGACTTTAAGTGTGCAAATATGTTTTTTTATGGAGCTTATAATATGACAAAACTAATTGAATTTGTATTGTGTAAATCTGAATTATTGACAAGTGCCATTTAACAAAACTGAATATTATGTGACATTTAACATAGTTCTGAATTTGATTTTTTTTTTTACTTGAATATTAAACATTTGAAATTTAACACAACTGAATGTTTTTATGGCAGAGTTTTATAGACATATATTTTCAAACAGAATTTTTTTGTTCTGATATCTTAGACAGCAAATATCCGGTTTTTAAAAATATAGCTTCAAGTTTTCAAGATGAAGAGGAAATTCGGTACATCAAATTCAATATTCTAAAATTCAATATGCGGAAATTCAGATCGTACAGAAAGTAGGTCAGAGGTAATACACAGGGAAGAGTAGATGATCTCCGAAAAGTCAAATGAAGCATTATGGCCAATTAGTAGTTCCCTTTCGATTCGATCAGTTCGACATTGCATTGCTATGCTTATGGGAAACCCTTCCTTCAAATAATACTGAAGCCTTATTGAATCACACCAGTGAAACTGGCCAATGGCTTTCAAGCGCGCAAAATATGAGGGGCTTCCCACTCTATATAAGGCAGCACTTGTACGTCATCTATTCAGAATCTTTTCCTTCAGCCAACCTTCTACGAGAAGCAAGAAGCCTATCAACAAGAGTACTCCCCGTGATCTACACGCTGCAGCGGACACACCTTCTCTCCCCTGCTGTGTTCCGGTGAGCTTCGGACAAGGATGACCTCTCACGATTGCCTCTCCTGCGCGGAGCCAATCGAACTCTCCGATGGCCACAACTCGTGTGTCTTTTGCCTGGGTCGTGCCAGGCGCTTGGGGGGTCAGACTGCCCCCTGGTGCAGGTTCCCTTCCAGTGCGCTTCATGACCACTGATCTCCGTCCCTCCCCCGGCGCACAAGATGTGGTGTCTTACGGTGCCATGGAGGACGCTGAGGATGAAGATGATGCCATTTCGGTGGCAGCGTCTGCGAGGGAGGAGTGGTCCAACAGCCCGCTGGATTACACTGCGCCCCACGGCAGCGACGTGGGGGACCTCCATCATAGTGATGTTGAGCTCCTACGCGTCCTGTCCAAGGCGGTTGATGAGCTCGGTTTGGAGTGGGCGCCTCCTACCGAGCTGGCCAGGACCACAGTCGAAACGACACCCCGCGGAGGCCCGGTCCCTTTTTCCCGGAGGTGCACGACGAAATAGCAAAGTAATGGAACGCGCCGCTCACCAGTCAAGTGCACAATCCGGGATCCTGTCATCTGAGGACGGCGCTGACCAAGTGGGGTATGTTAAACTTCCCCCCCCCGTGGAGGAAGCCGTTGCTGCCCACCTCTGTCCTGCAGCAGCGGCGAACTGGAGAGTGAGAAACAACTCTCCCCTCTAAACCTTGCCGTGCCACTGCAAACTTCGCTGGCAAGGCTTTCTCCGCGGCGGGCCAGGCAGCTTCAGCAGTTCACAGAAGCGTGACAGGCGCTGCCAGGGGTATCAGAGTGGGTTATGAAATCAATAAAGAATGGCTACACGCTTCAGTTCTTCCACAGACCGCCCCGTTTCAACAGTGTGTTAATGTCCATTGTACGGGAGCAGAATGCCTCAGTTCTGCGAGAGGAAATACACAATCTTCGCAAAATGTACTGTAGAGACATTGCCCTTTGCAGATCGCGAGAGCGGCTTCTACAGTCGGTATTTTCTGGTGCCAAAGAAAGACCGTGGACTCCGCCCAATCTTGGATTTGAGACCATTGATTCGCGCGTTTTCAAAGCACTCGTTCAAAAAGACTACGCTGAAGCAAATCCTCTCACACATCAGACCGGGAGATTGGTTTATCTCCGTGGATTTAAAGGATGCTTATTTCCACATTCAGGTAGCCCCCCACCACAGGTGCTTCCTGAGATTTGCATTCGAGGGGATAGCATACCAATTCACGGTCCTACCCTTTGGTTTATCCCTGGCCCCTCGTATGTTTACGAAGTGCATGGATGCTGCTCTCTCTCCTCTGAAGCAGAGCGGAATGTCTTAGCCCAATCAGAGAGCGCGCTGCTCAGCGACAAGCTCGGACACCTCGCTCATCTTCAGAGCTTAGGTCTGACTGTGAATATGCAAAAGAGCATGCTGGTTCTGAGACAGAACATTTCCTTTTTAGGAGTGGAGCTGAATTCAATCAATATGCGAGCGCGTATGTCAGAGGAGCGCTCACAAAAACTAATCATCTCTCTCGCAGTCTTCAAGTTAGGACACTCTTCACCGCTGAAATGCTTTCAGAGGATGCTCAGCCAGATGGCTGCCACCTCAACAGTGTGCAAATTAGGACTCCTACATATGCGACCGCTTTAGCTCTGGCTGAAAAGTAAAACAGTTCGGACGTGGTCAGAAACTGAGAAGTTGTGGCACATAAACTGTTTGGAGCTCCGTGCTGTACACTTAGCGCTTGAGTGCTTTCTACTGGACATTCTCCACTGTCACATTCTCATCAGGACGGACAACATGTCAGTGGTAGCGTTTATAAATCACCAAGGGGGTGTGAGCTCGCGGCCGCTACTGCAGCCGGCGAGAGACATTCTTCTGTGGGCAGATCAACACCTCCTCTCCATCCGGGCAGTACATGTCCCCGGATGCCTGAATCACGGCGCAGATTTACTGTCGAGGGGCAGGGTGATCCACGGAGAATGGGGATTGCACCCTTTGACAGTCAATATGATTTGGAGTGTATTCGGCAGGGCAGAGGTGGATCTCTTCGCAGCAGCAGAGAATACTCACTGCCTGCTGTTTTATTCACTGACACGGTCTCCCTTGGGAGTGGATGCACTAGCTCACAGCTGGCCGAAAGTATGCAAGTATGCCTTTCCTCCAGTGAAACTTATGCCTCACGTGCTTTGCAAAATCAAAGAGTAAAGGGAATCTGTTCTGTTAGTGGCACCGAAATGGCCCAACCAGCCGTGGTTCCCAGAACTGGTGGAGATGCTGGTAGCCCCCCCGTGGACTATCCCACTGAAGAGAGACCTCCTCTCTCAAGCACAAGGAACAATATGGCACCCAAATCCAGAGTCATGGAACCTTCATGTCTGGCCACTCGATGGAGCTTGCCAGTAACAGATGCACTTTCTCAGCGCGTGTTGAACACTATCTCTGAGGTTAGGGCTCCTTCCACGAGGCGTTTTTACGCACATAAACGGAGAGTTTTCACAAATTGGAAGAAGACCCATTCGAAGACCCATTCAACTGCCCAATACCAATAATTCTTGCCTTCCTTCAAGAGCGATTTGATAGTGGTCATTTGCCATCCACATTGAAAGTGTATGTGGCTGCTATAACAGCCTTTCACGTGCACGTCGATAATCGCCCAATCGGCAAAAATGACCTGATCGTACGATTTTGAACCCTCCTCGCTCTTCCAACCTACCCACTTGGGACTTGGCGCTTGTGCTTGACGCTCTCACGGAACCCCCGTTCGAGCCCATACAATCAGCGAGCTTGTTAGCGCTCTCTCTCAAGACAGCGCTTCTGCTCACACTGGCTTCTGTTAAGCGAGTTAGGGACCTGCAGGCGCTGTCAATTGATGACTCGTGTATTGAATTCGGGCCAGGTAATTGCAGACTCACCTTGAAGCCTAGAAAAGGTTATGTGCTTAAAGTGCTTTCGACTCCATTTAAAGTGCAGGTCATAACACTATCTGCTTTCCACCCCGAAACACCGGCTGGGGCGGAGCTGCTTAATACACTCCTGCTGTACCCTGTACGTGCGGTGCGCACTTATATTGAGCACTCTAGACAGTTCAGACTCTTGGAGCAGCTATTTGTAACTGTTCCGTATCAGTTACAAAATATTATTACTTGCCTATAAGGCCCTTAATGTGCTTTGGAGGACGCACAAAAGACCTGCCTGTGTCCAAGCAAAGGCTGTCACACTGGATTGTCGAAGCAATTGCTTTGGCTTATAGCTCTAAAGGCGTGGAATGTCCTATAGGGGTTCGTGCCCACTCCACCCGTGGGCTCGCGTCCTCATGGGTGTGGGCAAATGGCATATCTATTCAGGACATTTGCGTGGCGCCAGGCTGTTCATCACCCAACAATTTTGCAAGGTTTTATAACCTAAATGTATTGTTGCTTGCCTCATATGTGCTGTCAGTGCGAGCGGCACACCCGCCTTCTCAGCCTCAGTTATGATCTGAGCTGCATGCCAAAGTGGTTTCGACCAGGTCGTATACACTCCTGTACTGACGCGCCACCAATCCAATTTTATATGTTCCCCATAAGCATAGTAATTTTATGTCGAAGTGAATGAATCGAAAGTGAACACTCTCGCTTAAAGCAAAAAAGACAGGAGAGTGTAACATAGTTTGGTTAAAATTTCTCAATGGTAGTGTAAAAAACAAATTTTTAACCCTGTCAAACACAGCTCTTTTCAGAGCACGCAGTTTTTTCCTTTAAAGGTAATGAGCTATGCTGACCCCGCCCCTCTTTTCTGAGCTGTTCTCTGAGGGACTGTTTACTTCAGCCTCATTCATCGTGAAACTTGCTTAGTAGCACATTATTAGGAAAGGCGATTTGCAAAGATTCATTGAAAAAACCTTACACTCACTTCTTCTGTAGGTGAAGCTGGATCGCTCGATTGAGTCAAATGTTTTTATTTTATTTCATCTTTTTTATGTATGGGGCTGCTAGCCCCTAGCGCCGCCCAGTAAAGACTATTGCAGTGACATACAGGAGTCATACACTAGGCGCGCATGTGTCCGTTATTATTGATGCGCAAACAAACCTATCTGCACTCATGGCGCACGGATCGCTATAACATCATATTTCTTCTTGAACACAGTTCTGTATATTCATGTAGTTGTCAAAATTAATGTAGCCTACAGCAAGTATTTTATAACCGATGCTCGCTGAAGAAGCTGTTTTGAAGAAGTATCTGAGGATCAGTGGTGTTTATGTACATATGGGCATCAAACACTTAAAATTCGCTTATTCAGACAGAGGAACTATTCACCGATGACATCGACCCGCCTTCCGATCGCTGAGTTTCCACACATTCAGAATGGTTTAATTTATCATTTGTATTTTGGTATGTTTAGTTATTCTGCATGGATCTGTGTATGCAGTCATTTGGCGTCTCCCTGTGGTCTTGTTTGGTATGGCAGGTTGACTTGTGCTTATTTGTTAAAGTTACTGTATAATTAAGGTTTACATACTTTTAAGTAGTTCATTTTAAGTTGTAAAGAATATCTGCAGTGACATTTTTGCAAAGTATGTATTGATTTGGAGAGGAGGGGGGCCTTGGAGTAAAAACGGTTGAGAACCACTGGCTTAGACAAATGTTTCACATGCTGAGAATGCTAACCTAACATATAAATATGCAAACCATTAAATGTTTAAGTATCACTTAGGATATCTCTGGGCGATTCATGATCATGTAGTTTCACGCACACGCCAGAAAACTACTAATTGGCCAAAATGCTTCGTTTGACTTTTCGGAGATCATCTACTCTTCCTTGTGGATTACCTCTGACCTACTTTCTGTACGATCTGAATTTCCGCCTATTGAATTTTAGAATATTGAATTTGATGTTCCGAATTTCCTCTTCATCTTGAAAACTTGAAGCTGTATTTTTAAAAACTGGATATTTGCAGTCTAAGATTTCAGAACAAAACATTCGCTGTTTGAAAATACATGCGTTTAAAACTCTGCCATAAAAATATTCAGTTGTGTTAAATTTCAAATGTTTAATATTCAAGTTAAAACAAATCTAATTCAGAACTATGTTAAATGCCACATAATATTCAGTTTTGTTAAATGACACTTGTCAATAATTCGAATTTACACAATACAAATTCAATTAGTTTTGTCATATTATAAGCTCCATATTTTTTGGGTCACTTAATGTGCATTAATTATATGTGACAGAATAAACGCATTGGAATCAAATCTTATGCGGTCTGTTCTTGTAAACGCCTTTGACTATAAACCGTTTTAAAAATCTCCTGAGTGAGCCTCATCATCATCTGCGCTTTTAAAACTGAATGTTTGATTTAAATGAGTATTTGTATGTGAGAGATATAAACCATCTGCAAGAGCTAAACTCCCTCATTTTTCAGGTATAACCTCTTATTAAGGGAGCAATTCAGCAGCTGTCAGTGTTGGAGCATTTGCTCCATAATTACAGCAGTTTGACTGGTAAAGCTGCGATTCTGCTCTACCAGTCAAGCGGATATAACAGCCTGCTAGGTTACTAACTCTGTCAGACCTTTTCAGCATTATACTGCCTCTAGCTGAATGACTCATTTTCATACCTGCATATAATTTTTCACCTATGGCCACTTTATTTATTTATATAGATACATAAACATCACATTGGAGCAGACTTGTATTTATTTATTTATGTACATACAGATCACGTTCAAGTAAACATTTTTATTTATTTTTCCATAAATATTTATTTTTGGTTTTTATTTAGTTATTTACATAAATATCACATTCAAGCACACTTGTGTTTATATTTTGTTTGTTACTGTTAAAATGCCTTTTAATGTATATTATCGTTGTTTTTACCCTCGACCAAGACTTTAAACGTTAAGCTTCACACAAAGTTTTAATCCAAGATAATTAAAACCATGCGACCAATAATGGCATCGCAACTTTGAATCTGCAAAAGTACAAATAAGTGACCCGAGCATTTAATCAACAAATATGATAGGAAAATAATACGACAGCGTAATGAGAGTGTTTAAAGATGATAGAGATCAGATGACTTTCTCCATCTGTGATATTTCCTCTGAGCTCAAATCAAACTCTTCCATTTGATTCTGAGTGACTAGACTAGGGGTTTGGTGCTAATAAGCGGATCTCTTGGTCTCTTTTACAGTATAACAACCGGACGATCCATGCACTTTTCATGTTTGTCAGTGGTTATCAATGTTGGAGAGTAACTAGTTATCTAGTCACCTACCTTAATTACATTTCCTTTCATTTGCTTTGTTAAAAGAAAAACAGAAAAGAATAAATCTCTAAACAAGGTTACTTCTGCATCGCAAAATAAGGTATGTTCCGCATAGTTAATGTCTTTCATATGTAGGTTATACTATAAAGGCATTTTTTTGTTTGTATAGCCTAATAATCATGGTACTGTAGGTCACACTTGATGTGCAATGTAAATTTTTCGTTCCCTAAACTTAACCGTACGTTGAAATTAACCATTTTAAACAAAAGTTACAAAGAATGCATGATGCATGTAGACAATTAGTCTTCATTAGCACAATCTAATTAAACTTCTGTCCTTCTAGCAAGAAATAGTGACACTCAGTTGTGCTTTCCAAACAAAACCTGCCAGCACACAAGATCCTTATCGTTTGAACGTACCTGTCATGGTAGACGTCCCAAATGAACCATTTGCAATTCTGGATTAGTTCCATAAGTTGCCTTGAAATGCTAAAAATGGCAGAATTCCCTACCACAAAATTGCTTAACCTCTGACTGCTGAAGTTAACAAATCATGATGGCGGATCCTGAGCGCTCTAATGGAAGCCTGTGGATGTCTGGTATGATAGAGTTCATGAGCATTAGTGTAACTTGGAGGATGCCCAAGTCACACATTTACGGGTGAGGATGTGATTGCAGGAAACTGAACCTCCATTATAAATCGGCCTGAGTGTTATTAATGCAAATTGCTTTTTTGATATTGTGCTGCATCATTGTATTGAAATCCATAATGAACACAAAACCGAGAAATGTTGTCAGTAACCTGGAAGCCTGAACACTCAGCATTCCCGTGCCTTTTAACAAATGAATTTATGTGACTTTTCCAGTCATTCAAGATTACTGGATTTTGAAAAAATAAAAATCATATGTAGTTTGCAAGTAATTGTTACTTTTATTGTATAAAAAGATATAATAACTATAGAGATATCCTTTTTAATCATGATTTAAAAAAATTAAAAAAAGATTATGCATATATTCATCTGATTTAATATGGCTTGGAAATCACAATTTTAAAAATGTTATTTATGATTACTTGGTTAGTCTGGATTACAGGATTAAAAATCATATAGTTTGCAATCAATCCTTTTTCAATCATGATTTTAAAATCATTGTATGCATATCAGGGTTATTATAATTAATTGAAACTAAAATTAAAACTACAAATTAAAATATAAAAAAATGTAAACACAAATATTTTAGTTTAAGTACTGTAATAACTAATAAGTTGTGAAAATACAAACTATATAGACATTTAAAAAACTAATAAAATTACAAAAACTTCAAAATTAATAAAACTTCAACAAAATTAAAAATGAAAACGGGAAATAAAAAAAAATATAAAAAAATAAAAATATTAATAAAACTATAATAGTATATGATGATACTAAAATGACACACGCACACACACACACACACACACACACACACACACACACACACACATATATTACTATAGAAATGTCTTTTTTAATCATTACTTTATAAAATGTTGTGCATCTCAGGGTTATTATACTTAATTCTAACTAAAATTAAAACTACAATTTAAAATAAATATAGAATAAAAATACCTTTTAGTTTAAATTTATGTACTAAAATAGCTAAAACTATTTACAAAAAAACTACAAAATGACTAAAACTTTAACAAAATCTAAAATTAAAAAAAAAAAAAAAAATGAATTCAAAATAATTAAAAAAGTATATCAAAGTACACTAAAATAACACTGATGCATACTGTATATTCAAATGGTTTAATTCAATACATTTAATACATTTTCTGATATTTTCAGGTTTCCTTTGCCAGAAGTAACCTCTGCAATACAGTTCTTGCTTTTATAAAGACTTTAATCTATTAAAACACATGATTGACACCCAGTATAATTTCTTCAATCCTGCGCTGTAATGCTTTAGGCTCTTTTGAAAGTGCAACCGGTTACATTTGCAGTGAAAAGATGATGAAATGCAATGCGAACGTACTTATCATGCATTGAGAATACTTTTTTTCTAATGCATTATATATACAGGCCTCAAGTCAAGTATTACCATCTTTCTCTCTTTGTCATTTTTTGAGCACTAAACACACATTTGAAGGCTTGTGACCCTTTGACTGGTTTTAGAGCGAGGCTGAATCTTTAATGCTGTAAAGCAAATGTAAGAATGCCTGAGGGGCTGCTGACATCTGAACGGGGGTTTATTGATGCATTTCGAATGAAAGATGATGTTCCTCCATCTCTTTGCTCTTCACTGTGAAGGATAACAAGTGTGTGTCTCAGCATTGTGCACAAAAACCAATTCCTTTCAATTCTTTTTATAATACCACATGCTTAATATTTGCACACTCACATATATTTGTCTAATTACTCTTTACAGTTTACAGTATGTGATTAAATATTGTGGTAAACACCCAAACTACTGAATTATAGATCATAGTGTAATACTGTATTCGCACCATAGGCTGTTTTGAGCTGAAGGTTAAGACTGAATCTTAAATATTTATCGAGAAAAAAAATGTTTTTGCACAGTAATATATGTACTCAGATGTAGCCGCTGCATCCACGTCTCGCACAAATAGAAATAGTAAATGTTGTTAGATTAATGGTGATTCTGACATCCAACAACAAAAATAGATTTTGTTGTTAATGTTGTTGTTGTTGAAAATATGGGTAAATTGCCATTTTGAAATAATAAAAATTATTTTGCTTAAGTATCAATTTCTCCTTAAATTAAATTCTATTTATTTAATCAATTTATATATGCAACACTGTAAAAATGAGTTTATGCAAAGCTGTAAAAACAAAGTTGTAAATAAAATAAAATGATTGGCATACAAAGATTTTTGCAAGAAAACACATTCTTTATACTTCGAAATTTCATGATTAATTAAATGTTACTTTCCCTTTTTATAATTATTCCAATTTTGGTGTTTGCATCAAATTAAATTTACAAAAGTGATTTTACATGCTTAGAAAACATATTAAATGCAAGTAAAGTGTCTGCTTTAATGTTTCAAATAACTTGTAAAATGTCAAAATATGGGTGAAATAATATTCCATCATCATATACAGCATAACAAATATAACATAACAAATATTTTAAAATATATAAAATAAGTGATCATACAAATTGGTCTTGTTCTAAAAAAAATGTGTTAAATTAATGATTGTTACACTGAATGTCATTTTAGTGGGTGTAAATCATGGTGATAAATGTATGATAGTCATTATCTTTTGCTTAGAAAAAAATAAAACAGGAGCCATTCTAATGTACGGAGAAAAAAATTAAAGCTGTATTATTAACCTTTTATTGTTTTGATGTTTGAAAAACCCTTTTTGCCTTTGATCCTCATTTTTTCACTAAAACTATCTTAAATAGTTGATCTGTGAACAACAGAATATGTTTAAATAGTCAAAGATGCAGCAAAGTGTGGCACAAATGTGTTTTACAGTATTTATACAATTTCTTTTACAATTCTTATACAATTTATACAGTTTTCAGTGTTGCACATCTTGACCACCTTGAAATTATAATTACAGTCATGTGTACATGCGTGTAATGCTAAAAGACTATTATGATTTTGGGGCATGTGTCTTCTGTTAGTGCATGAATATCTCTCTGGTACGATTCAGAAAAACATACAATCAGTGTTGTGTTTTTTCTAAATAGTATTAAAGTATATGGTATGTTGCCATTTGAAACATTATACCATAGAGAGAAATTCATGCTGTCAGATAGTGGGTGGACACTAAAGTAGAGAAATTCTCAAAAAACACAATACGCAGCGGAGCGAGTCAACATCAACCGAGACCGCCCACCATATATGCAGGTGGCAATAAATTAATGTTGCTGAAATAGAGTACATCAGGTCACTACATATGCTGAATAAATCAGACGTGGATGGTAAATGGGTTTCGCACTGCGTACAGAGGAAAGGCTGTTTAATTCCGCAGTGTCCAGGCCTTAGAGTTTTAGGAATCAGTTTCACGCTGTGTGGCTTTAGAAAGGTGAGTCCCTGCTGATGGGGGCCACGCGTAATTTATTTCATTTTCCCAGATGCCATTTACCCTTCCATCCGCTTCCGCAGACACGATGTGTTTACTCAAACAATAGAAGAACTGATTTAAAAAAGAAAAATGTGTGGAGTGGTCGGCCAGCACAGGGGTTGCCAGGTCTGCGTAACAAAATTGGCCCGTTGGCCAATCAAAAATAGCCCAGTGACCATATCCAAACTCGATCAGAACTCGAAACATGCAATTGCCATAACTAAAATACATATTTCACAGTCATTGTTATGCAAATTGAAAACCACTATATTGTAGTGATCATAAAGACAGCTCAAAGGCTCCTTACCCGTGGCCGTCCTTCAAAAAACGACCACAGATTTATCATTTGTAGAATATAAAATATTTCAAATCAAATATAATTTATGCAGTATGTCAAACCATTAACTCGCAGGGGAAAAAATTCACGAGAATGCAGACTCGGCAACCCTGGACTAGTAATTCTGTTAGCGTAAAAACACTTTGCAGATGTAAAAAAAAACAAAAAATTTTTTTTCACATTTTTTTATTAAATACAACTGAATCCTCAAACAAAAGTGTAAAAAAGCAAGTACACAAGTGGTATATATAATAATTATAATAACAATGATAGCAATAATAATCCATATACCAACCAAGTGGTAGTGCATTCACTGACTTTTTCCTAAACAATTCCATAAAGGTCATCGCACACAAATTTCTTACTTTTTCCTCTTATTCTCATTTCTTTAAATGTCAACACACCATAAAACACAAGTGCAAACACATACTGCAGGCATGTAGGACTACTCCCCAACATTTGGTCATAAACATCAACCTGATCAAACTAGTTCCCTCAATGATAAATTCATTGCACTCTTTTTCCATTCCCCCATTCATTACTTGCAAGAGAGGAACATATCTGATGCACCTCAACAACAGGAAGTCACACACAAAAAAGTGGATGGAAACAATTTGGTCTCTCAAACAAGTATTTTGCACCACAGTCATTTTGCTACTGTACAGAAAGAAAACAGCACTTGGTTCTTTGTTGCCAACTGTGGTGAACGAATGATAAAACACTGAATGTTTTTCTTTGAACAACACAGCTCATATTTGGCTGATTTACCTCTGTCCACAACAGGATGCAGCACATCATAATTCTGGACCCCAAAACAGTTAATCAGTTCTTATCTGGGGGTTCAAATGCTTCTTGTTGGCTCCAAGTCAAACAAAATCCTTAATTTTGGTTCCTTGGTCATGTATCCATAATCTCCCGTGCTGGAGTGGGTTCATGTGGGAGGCTTGTAGCATTCGGAAGAGCTTGTCCATGTCCCACCGAGTTCTGCTGGACTTCCATGGGAATTCCAGTTGCGTTCTCTCGATTTGGGAATTCACGTGACTGTTTCCGGTACTCGAGAAAGGTGCATGCCTTGGTTGCAATGGCCACCACGTTTTTGCCAACGAAGATGGTGGAAACCCGGCTGTCCTGGAAGAGCACCATGTTGACGCCACGTATGAGGATGGTGACGATGTTAATGGTGACCAGACTGAGAAGAGGATAGAGCATCATCTTCTGAGGGGACACGTGGTCACCCTGCACACTGATCTCACTCAGGGACACACAGGGAAGAATCAGAAGCAAAATGTAGCAGTAGAAGAACATCAAACCTTCCGCCCAAATGGGCAAACCAGTCCGCTGCGGCTCCCAAAGATTTGCCTGCATATCCAGCAGGTCCAGCAAGTCCAATGCCACCCAGAAGAGCCGACCCCTCATGTCCTCCTTCCTCCGAAAGGTACGGACATATTCCATGCTGTCCAGAGCCACCAGAACCAGGTAGAGGCCTGGCACACAAATGGACAACAATAAAGTCAAAGCCTTCCGGGCAACAGTCTCCAGACTCTTGCGATCAGCCTTACAGTTCTGGAAGACAAAGTAAAGCTTGATCTCCAGCACGAAGATATAGAGGAACCAAAGGATCATGGCGTATCCTCGTCGAGCCGTCCGCACTTCTGCTCCAACCCAAACCGCCACATACCGGAGGACAATAAGAAAGCAGACATCCCCAACAAGGACAATGATGCAGACGCCGATCTTTCGTGGCCCCTGATTCTGCTCCACCAGGTAGGCATCCATGAATGCCATGCTGGTCATGATGACAAAGGTGGTAAGACACACATGCCGCTTGTCCGGTGGTGGCAACACCATGCTGAGGGCCACCACCGCATGCACTCACTCACAGCAATGTCGTCCACTCTGTTGCACTTGGGTTTGAAGGACTCTTGAAGTTGCAGGTCGAGCTTTGCAGGACTGGTTGGAGCGATTGTTTTTCAACCCTTTGAAGGCATTTGCATTTCCTGTATTTCGTAAACCAAAAAGCCAATTTCTCCTAACTGACAGTTTGATTCACACTGCTTTGCTAGGGTTGTATTGACTGTAAATCTGAAGGAATAGCGTTAAATGGTACAAAGGGCCAAAAAAGGTATACAATAGGGCTACTTTGCAATGGTAGGCTTCAGTTTCATCCTCACCTGCTCTTCTGACACGACCTGGAAAGAGAGGAAAGAAAACGAGCTGTCAGCACAAAGTGGATAATAAATCACGACTCACCGCTTGGAGCCAACGGCATATCCGGTTCTGCCATTGTGTCAGCATCATTTAAAGACATGTGATAACAACATTGGGGAAATACACAGTTACGCGGCCACTTATTCATTTGCACTTTTTAGTAAAACAGGGGATGCTCACAAAACTGCACAATCCTGTGCAATAAACCAAGACGATGTTCCAGCATTGATTTAAGCTTCACATGCAGGAGAGTGGAAGCCAAGCAGTGCAAAAATTATTTCTTCTTCTTTATTTGGTCTTGTTTTCCATTACAAATTTCTCAATTTTTAAATCAGGATACTTTAGAAGGAAAATGACTTGTTTCTGGAAAAGTCTTGTTTCTTAAAAAATTATGAAAATTACACAAGTTTATGCTTAAAATTAGAAAAAAAATGTAGGCGGAGTAAGGAAAAATATCTTGAATATAAGTTATTTTTTCTTACCCCACTGACAAATACTGATAGATATGCTGATAAGATGTTTTAAGCATTAGTTTACTTTATTCTGATATTTGTGTCTTTTTGTTTCTTAAGTAAATGTATCTTTATGCTTTGTACTGGAAAGACAAAATGCTGAGAAAATCAGTTTTTGCAGTGAGAACTGTGAGAGAAAAAGCTTTTTAGTTTTTGATGTTAGAAAGATACAGATTTTATAATTTGAACTTTTATTTAACATGTCATAAGTGCATGTCTTTTTTTATGAAATGTCTATGAAATTTATTTGATCTTTGATATTTATTTAATCACAGATAAATATTTGATTGCTCAAAACTGCCTTTTCATCACACACCAGACATGACTGGGTTCTCAGTTTTGTTTCCTTTAAGTATCAACTTTGTCTCTGATGTTTCTCATATAATTCCTTAGAAAAAAGTGAAAATAGATTGACATACAGTAAGTGTATAGAGGCATAAAATGAACATGAGTAGCAGTTCAGATCATTAGATCTGGGAAGAATTGGATTAGAAGTGTTGTGTTCACATCAAGATCTGATATGTGATTGCAAACGCTGGTATCTTGGCAGAAGTTTTGAGACATAGTTGAAACTCTAGAGGAGATTACTTGGGTAATTTTTCCTGAGGACCAGAAGACTTCAACAAAAAATTACTCTCAATTTACATTTTCTCTCAATTTAATCTCATTTCTGTCAAGGAGAAACAACTGAGCTATTAGGGGATCACATTTTCTTTTCTACAGGATCATTGAGCTTGAAAGTTGGCTGAAGGAAAAGGTGAGATTCGATTACTGTTGAAAGAAATATCTAAGGAACACACTCTTGTAGTGATTCACAAGGCAACAAATTAACACTATTTTTTTTTGTTTTACTCTAAGAAAAATATGTTCTTTTTAAAGGCTAATGTTTTAACAAATGTATAAGTATGGCCTGTATGGCAAAGAATAATGACATTTCTAATCATGCATTTGATGGATTCATGCAGGTCAATAAACTTCCATCATTAATAATTCAAGCTGAGAGACTGTGGAACAGTGTTTGGAGATCCATTTAGACCGACCTGTTTAATATTCACAAACCGAGCCGCTGGCGTTTGTCTGATAGCCAAGGTCGCAGGAGTGCTAATCAACACACTGGGCTGACATTTCACTAAAATTAAGCACAAATAATGAAAACTCGATACAAAACACAGCTCAATCTTCATCCGAAGTCTCATCCCAAATGAAAGTATCAATCTGAAAAATGGAAGAAAAACAACAAAGATTGAACTGGAACCAAGACCAGGTAATTTGAGTGTGTTTTTAATGCCGACCATCAAGAGATGAGTTAAGCTCTCTGTCATGTCCAACACAATCTTATTAGCATTTGGCAGAGTACACAGATAGCAGACATAGATCTCATTTCTATGCTTGTCAGCTCAGAACGGGGGAAGCTTTAAATCAATGTAATAGTCTACAGAATGATAGATACTTCACTCTGATCCAGCCTAAATAACATGAATATGCTACTTAAATAAGAAAACATAGATTTTTTTTATTTCTGTGTCTGCTTTGCTATTCTGGAAAAACATTAATTTCTCTTTTTTTTCAACCAATTTCCCAAATAATTACATGAAAATCCCAGTGACATTAGTAACCATACTGTCATTTACAATACTAACTTACAATACTACTTAGATGTGTAAACGTACAGTTTTCATTTGCAAATGTACATTTAAATCACATTATTTGTAATGAGAAGAAGTGCTTAACCATTGTGCTGTGCTGAAAATCCTTTATCTAATTTGGTATTCCTTTTATACATTTCTTGTAATCTTGGATTTAATATTTTTGTCAACTTGTTTTCTTTCAAATCGCACAAGTCTTCACCAATTTGGCAACATACACTAAAAAAATTCAATCAATTAGGCATATGATCAAAAAAAAAGTTGCTAAAAAGATTGAATCCAATATTTATTAACAGTATAGCAAAACTAGCCTATATATTGTGACCAGGACCGTAAAAAAAAAAAAAAAATGTAATCATGTATTTAATAATTTAATTTAATATGTATTTAATTTAATCATGTATTTAATTTACTTAATGTATTTAAAAATTGTGATGCTTTAAAATAGCAAAGTAGGCTTTGTTTATGCAAAATATTTTATATTTTTTATTTAAATTTTGGTGACGTTTAGACAGCTTATGACAGATACTAATGAATTCAAAAATAAACCTTAAAAGTTATTTTTGTAATAATCTTTTTTAATATCTCAGTTGCTTCTCCTATACATCATGATAGAGAGGAATTGAGACGTTTTCTTCTAAGAAAGACCCAATACTGACATACATCTCCTAGAGTTTCAGAAGAGATCTCAACGTTTCAAACTGATGAAGATATTGCTACAGATTCTCCGAGCCACCAAAGCCTGCAATTAAAAGTCAGTGATCTCAATATAAACTCAAACATTTCTCATCAAACACTATGCTTCTTTGCATATTAATTTTATATCTTTATAAACTAACTGTATTTCAACAATTGATTCATTTGTGTCTACTTTAATTTCCCCAAAGGAATTTTAAGAGAAACATCTGTGACAAAGTTGATGCCAAAGCCCTTGCAGATGGATGAAACAAACCAACTGACAGCAAACCAGACAAATGTTCCAACTGTTCAAACTTGGATGCGTGAAAACTTAATGTAACTTCCCTCACAGTGAAGACAAGATTATATTGAGCACAGCTGTTCTCAGACAGGAGCTGTTTCACTGACAAAATCCCATATTTTTATCGCTGCCTGAATTAAAACAATGAATTATGAAATGCATCCTCTTTCAAGGCCCTAATGCATAATGAAAAATTCTGCAATATTCATAAAGACTAAAAAATGTAAAAGTGCACTATGTCAGTTGTCCTTTTCTATATCAAGTGCTGCAAAATGACTCAAACTCTGATTAATTGCCAGATCGGTTGATCTCAGAGACTAAAAGTATCCTGATGAAACCTACTTAGTAAAATTCAAAGAAACTTCTTTTTGTTCATAAAATCTTATAGGACCAGTCAGTGATCATTCATTTTTAAATGTATCATGCAAAATTGAAACAATGAGTAAAGTAGTCATTTAGCAGAAAGCTTTTTTTTACTAAAGACAATCTAGTAACAAATCAAAATAGCAGTGATCATTTGCTCACTAACAAACAATGATGTGTTTCCATATAGTTATTAAAAGACAAACAGCAAGAGCTGGTTGAAATCACCAGTGCCTATTAATTTCAGAATGCACTGCACAGGTTTTTATCAGTCCATCAGTAAACAGAATCATTTGTACAAGCTTCTGAAGAAGAACCAGCGGCATTTGCCAAAGTTTGCGGGGTTCACGGCATCAAATATTTGGAAGATATCCAGGAGTTTTATTGGAGACACTTGGTATCAAGTAAACAAGATATTCATGAGCAGAACTGAATATTAGAGATAACGGGGCCAACCAGTGTGTGAAACGCTGAGCGAGTTCATGAAAATACATGGACCCCACCGGTGCAAAATACATTCTGGTGTGAGAAACTGATGTGGTGTATTGCTTTTTAAGTGAAAGCATGAAAAAGAAGCACTGTAATTATGTAGTTTACATTGACTTCGCTATTCTTAAGGAAGTCATGCAACAATTTAGACAAAAAGAGCATTAAAGACTGAAAGAGCCGCAAGCTGTCGGCTTATTTTTTATCACTTATACAAAGTGGGAGGAATTTCTGAGCAAATCAGCTGTTTGAAAGTTTTAGTAGGTCTGATAATAGCTGATCCCAGCAATGTACAGCGTCATGAATAAATTACTGCTGTATTACTGTTGCTGTGATTAGGCTACTATATGCTATTTTTATGGAAGCTTGTTTCTGCCACTTATAAAATAAGTAAATAAATAGGTAATTGCACCTTTATCTCGTAATTCTGAGTTTATATCTCACAATTCGAACCTTTTTACATTCACAATTCTGAAATAACGCTGAAATAGGCTAATACTGAGATACTCGCGAAATAAAGGAGAAAAAAAAAAAAAATTCTGCGTTTATATCTCACAATTCTGACGAAAAGACTTTTAATATATATTTGTAGTGTGAATTAGTATTTAGGTTCAGAGCGCACCTTTTCTTTACAAACGCTAGTTCTCATGACGTCACGCAAAAGCTAAATTCATCTTTTCATCCGTTGTAATAATTTGTAAAATAAAACAATGTTTGAACATTAAAAGAGTATTCTACATATTCAGTTGATGTTAAGGTCTGTATGGTAATTAATATATTTTAAATTTGATTAGCTTTCTAACTTACACTGCATGCGCTCGTTCGCCGTTGCTAGAGCGCGTGTGTGAAAAAGCTCACAATTAACGACCTGATTAAAAAGTTCATACTCGTAATAAATAAGCCAAACCCTGGAGCTTAGAGCGAACTTTTGTTTTATGATGATATGATGCTGGAGAAATCGTCAGTTACCAGCTTTCCTGACTGTTTATGGGATCGAGAAGCTTGAAGATGCGGAAAACACCCGCTTGATTCGCGTGACACTTGTTTTGTCTCTACTTTTAAGGTAAGATTTTATTATAATATGTACGTGATAGTGCTAGATAGAACAGTTCAACAACATATCTCTATTGAAAGGTTCAATCATACTCATAAAAAAGCAAATGCAACGAAATATGTGACAACGTGCCCCAATATAAAATATCTATGCCTCGAGATCACAGTTCAGGATTTGAGTTTAAGCTCTCTATTAGGGCTGCACGATAAATCGTAATGGAATCGAAATCGCGATTCGACAGAAGCTGCGATTGTCATGCGTATCTTTCAGTGAAACACGGTTCTGTGATCAGCAGTAAATCTCCATCCAAAGGCCAGAGGGCGCTCTCGCGCTGAAACTCCAAATATGCCTCGCAGAAGAAACCCAGGAAATGCCTATAGCTGTAACTGGATAAACAGAAGATTCAACTGCTTTCATTGATTCAACGTGACTAGTAAACACACGATTATGACAATATATGGTTTATCTGAGTTATTATTATTATAATTTTCATTCAAATAAAGTATATTTATAATGCAATGCCTTTATCACTGCTTAGAATACTATGAAATATGTTGCGTGCCTTATTCTGTGTAAGAAGCCACATCATCTCACAGAAGGTTTTATTTCAAACACTCGACTGACGTTATGAAGTGAGTTTGAAGTAAAAATATGTTATTAAATGTGGTATTTTCACATGCTTTCAGATGGAGCAGCATTTACTACACAGAGCCGTAGTTCACTGAGAATTGCAATTTTAAAAAACTACGATTTTTTTGCGTAACTTGTCAGTGAACTACGGCTCTGTGTAGTAAATGCTGCTCCATCTGAAAGCACGTGATGATGATTTACTGCTGATTACAGAACCGGCATTACTAACGAAATGGGCATGACAATCGCATTTGATTAATCGTGCAGCCCTACTCTCTATTAAGTTGACATGATTTGGTTTTATTGTGTTTGCTTGTTTAATCCTAAAAAAATAAATATGTATTAGTGTGCATGAAAGCTCATATCTATGAATCACTTCTGTATAGTCCACTTTGCTCTCAGACATAGGAGTGTTTAGTTGCCTTAGACATCCATAGACAGTTTCTTGCTTTCTAAATGGCCATTTTTGGCCGAAATAAACTGCAATGTGGACCAGATTTGATGTCCACAATAAAGCATCTAGCAGCCAGAGAAGTTTAACAACATCCAGCTTAGTGAATCATCTGGCACTGATGCCAATGTTTAGACATCACTGCAGTCACCGCCACCATATTCAACACTAATGAAGTCCACAGCGTGCGTCTGTGTCTCAGCAGCTTACAGTATGTAAACTGTTTGTCAAGGAAGTACACTATGCTGTCTCGATTACGTGAACATGGCTTCCAGATGCTATGCTGGCACTTCTGTTGGCATAGCAGATGTTCTCCTGACATCCCTTTATAATTGTAAAGGCTTTCTCTGACTGACTTTTCATGACAGAAAATGGTCTGCATGACATGCAAGATGTCTGTTTTAAGCAAACACACTAATAGGGACTTTCTGGAGCATTACAGCATAATGAAGTGTTAAATATTCAATGGAAAACTCTTTTCTGTGGCCCGTGAGGACGTCCTAGCCTTGCGTTTAGAGCTAGTGTGTCCGTTTGCTCTCAGCTAAATATATGACTTGTGATTTTTCTTAAGCCAACTGTGCCAGCTGTTTACCCGAGGGCCGGTTGTTTTACTCCCCCAGCAGAAATCATTTTAAATGTATATTAATTCAAAGGCATTAGCTAGGTCATGAAAATGTTGGCGCACTAGGGCGCTCTCATTTAGTCCTGTGTAATTATTCATGGCTTATTCTTATTCGGTCACTTTAAAGGGTTAGTTCACCCAAAAATGAAAATTAGCCCACAAATTACTCACCCTTAAGTCATCCTAGGTGTATATGACGTTCGTCTTTCAGACGAATCCAGTTGGAGTTATATTAAAAATTGTGTTTGATCTTTCAAGCTGTTTAATGCCACTCAGCGGGGGTTGCATGCATCAGTCCAAAAGAAGTTAAATAAAAAGCACCCATCCATAAAAAATGGATGGCGCATGCGCAACGCTGAACTTATACGTCATCCGCCCGGAGCTGCTTCCGTGTAAGACTGTTGGCGCAAGCTACATTAAAGTGATTATTACGTTTTGAATATGGATATTTTTCTTACAAAAACGCATCGATTCGCTACATGAGACCTTTGTTCACCCCCCGGAGCCATGTGAAACTTTTTTTTTAATGGATGGGCGCTTTTTATTTAACTTCATTTGGACTGATGTATGCAACACCCGCTGAGTGGCATTAAACAGCTTGAAAGATCAAAGACAATTTTTAATATAACTCTGACTGGATTTGTCTGAAAGAAGAAAGTCATATACACCTAGAGTAATTTGTGGGCTAATTTTCATTTTTGGATTAAACTAACCCTTTAAGGAAACTAGATGAGTCAGGACATGAAATTAAATGCTGGGAATCCATACTGAGCTCTTATTAAAGTCATGTGAAATCACTTCTCAACACTAACCTGAAGTCATTTAAAAGATAATTCGCCCAGACCAGTTGAGGGTTGTTGTGAAGGCAAGTGTCACTGTTGCTATTGCTCATTCTTGGTGGTTTGATTAAACCTAAAATCCACTTTTGGCATGCAACTCATTCCGGAGCATTTGATTTTCACTCAGTGGACAATAAAACTTAACTGTAAACCAATAAGTAACCACCACGGTGACAAAAGAGTGCTTGGATGATTCGTTTTTGTAGGCCAAAACCTGTAAATGAGTTTGTATTTTAGTACTTCTGGTTCTATCATTGCGAAGTCAATGGGTTTTTAGTTAAATGCCTGAAATAAGATCTGTGGTTAGCATAAGCTCAAGATATTTTCATGTTCTATTCTACAACATAAAATACCCCCTTGTGATTTTACTAAAGCTTTTACTTGTTTTGAAAAAGGAGGGTGTTAACAAGTGGCTTAATGGGACTACAGAGGTTGTCAAGGACATTAAACATCAACAGATTGAACAGAAAATGCATGTACTAACTAGTTGCTTTCACAGCCTCATTACCTATGTCTCCATCCACCTATTTTTATGCATAAAAAAGCTTTGGATGGAAATGCAAAAATGTGCATAAATTCTAAAAATGCACATAAAAAGCTTATGCGCTCAGTTGAGTCAGGGAATTATTTTGTAATGTTTTTAAGAGGACATGCATAAAATATGATGGAAACACATTTACTGAATACATTTCTTGATTCGCATAAAAAAAAAAAAAGTCACGTGACTTTGCCTCGACAAATCATTTGATCACTGAGCTAACCAGCACACCAATCTCACCGATTTTAATAAGTCTATTATCAAAATGATTTGGTTTAATCGCTATAACTGTCTCACACAACTGTACAGGTATTTCCAAACATCAGTCATCCGATAACATTCCACCGTTTGTTATTGCATTTTGTCACTTATTATGTAGGAAGAAAAAAGCCACAGGCTTGGTTGCTGCAACTTTACATTTTATTATTGATACTTTGCGCCAGTTTCTCAGGTAATGTTGTTCTTTTTTAAAGGTTTTATGCAAAATTTTTAGTTTGCGAGTAAGTTAAATTCACAAAGTTGGATGGAAACATTTTGTGTTTATAATTGTAGCTGTTGTGTTTATAATTGCGCTCTTGCAAACTCAATCTTTTAGGGAATTTTTATTTTTATTAATTTAAAGTTTTTGGAAGCTTAATGATGACATTGAATGCATGCAGCATAGTTAGTTTATAGCCTATTGTAGCTTTTTACTTCTGCTGATTGTATTTGGGCTTTAAAAGTTGTGACTATCATGATGAACAAAACATGTAGGAGTTGTGCACAAAAACTCCACTTACGTTTCCTTTAAAGCAATTGTACTGTAAACATCTCATTGCCCATTATGGAAGAGTTTGGGGATTTAGCATAATTAATAGCATAAATAATCCTTGAAAAACCAACTTTAAAAAATGACTACAGGCAAAAGAAAGATATGAGTGCTTAATCAAAAATGTATTAACATGAAGCCAGATCAGAATGCTAAACGGAAATAACGTTCACATTTATTCATTTATCCAAAGTGACTTATAAATGAGGCATTATACAACAAGAGCGATTCATCTAGAGGGACAGAAACATGAGAGGCGTCACAATAAAAACTTCCAGCACAAGCGGTATGACATATACAAGAGAGTTTGACAATTTATGTTTTTCTTTTGTCTGTGTAGTTCAGTCTGCAGCTCTTTCTGGTCAAGACCCGCCCACTTAGACTGTGACTGACATGTGAAGCAACCAATCACATTTCACTTCTTACGTTTTGGGCCTGATAAATGTAATGTCAATCATTTGTGTGAAACTTTCATTTTCTGGTGGCACGTACTGTATATCTTGCGTGATTTAATTTCACAGAAATGTCGTTCTCCCTTTGAGCGAGTTGATTTGTTCTAAAGAACATTTCTGTTAAAATGTCAATCCGAATGTGTTCTTTATGTACAAAGAAGGATAAAAGGGATCAAAGCTTGCATGTATGATTAATTCATCCTCAAAGTGAAGAGAATAAGAGCGATGCCTCCCTCCTGTCACTCAAACCTACTGAGAAAAACAAGTGTGGCGAGAGTTCAGAGAGTTACGGGCAGAAGAACATCAAACATTCACAAACATCATGTCTTAGATTAGTAATTAATTAATGAACATCCAGTTTATTCTGCTTCTCTGTTATAAAATGTAATGAACAGTAAAAGTTAGTCAATAAACTTTTCTGTGATAATGATTGAATTTTGTTGAAGTGCATCTCCAGAAACCATTTCTTTATTTATCTATCTATTTATTTATAGTTCTCTCTCTATTTTTTTTTTATTATTTCTATTTTTTTCATGTGTGTGTATGTGTTATATATGTCAATATTAGTGCTGTCAAACGAATAATCGCGATTAATCGCATCCAAAATAAAAGTTTTTGTTTACATTATATATGTATGTGTACTGTCTATTTATTATGTATATGTAAACACACACATATACAGTATACTGTATATTTTGAAAATATTTACACGTTTATACATTTATATATTCATATTCTTTAATTTAACATTTAATTTAATATAAACATAACATATCTTTCTTAAATATATACATGCATGTGTTTGTATATATATATATATATACATAATAAATATACACACATATATATTATGTAAACAAAAACTTTACATTTGCCCACTCAAGTCGGTTACGGCGTTGAACTGCAGTCAGGTCGAGACCCCGATGAGGACGACGAGCATGCAGATGAGCTTCCCTGAGACTGTTTCTGACAGTTTGTGCAGAAATTCTTTGGTTATGCAAACCGATTGTTGCAGCAGCTGTCCGGGTGGCTGGTCTCAGATGATCTTGGAGGTGAAGATGCTGGATGTGGAGGGTCCTGGGCTGGTGTGGTTACACGTGGTCTATGGTTGTGAGGCCGGTTGGATGTACTGCCAAATTCTCTGAAACGCTTTTGGAGACGGTTTATGGTAGAGAAATGAACATTCAATTCACGGGCAACCGATTAATCGTTTTGACAGCACTAGTTAATATATTTTTATTTGTATGCATTTATGTATATTTGAGTGCATTTTGGCTCTCTGAGTGAAAATTACATTTATTTTTTAAATCTATTTATTTATTTATGTTTGTTTATTTGTGTGTGTGTGTATATATATATATATATATATATATATATATATATATATACATACACATATGTGTGTGTGTGTGTGTGTGTGTGTTTATATATTTTCATTTTAACATATATATTTATTTAGACATATCTATGTATGTTTGAGTCCAAGTTTGGGTGAAATGATTGAAACTTCAATTTCATTGGTTATTGCTGGTTTTTATATATATTAAAATAAATACTGTTCTACTGAACATTACTTTTGTTATTTAAGTGTTGATAACTTGAAGAGGAAGCATAATGAAAAACAAACACATAGTGATCAATTAAAATGTTTGAATATGAATTCTTATATCAGCTGCACAGTGAGCGCATTGATTTGTAGGGCACGTAATGTTGTTCATTTATTTAATGATGAGCATTGTTCACCCTCAGGACAATAAATGTTATTTTCCAGCGCCCATCTGCAGTCTTTAATCTTATCATGTCAATATCTGCTTTTTATCTCCTTCTGTAATTCATCTTAATTTTTTAGGTGGGTTTCTGTTTTGCTGTGCTGCACAATCTTCTTCTTTTTTTATTTTCTTTATCTGCGTCTCTAATATTATACCTACATATTGCTCATGAGCACTGAGGTCGTGTTGCCAAACCAAAGAAAAACAACAGACATAAATAATAGTCTGTTCTTCTGCTGAATAAAAGAAAACACCTCGTCCTGTCAAGCTGACACAAAAATAACTAGATTAGTTGGTTACACTTTACTTGAAGGGGTGTGCATAAGACTAACATGACACCTACATAATCATGACATGACACATGTCATGAATATGAAGGTTTTTTATGCATGTTTATGACAACTGTCATTAAGTGTCATTCGCTCAGTTATGTAATTTTTAATGCAAAGATGACATTGTTTGAGATGTCTTTGTTATGGGCTATGGTTAGGGGTAAGGGTAGGGGTAGGGTTAGGTCAAATAATGTCATATTTGCATTAAAAATGACATAACTGAGTAATTTACACTTAATGACAGTTGTCATAAACATGCATAAAACCTCCTTCATATTCATGACATGTGTCATATCATGATTATGAAGGTGTCATGTCAGTCTTATGCACACCCCTTCAAGTAAAGTGTTACCGAATAGTTTGTCATGAGTTTAACTTTGACAGTTTAAAAAAGAAAACTTGGCCTTGATGTTTGAATGTTTTATAGGCCTTTTGTGCTTTGAATATATTGGATGAGGTTGGTATTATAAGGAAATTATTATGAGTCAGATCAGTTAGAAAAATAAAGCATGCAAAGTCTGTTCTGAGTTTAGTGGATGTAGCTTAAAAACTACAAGATGAAATTCACTTTGAATTTTTCACGAGAGCTTTTATGGATATGTTGTCAAGCCAACATAACAAATCCTAAAAACGTGAAATGAGCAAATGCATTAGTCAGAAAACTGTCATAAAAAAAGAACACGAGGAACCCGCCAAAACTTTGTCTGCTGGGAAATCTGAAACTTTCAAGAAATGAAATTTTCATAGGACTTTTTATTGTGATGTGCTCGGGTAGTACATTAACTTTTAGATGCTACTTTAGTTGAGTTTCAGGCTATTTACTATTTAGTTCAGTTTTCCCTGCATGTGATTTTAGCTAATGGTAACTTTTATATTTACACTTATAAGAAAATATAAGGGGGTTTAAAGCATGCAAAATGTGACACTATGATGCGCAATGCTATTTTAGTTTATTTAAAACACTATTATAATTGTATTATAAGTTTACATTTTTCTATATTTTTCGATTTTCATTTTATTATCCAGTTAAAGTTTTAGTAATTGCATTTTGCCATTTTTATAGGTTTTTAAAAAATATTTTTATTAATTTAATTAAATTTTTATTTATTTTAGTACATCAAGTTAAGATTAAACTAAAGTAAACTTTTTATGTTTTATTGTTTTAGTTATTTTAGTATAAGTTAAACTAAATTAAAATGAGAAATGTTGCCTTGGCAACTTTATTAAATAATTTTGAATATTGAATTTTTTTTTATATTTGTTTTTTAATTATATTAAGTTTAAATAAAATGTAATCTGTTGCCTTGATACGTTGAAATAGTTTTGAATTATTATTTTTTTTTTTTACTATTTTTCTATTTAATTTCAGTTAACATTTATTTTATTTCAAGTACTGATTTATTTAAAAAAAAAAATGTTATGGTTTTAGTTTTCAGTTTCTGTTAACTATAATATGCTATGGCGTTTGTTTGTGCTTGTCCGGGAGTTACTATGCAGTTGGTCTGACATGTATTTAGTATATTTCTACATTTAGGTTCATTTATGTTCTGGATGGTTCTTAACAGTTGCTTGAGTGGGTTTGTTTGAATCACTGACTCTAAGCACGATCAATAGTAACATTAATTCTAGCCTTAGTAAACACCACTAATGAATAAACATTGTTTTAAGTAGCTCATTAATAAAAATCAGCAAGTTTAATTATGTTTACTTTTCATTTTAGTTCATGCTTCTCATCCAGACAATTATGTGCTAATTAGTTCTTCTGTACAGTAATTTCCGCTGGAGCGAGCTTGAGTTGTGTGATTTATTTAAGAGCACAATGCTTGTACAATTAAAAATTAAACCTGTGACCTTTATGCTAACATCACACTCATATCAGAATGCCAAAGCTACTCATCTGCTAAACCTCTCTTTGGATTTCCTTCATGTTTTAGTTGTTTGTTTGTTTATTTCATGACCAGTGTTGGGGGTAACGCATTACAAGTAACGCACGTTACGTAATCAGATTACTTTTTTAAGTACTTAGTAACTAAGTAACGCATTACTTTTTAATTTACAAGAGAATATCTGAGTTACTTTTTCAAATAAGCAACGCAAAAAAACCCCACAGATTCAGTATTCCTCAAAATGAATAAAAATAATGCAACTCAGAATATGACGCAAACCTGCAATAATTAAATGTTAAACAACACAAATATCCTTTATGTATTTAATCCCATTCTATTAACCAATGTCTTTGCTTCTGAGCTTCGATGATCCAGTTCAAGCGTACTAATAAGCACAAATGACTCTAGACAAACATTTGTGTTTTTTTTATTGCTGAAGTGTGTTGAAATGTCTTCTTCTGCATTCTACTGTACGGACGTAAATTTACTTTCCCTTCAGCCCGAGGCTTATTCATTTCACTTTTGCTGTGAAAAGCTTTTATATTTGCCAAAAATATAACTTTTTTATTTTAAAAACAAACAAGCAAGCCCTGTCCAGATTTAAAAAGTAACGCAAAAGTAACTTAACGCATTACTTTCCACGAAAAGTAACTAAGTACCATAATTAGTTACTTTTTTATGTAGTAACACAATATTGTAATGCATTACTTTTAAAAGTAACTTTCCCCAACACAACCCATTCATGGCAAATGGTATTTTAGTCTCTAGATAGCTATAGCTTACTTGGATGCTTCAATATAAGTCTGTGAATGTTTTTCACCTGCTCTGTTGTCCATCAGGTATGCTTTAAAAATTATATTTTGAAGATTAGTGAATAAAGATTATTGGACATCAAAGCCTATTTCTGAAATGGGATTTAAAAAAAAAAAAGGTAATTGTGACTTTTTTTATCTCACAATTCTGACTTTATTTCTCAAAATTCTGAGACAATTTGCAATATATAATGTTGTGAGATATAAAATCTGAATTGTAAGATTACCCTTTTTCAACCTTTGGCAGAAACAAGCTCCCAACAAAATACTATTTCAGTATGTCTGCTTCAAAACGGCATGGTTAATTCAATGTTATTTGCTGTTTCTTTATAATTATTTGTGAAATTTACTATCAATTTCTAGAATAGAAATAGCTTCTAAGTAAATCGTACACAGTAGTGACTTAGTAAACAAAAATCAACAACAACAGATTAAAATGAACGTAAAAGCAATTCAGATCAGAGCAGAGACGACTAACCCCTGAGAGCAAAGACTTGATCTTTCTATCAGTCGTGTTAATCACTGTGCTGGATAAAGTGATGAAAGTATCTGCTCTGTATTCACCAAACACATCCAGCTCAGATAATCACTCTCTCTCGTTCTCCAGAGCCTCAGTTAATGCATGGAATTGTGATTATACCAATCGTTCCACCTTCAGCGCTCACGGATTAACTCAACCAAGGTGAAGACAATCCCTTATGAAAAAGAAGTTTATTCAAGTGTGCTATTAGTATACTTCTTTTAAACTAAAAATAGGAAAGTATACTTTTAGTCTACTTTTTATGTACTTCTCAGAAATGGGGTTTATGTACTTCTCAGAAATATACTTAAAATGACATTTAAGTATACTTGACTTATACTTAGAAAAAGTCTAAATATATTTTAGCTATAATTGTGCTCCTAGAATCCGTGTTTTCATTGTTATACTGTAGGGGGCGCTAGTACACATCTTCTGTACATTTAAGTCTGAATTTATAAAACGAATGATCAGAATTGTGATATAAAAAGCTGCAATTACCATTTAATTTTTCCCCCCTGTGGCAGAATTCTAAAAAACAAAAACAAAAAAAAAACTGAATTTGTGAATTGCGAGAAAAAAGTAAGAAATTACCTTTATTTTATTATCCCATGGCATCAAAATAACTGCTTTTATTTGAAATAGAAATCTTTTGAAACATTATAAATGTTGCAACTGTCGCTTTTGATCTATTTGATGCATTGCTGAATAAAATGATTCATTTCTGAAAAAATAAATAAATGTGGTGTATAGTACATATGCAAATTGTATATACAGTGTTGTAAGCCTCATTTATGATATTTGGGAAGGCGTTGCGTGTGTATAATCTTTGCTAACTTGCGTAGAATCTGACGCATGTATGCTTTTGTAACTCATTCGTGTATGTTTTTAAGATGACAGCCATTCAGAGTTTTATACATGAGGCCTCTGGAAATAATGGCAAATGTCAACGTATTTTAGAGTAACGCATGAAGCTGCTTTTCTCCAGACGTCATGACCACTCCGGCTAATCGAATCAGATCAAAGTTTAATGTTTAATTCGCACTGAGGCTCACGCTGTGCCGATGACAGCGACGAGTCTCACACCGCAGCATTTCAAATCACAGATTTACACATTTATTAACATCAAATGAGCAAACGTGTCATTACTCTTGACTAGAAGCAGAATGCTAAGCGCTCTGCGTGTTTTCAAGGTCATCACTGATCTAAACCAATACAGACTGATGTAGAATCATGTCTTCAGGCTGAAAAAGAAGCTGCTCTAACATAATAGACATTAAAGGGGTCATATGAT
>NW_015505526.1:1016714-1018552 GCF_001515645.1 Sinocyclocheilus grahami
ATATATATATATATATATATATATATATATATATATATATATATATATATATATTCTTTTATAAATTGACACATCAAAAGAACAGCATTCATTTAAAATAAATGTTTTGTAATACTATAAACATTTTTACGGTCACTTTTGATCAATTTAATGCATCCTTGCCGATTAAAAGTATACTTTTTTTTTTTTAAGTCTGAATTTGTAAAACGAATGATCAGAATTGTGATATAAAAAGCTGCAATTACCATTTAATTTTTTCCCCCCTGTGGCAGAATTCTAAAAAACAAAAACAAAAAAAAAAACTGAATTTGTGAATTGCGAGAAAAAAGTAAGAAATTACCTTTATTTTATTATCCCATGGCATCAAAATAACTGCTTTTATTTGAAATAGAAATCTTTTGAAACATTATAAATGTTGCAACTGTCGCTTTTGATCTATTTAATGCATTGCTGAATAAAATGATTCATTTCTGAAAAAATAAATAAATGTGGTGTATAGTACATATGCAAATTGTATATACAGTGTTGTAAGCCTCATTTATGATATTTGGGAAGGCGTTGCGTGTGTATAATCTTTGCTAACTTGCGTAGAATCTGACACATGTATGCTTTTGTAACTCATTCGTGTATGTTTTTAAGATGACAGCCATTCAGAGTTTTATACATGAGGCCTCTGGAAATAATGGCAAATGTCAACGTATTTTAGAGTAACGCATGAAGCTGCTTTTCTCCAGACGTCATGACCACTCCGGCTAATCGAATCAGATCAAAGTTTAATGTTTAATTCGCACTGAGGCTCACGCTGTGCCGATGACAGCGACGAGTCTCACACCGCAGCATTTCAAATCACAGATTTACACATTTATTAACATCAAATGAGCAAACGTGTCATTACTCTTGACTAGAAGCAGAATGCTAAGCGCTCTGCGTGTTTTCAAGGTCATCACTGATCTAAACCAATACAGACTGATGTAGAATCATGTCTTCAGGCTGAAAAAGAAGCTGCTCTAACATAATAGACATTAAAGGGGTCATATGATGCGATTTACATTTTTCCTTTCTCTTTGAAGTGCTACAAGCTCTTGGTTTTATTCATTACAGCGAGGTGGTCTTTCTGCTGGACCTTAGGCCTGTCGCACCTCCTACGGTGCCTATGGTGGACTATGCATGGCAGGGGCGTCCTCTTCCCTGAGGCAGGCCTAAACCTGACCGCATACCACGTGGTTTTCTGCAGGGTCTTCAGCTGGGGACCACCGCTCATTGACGTTTCGCCCCTTAACCCAGAACGTCTTCTGGTAGTGGGGCAGTGAACAGGGACGTCTCCCTGACACCCCCTGCAGCAAAACCTAATTCGATGTTACTCCCCAAGCCTTGTCTCGTCGTTTCAGCCAGAGCCAGTGGCTTGCTTTCTCCGCTTCTTCAGAGAGCTCTTTGGTGGATCTGCTCAGTGTGGCTCCCCGTAGTCCCAGGTCCTTGAGCAGGCATGATATTGATCTGCCCACAAAGCCTCTGGCTCCCACCTCCACCGGGTACAGCCTCACACTCCATCCACCTTCTCTGCACTCCGCAACCAAGTCTGCATACTTCGCCTTCTTTCTCTCGTAGGCAGCTTCCAGTCTCTCCTCCCATGGCACTGTCAGCTCGATCAGTATCACTGACTTCACAGCTGCAGACCACAGCACCACGTCTGGTCTTAATGTGGTGCTGCATATCTCCTGTGGGAACTGGAGCTGCCTTCCCAGGTCTACTTCCATCTTTCACCCCGCCCCTGGTGTTAATAGCTTGGCGGGTGGTCTCTTACTGGTATGCATTGCGGGTTCCCCCTGCCTGAGGAAGTG
>NW_015505526.1:1021598-1022408 GCF_001515645.1 Sinocyclocheilus grahami
TTATTCATTACAGCGAGGTGGTCTTTCTGCTGGACCTTAGGCCTGTCGCACCTCCTACGGTGCCTATGGTGGACTATGCATGGCAGGGGTGTCCTCTTCCCTGAGGCAGGCCTAAACCTGACCGCATACCACGTGGTTTTCTGCAGGGTCTTCAGCTGGGGACCACCGCTCATTGACGTTTCGCCCCTTAACCCAGAACGTCTCCTGGTGGCGGGGCAGTGAACAGGGACGTCTCCCTGACACCCCCTGCAGCAAAACCTAATTCGATGTTACTCCCCAAGCCTTGTCTCGTCGTTTCAGCCAGAGCCAGTGGCTTGCTTTCTCCGCTTCTTCAGAGAGCTCTTTGGTGGATCTGCTCAGTGTGGCTCCCCGTAGTCCCAGGTCCTTGAGCAGGCATGATATTGATCTGCCCACAAAGCCTCTGGCTCCCACCTCCACCGGGTACAGCCTCACACTCCATCCACTTTCTCTGCACTCCGCAACCAAGTCTGCATACTTCGCCTTCTTTCTCTCGTAGGCAGCTTCCAGTCTCTCCTCCCATGGCACTGTCAGCTCGATCAGTATCACTGACTTCACAGCTGCAGACCACAGCACCACGTCTGGTCTTAATGTGGTGCTGCATATCTCCTGTGGGAACTGGAGCTGCCTTCCCAGGTCTACTTCCATCTTCCACCCCACCCCTGGTGTTAATAGCTTGGTGGGTGGTCTCGTATGCATTGCGGGTTCCCCCTGCCTGAGGAAGTGGATCTTGCATCGACTCTCTAATGGACTCTGATTATTTGCCTCCTGCCGACTTTTCTCCAGCACCTC
>NW_015505526.1:1022508-1035550 GCF_001515645.1 Sinocyclocheilus grahami
GCTGAGGAAATACATCAACTTCGCGCTGTGGATCGCCGGATCGACTTTCACCGTGGAACGAACCGGAGTCCAGCCCGGGGTCGTCACACGTGGCAGCCGCAAGCCCACCGGCTGCTCCTTCGCCGCTCACTCTAGGCTTGAAAGTGAAACTACTTTGTTTGGCCTTTCAAAAGAGGACACGACTAGAAATCAGTGGTTAAGTTGTATTTATAACACTGATCCAGAACAGTTCAACCCAAATATTCAGATGTGTGCAGCACATTTTATGGAGGACTGTTTGCTGATCCTGGTAGAGTAGACTACAATGCCGGCTGCGTGCGATGCAATGCGTAAAAATACATTATACGTCATTATAATGGATGCAACAAATGCCTCGTTTATAATGGGTTTTAATGTTTTTGTCTCGTCGCTCCGGCCGGGACAAGGCATCACAGTATGGTAAGGGGCGTAACATTTCCGTCACACGCTTGAGGTATTCGGCCAATCACAACGCACTGGATAGCTGGCCAATCAGAGCACACCTTGCTTTTCAGACCGATGAGCTTTGTAAAAATCGACGCGTTTCAGAAAGGCGGGGCATAGAGGAGAAACAATAATGTACAGTATGTGGAAAATAATGTGTTTTTTGAACCTCAAACCGCATAAACACATTTCATTACACCAAATACACAAAATAATGTTCTTTTTAGCAACATCATATGACCCCTTTAATAAGTTTGAAACCTAACCATCTGTGGCTGTAAGTGAACACTAGTAAAAGTCTACTGCTGAAAAATATAAAAAATTATTAATTGCATGACCTTGTGAATTGCATATTAATATTTGCTGGTAAAAGCACTCAAATGAAAACAATTTTAGACTTTTAAATATATAAACATGTTTGTTTGCTGTCATTTCTTGAAAAAGTTGAAACTTCTTGAACTTGAACTTCTATTTAAGTTGAAAAAGTCCACACTAGAGGCTTTGCTGGCTAAAGATTTGGAACAAGTTTCCTTCTGTCAATCAGCTCAATTCTGTCTTCACATCAGGATTTAGACCAGGTCAATTGATTATAGACAATTACTGTGTGTTTTCATCCGCGTCTTTCACTACTGGTGACAACAGAGGTCAAACGGAGGGTAGCATAAGGTATCTTGTGCCAACTTTAAAAGAAACTGCGAACAGTTTGCCAGAAATGTCTTTGGACGAAACTAGTCTTTTATGGGTGAAAGGATCTGCCAATATTTGAAGAGGCAAAGTGCAATTAAGACTGAGAAGTTCATTAGGCAACTGAGAAGAAACTCTTATGAGGGGTGTGAACTCAAGACTTGGATTATACAGTATTAAAGCCGTTCACCCAAAAAATTTAATTGGCTGAAAATGTCCCTCACTCTCAGGCCATCCAAGATATAGATGAGTTTGTTTCTTCATCAGCAGCATTGCATCACTTAATGGATCCTCAGCAGTGAATGGGTGCCGTCAGAAAACATCACAATAATCCACAAGTAATCCACACCACTATTAACTGATGGACTGGAGTGGTGTGTATTACTTGTGGATTATTGTGATGTTTTTATCAGCTGTTTGGACTCTCATTCTGACGGCACCCATTCACTGCTGAGGATCCATTAAGTGATGCAATGCTGCATTTCTCCAAATCTGATGAAGAAACAAACTCATCTACATCTTGGATGGCCTGAGAGTGAGTGCATTTTTAGCAAATTTTCATTTTTTGGGTGAACTATTTATTAAAGCTTGAGAGGAAGTCAAAAAGATAACTATTCATCTTGTTTCCACACACAGGGACAGTGGACCTGCTTCGGGCCAAGTGCCAGCCGTCCCATCACAGCAGAAACACAGAGCCTGGAGGAGGAGACAGGAAACGTGGCCTAGATGCTGATAATCGGAGACGCAGCTGTCTCTCTTCAGCCGGAATTACTGTAAAAGGAACTCAAGGACGAATAGGGGTGAGAGATTAAATGTGCATTTATTTGCATTTGACAGGTGACTGACGAGTGAAAAAGACTGAATGACCTGAAACTACCTTTGAACATTTGTACTTTTTTTGTAATATTTTACTGTTTAAAGCAGCAAAAGGCAATATAAAGTCATCATGAATAAAAATACAATTATAAAATATTCATAAAAAATGGAAAACTGTATTTTGCATCTAAAAAACATTTAAGGACCATTAAACATTTAAGGTGTTATTTTTAAATATAAGTATATAAAGGAATTATTTTATTATACAATTGTATGTATAAGTATAAAAATGATAAAAATGAAAAATATATAAAATTATATTTTTATAATATATAGGTGTATTTATGGATAAACCCATTATATTAAAACTTGAATATGAATGGTTCTAAAATTAATTCATTTTTTAATGTCGAATATAATTTTTCAAATTTTTTTCTTTTGACTATTTGATATTTAATAGAATTATAAAAACATTTTTTATATACAATTTTATGTAGAATTATAAAAATATAAAATATAATTTTATATTTATTTTGATTTGCTTTTCTTTTGACATCTATATGTTGCAATATGTAATAATAATAATCATAATGATAACATCATATTGGTTGTAAAGTAAGCTTATTTTTTATGTAAAATATTATTTTCCTTTTTTTGTTGTTGTTGTTGTCATTTTTGGATTAAATATGGCCCAGACACATTCTTAACAGGTTTTGTGAGAATCAACCTTATAGAAAAAAACATCATATAGGCATATTTTTCAATCAACGAGCGACTTTGTATCTTCTGTCTTTTTCAGGCAGGGCCTTTTCACTGTTATGCAGCTTCATTAAATGGCTCACACGCCATCTTTGTTTTTGATAATTATCCAAGGCGTCAGTCATTAATTACCCACTCATTTGCATTTGTGCACGCAGAGCCCCTTTCCTGATCAGCGCATGTCTCTGCCTGTCAAACGACACAAGCTTTCACACGCTGAATGAGTCGATGCTGCTGAATCTGTGACAGCTGACATGCCATTCAGTGAATGCAGATTCTCCTTTTCTTCAGAAATCAAAGGCATAATGAGGGGAATGAGTGCTATTGAAAAGCTCTAGATGAGAGGAAAAAACAGCATGGAACTGAAAGATGATTTTATAGACAGACACCTTCAACATGTCAACATGAAATAGAGTTATTGTAGTGTGGTGTGTTTACTAGTAAAACAGAGAATTCAGTGAGCAAATGTAGGGCGTGACTTCATTTTACCACCAGGAGTGAACTGGAGAGTGAAAACTACACACACATATAATTATTAAATTTGTATGCAAATGTTCTGGCAGTTCTTGGCAAAAGCTTGCTGATTGATGAAAATCTCCTGAAAGGCTGTATTTAAAAAAAAAAATTTTTAGTTGTTACTGAATTTCGAATTTAACAAATTCATGTCACGCATAATCATGATCGATCATTGTTTACATCATTGATCATTGGTGTCACTAGTGGACTTTTCTATTTAAAACCAGTTATCCAAACTTTGGTCACATGCACACTGTAGCTTAATTAGCTTCGTTAATTCACCTTTTAGTGCTTAATCCCGAACAATTAATTGTTAATGACATATTTAAATGCATATCAGAGATGTGTCTCTCTTCTATATGCGCTGTGACAGAAATCACAGGGTACGGTTTGAGTTATTAGTGTTGCCAGATCTTTCTAGGAAACCCCCCCCCCCCCCCCCCCACAACAAATAAGAACAAGTGCATAATAGACTTAAATCCAGATGTGTTATCTGGGAAATAATCCACATAAAAAAATATCACAACCTGCACCCGTCTACTTTCCATAAACTGGATCCCCAACAACAAGCTTATAAAAAGTGGACTTGGCAACCCCTTGAGAGCACACTCTGCGAATAAGCCTTCCAAACATAAACAAAACAAAACAGCTCTGTTGACAAAGGTTTCCATAAAATCACAGAATATTACCAGTCTTTTGTTGCTGAAATATTATTATTTTTTTTAAACTGCAGATATCAGACATGCAAGACATTTCTATCACAATTTCTAGAGTGAGTTCTGTTCTGTACAAACAAAATGATAATTTAGGGGATTCACTCTTGTATTTAAATGCGGTTGCCCGCATGAAACTTTACAGTGTAGCTTTAAAGCCTTAGGGAGGTTATTTACTGACTTTTTTTGGGGGAATTTCACATTCTTTAGAACTTCGCTTTAGAACAATCTTGAGAAGAAAGATTAGAACATTCTTAAAGGTGGGGTAAGTGATTTCTGGTAGCCAATGTTGACATTTGAAATCACCAAAACAAACACGCCCCTACCCCAAAAAGGTCTCGCCCCTATTTTGATAGCTCCGCCCCACACATACGTACGCAACCCAGGTAACGATTAGTTCTGTGAAACAAAGCTAAACCAATGTTACACTGAGTCTACACAGGACGTGAGCGGTGCGGCGCGACAAAATACTATAGAACTCATTATAATCAGTGATGCTGTCTACACCATAGATATATATATATATATCTATGGTCTACACTGGATGCGGCGTGGCACGACACAACAAATCCCCAACAGAAAACTGCTGCTGCGTTCTATTCATGATGCATTGACACAAATTTCAAATGATTTTCAACGGTCGCTTTGTCGCGTCCAGTGTACTAGACCAGGGGTTTTCAACCTGTGGGCCAGCACCTGTCAAGGAGGGCGCGAGCATCAGTTAATTCAGAGACATTCCCTAGGGGATTTATGAATGCGTGTTAGCAAATCTTTAGCTATCCATTAGGGGGCAATCTGACTCCCACTGCTAGTCGACAGTTAGAGCACAGTTGGCTCGAATCCAACCACGGATTGGTGCGAGTGAAATTAGACAATCTTGGGGGGGGGGCACTTTTGGAGACTTGTGTCTTAGAAAAGTTCAGAGGACTCAGAAAGGACAAGGAAATATAATTTCTCTCTCAGAGTGTCTAACACGCTCCAATTATGAGCTTTTAATTATTAGTGTGAGTGACACACACGCACGCACGCACGCACACACGCACACATCATCTCCACTGCTGTTCTCACATATGGCTGAAGATCTGCCAATAGCAGACAGACAAACACACATATTGGGTATATAATTGTTTTTTTTCTAGATAGCTTTAAGATCTCAGATGTTTTTTTCTGAGAAAAATACAGTAGTATATCTCTTATGTCTCTTCTAGAGTGTCAGAAGAGATCTCAACAGTGTCTCAGATTGGGCTCAGATTTGCAAAGATACCAAAATCTGCCATGAAAAGCCAGAGATTTCAATACATTCTTAAACATTTCTTACAGTTTGCTCTATTTATAGACTAAACATCTGAGATTAAATAATGAATTAAATGAACCTTCAGAGCTTTGAACAAGCAATTTTGAGCCATTTTTCCAGTGCAGTTTTGTCTTGCATCCCAATAGATCAAGTCAAATCTGACCACATTTGCTTTACGAAAAATGCTGTAATCATTATTTACATTCTATGACAAATGCTTTGACGTCAGTTTGAGTTCAAATGTCATCTCTTTTGTATTTTTCAGTATTTTTATCCATCAGTAAAATATTTTTTCTTTGCAATGTAAAAAACAACAGAAACGGCGATCTTGAGATTTTAATGAACAATTTTCCACAAAATATTCCGCTGAACTACACTTGAAATCTCAATTCTCTCTCGCTCCTCTCTCACAGTCTGTTTTAAAACTACCAGACCAGATTATTTATGTTTTTTGTGTGTGTGTGTGAGTCCATCAAAATAACAGAAAGTATTTTTTATTATCTGTAAGTTTTGTTTATATTCTACAAGTTAAATATACATAAATATATTGCAAAGAATTTACAAATGGTTTTAAATGTATTAATTTTATTGTTAAATGAAAAAAGTTTTACTTAAAATTGTTTAAATTCAAAGCATGCACACATCTGGCATGTTACATATATTATAAATAAATATATATTATAAACTATGCATACTATTATCATTATTTATAATATATCTAATAATATAGTGGCATGCATGAAGAGCCCTGTTGTACTTACTCAGTCTTTTCATCTACAGTAACTTGAATATTCCACATCCGATGTGCACATTTTGATGTGTGAGTTATTCCAGCTCGTTTTAAGAAAGTAAATCATTCCTATAATGAAGACATTAGCCAGTGAAGATCTCCGGGAAGAAGACAGCGCGTCTCTCTGGCTTTGATCTCTGAATCTACAGACGGATCTGGAGATTAAAAATGTCTTTCCGCGAATCATAAATTATGTACATTACCCCAGGAACTGACTAACTGAGCCATTAGATCATTATGGTTGTTAATACTTTTTCCCTGTGTATTTATAATAATAATTTGCTCCCGTTGAAAGCTTGGGCTGGTTATTACGGCATAGTGAGGCTGATGACAGTTAATGTTGTACAGCAGCATGTTTAATGAGAGTTATTCAGCAAAAGACACCTCACACTGTAAACGGACACATACTGTACATACACTGGACCAAAGTAAATGTGCATTAAACCATGTGATTCAGTGTTACTTGATCAGCATCCATAACTAAGAGTGAAGTTATATGTTGAAAAGAATATTCTGCGTTAGTCTGCCAGTATTAGACTTTATTATATTGCATGTTTAATTTAGTAAGTGATGTTCATTTATTATCTTGGAAATGAATAGTTGTTTTGCATTTTACTTAATTTAATTTTGGATTCATTTCAATTTGGCTAATTATTGCTTCTATTTCTTTTGTATCACAATGCAGTATACAGTGTGTTTTGATTGCATACTCCACATTTTAGCAAGCAGTAAGTAATATGGGTGTTGCATGAATTCAGAAAAAAAAACATTTAAAGGACAAATGCTCAAATTTAAGGACTAGCTTATCATATTTCATTTAATTTTCACCCAAAAATGAACATTTGCTGAACATTTACTCACCCTCAGGCCATCCAAGATGTTGATTAGTTTGTTTCTTCATCAGATTTGGAGAAGTGTAGCATTGCATCACTTGCTCAGCAATGGATCCTCTGCAGTGAATGGGTGCCGTCAGAATGAGAGTCCAAACAGCTGATAAAAACATCACAATAATCCACACCACTCCAGTCCATCAGTTAACATTTTGTGAAGTCAAAAGCTGTGTGTTTGTAAGAAACCAATCCATCATTAAGACGTTTTTAACTTAAAATCATTGCTTCCAGCTAAAATGCGAGTCCATAATCCATAATAACGCTTCCTGTTGTGATGCCTCATCTGAATCAGGAGAGAAATATGCACGGATCAAGTGAAAACAGTCTAAAATAGTTCTAAACAAATATGTGGGTGGATTTTGATGTGAGAGGACAGCACGGGATGGACATTTTCATTGGATGAATTGTTATTATGAACGAGTTAATATGAACTCGTATTTTGTCCAGAAGTGACGGTGTAAAGTTAAAAAACGTCTTAATGATGGATTTGTTTCCTACAAACATGCAGCTTTTCACTTGACAAGACATTAACTGATGGACTGGAGAGGTGTGGATTACTTGTGGATTATTGTGATGTTTTTATCAGCTGTTTGGACTCTCATTCTGACGGCACCCATTCACTGCAGAGGACTCATTGGTGAGCAAGTGATGTAATGCTACATTTCTCCAAATCTGATGAAGACACAAACTCATCAACATCTTGGATGACCTGAGGGTGAGTCAAGTTTCAGCAAATTTTCATGGTAGTTATTCTAGTAACATTCGAGGATGAATTTGATCAGAAAAACACATGCACTAACAATCAACTGAAAAGCCCATCGGTAAATTCATCACAGACTTGGCCAATTACACACAATGGAACTGACACCAACAAATCGTTCATCATCACGGCAGCCATCTCACTTGAGCGTTTCAAAGACAAATGCGAGCGCACATACACATGTGAACCTGTCGCCTTAATTAAATCGGGTAATTTCAGTCAGAAATCCATAATAAATTACGCAGCAGACTTCAGTGTAATGTCAATGATTCCAGCTGTACCGTGATAAACTACCAGCAGAGTGATACCATTTCACCGTTTCTAACCAGAAATGCATCCATCTGCGCTGATAGCTAGCAAGATGATTAATTGTTATTGAAAATATTTTCTCTTAGTTACTCACATGATTGCATGCTATGATTTTAAAATATAGAGGTGAATTCAGTAACTAGTTGTAGCTCTTTTGCTCAATATTTCACCTTATCATGTATTGATGTATTGTGATTCTTGTCTCATAATATTGCATTTATTTATGTGTTTATTAATCTCATCTCATTAGTCTCACAGATGAATAAGCAGGTTGTATAATTAAACTTGTATGAGATCTGAACAGAAGTGTAGCAAACTGCATGAAACATTGAAACCGGTTCTCCAGATTCACTCTTTCCCAGACGCAGAGTTTTAATCATGATGCAATAATGATGCAGTGATGCATTGCAATATATTATATCTTTATAGGTAGTTAGGTTGGCAATGCTCTAGTATAGCACTGTACCATGCATATTTATATTCTATGCAAATGAGGCTCATTATAGAATGGGCTTTATTAGCAGGCTTATGCAAGATTCACAGTTGACTCCCTTTCACAAATCACAGAAAGCTGACTTGGAGTGACAGGAATAAAATACTGATTTGCAATTCAGCACGGGTAACGTATTCTGGGAAATTACGTGTTATTCTACCTTTGTTTACAAATAAATGTCTGTAAAACCTTCAAACATCAAAACCTTTTACATTTGTATTCATGTTACAAAGCTGTCCATTCAACTTTCAATTTATCCTGTCAAACTTTCCTTGGTCTTGTGAAAAATGTACATTTTGGGGGGTTTATTTATTTATTGCCAAACACCCTAGTTGTTTGGAATTTTGCTTGGTGAGCTCATCAACGATAATAACAAACATTAAAATACATATATGAATACATACACATACACAACTATATATGTCCTATCAATTATAAGGTGTGAAATATAGATGCATAGACACCAGAGGAATTAAGAGCATGAACAATCCGACAATAAATGCTGTTTAAAAAACGTGTAGACGTGTAGAATTGCTCTAAGGCGTCTGCCTGAAGGAAGAGGCGTAAAGAGGTGTCTGGCTGGATGTAAGGGATCTTTCAGGATTGTTAAACCTTTTGTTTGCAAAAGTGAAACATAGATCTCATCAATAGTGGGAAGATCACAACCAATAATTTTCGAAGCAACCCGAGTTACAGTGGGGCAAAAAAGTATTTAGTCAGCCACCAATTGTGCAAGTTCTCCCACTTAAAAAGATGAGAGAGGCCTGTAATTTTCATCATAGGTATACCTCAACTATGAGAGACAAAATGAGAAAAAAAATCCAGAAAATCACATTGTAGGATTTTTAAAGAATTAATTGGTAAAGTCCTCGGTAAAATAAGTATTTGGTCACCTACAAACAAGCAAGATTTCTGGCCCTCACAGACAATGAAATAGGTTTAATCATAACTTTTGAAATACATCTTTTGGTTTCTAACCTTGATAAATAAAATTGAAATAAGTTATAACTTATTGTGATTTAAAGAGCAGTAATTTAGCATTTTTAAAATCATTATGTAAAAATAGCATTTTTGATAAAAATTATGACAGTATTAGGAATCAAAGTTCATATTTTATTTTCATTGTATTGTTGGATACAGTACATTTGCTATTTTAGTATAATACTATAGTTTTTGTTAATATTTTGAGTTGGAGTTTTTATATTTTCTGTTTCCACTGTAGTTTTAGAAATAGTTTAGTAAATATATATTTTAATATGTATAGTATTTATTAATCTTCATTTATTAGTTCTAGTTATTGTTATGCTTTTAAGTTAAACTAAACAAAAATGAGAGATGTTGCCTTTACAACTGGCCGAACAATAATAATTTATTTTACAGTATTCATATTCAAGTGTGTTAGTTTATAACTCACACTAGATCATCTTGCATGTGTACAAAAAATGTGCAAAGAGTAACATGGTATTTCAGCCACATAATGACACTTTATTCAATTGAATTGCAATCTTAGAAGCATTCTCAGCCCTATAATATCACTATATGACTGGATTACAGTGGTGGAGGAAAGATGCAGTGTGCTTGTTGTGTATGTCTGGGGTCATGCGCCATTCCCTCTCTCTCCAGGTAGCCTATTACAGACGTACTTGATTAGCACTAATTTTGTGGGCGTGTGTGTGTCATTACCTGATTTGCATTAGTTCCTCCAGTGACTCGAGTGTTAAAGCGACACAGACAGTGCATGCATAAACAGCACAATGAATTCCCCCAGCGTGTTGTGACATTACCCCAAACGCATCTGTTTACTGCCGATGCTCTTCTTGCTGTGTTGATGAATTTACAAAGCTAGGGTTTGACATCTTGGAGACATGATCCTCAAACAACACCTCAACTTCACCGCCTGCTATTATTTCTGCCATAATTATCTTGTACATGCCACTTACGTGATGCTAAACAGCATTGATTGTGGAAAAAAACGCAATGCATTCTGTGTTTATTTTCGCTTGTCAAATTCAGATGCGGTTACACTGCATGTAACAGTTACACAGTCCTCAAACTGATCGATACTGAAGAAAACATCCGTTTGAGACTCAGAAGCATCTGATTATTGAGCTGTGAGCTGCTACAGTTTATGTATTGATGTTTGTTATTATTCAGAGGACAATGAATGCATTTACTGTAGGATGTGGGAAATGCACAAAACAGTAAAAACAGTACAATTGTGAAATAATAGTACGATTTAAAATAACTGTTTCATATTTGAATATCTTGTGAAATGTAATTTATTCCTGTGATCAAAGCTGAATTTTCAGCATCATTACTCCAGTCTTCAGTGTCACATGATCCTTCAGAAATCATTCTAATATGCTGATTTGCTGCTCAAGAAACATTTCTGTAACTGTGTAGTACTTAAAACTAATTAACGTTTTCAAATACATTTTTAGTAGATCATATTAGAAATAACAGATTATATTGTTTCTATTTTATTTTGTATTATATGAAATATTTTTAGCCAGGATTTCTATATTGCCTAAAATATCTAGGTTTTGGCTTTGTTTGCGTGTGCAGACTGATCGGTGTATGACATCAAAATAGGCAATATAGAAATCCTGGCCAGGACGCGTCCTGGGAAAATGGCACGTATGTTCACCCTAATGTTTATATAGTTTTTATCCATTTTTATTTATCAGTTTCATTTATGAATTAACTTTCCCTTAAATTATTTTCTGCTTATTTACATAAAAATAGCAGCAAACTAAGAGCAATACATGTGATATAACTTTTATATTAAAAAGTAGGGTTGCAAAAAGGTGGACAATTTCCAGTAAATTTTGGAAATATTCCAGAAATTTTGGAAACTTTCCAGGATTTAAAAAAAATATATATTCCAGGGATTTTTGGAAATATTCCGGAAATTTTCCACCACTTTGCAACCCTTATTCAAAAGTTTGGGTTTGGTAAGTCACTTTTGCTCACCAAGGCTGCATTTATTTGATCAGAAACACAGTAAAAAAAATAAAATAAAATCAATATATTCAATATAAAATAACTATTTCCTATGTGAAAATATAGTAACATTGATGCTGATCAATTCATGGAAATTGTGGTGCATTTTATTTTTTCAGGATTCTTTGATGAAAGGCAAGTGGAAAAAGTATAAAAACGTATAAAAAATATTTTGTAACATTATAAATTTCTCTTTTTATGAATTCAATGCATTCTTGGTGAATTAAAGTGTTCAAAACTGTTAATAACTGCAAATTTGAATGGTAATGAAATTGAATTTTATGTTAATGTGTGTGTGTGTGTGTGTGTGTGTGTGTGTGTGTGTATATCAGGCCACGGCTGACAGGATGTTCATTTACGTGATGACACGAACGGCCAAAGAAAGTGTTTGATACAGGAAATCGGTTAATGCAGAGCCTCTGACCTGAGCACGAACAAATGTGACCCTGGACCACAAAACCAGTCATAAGGGTCAATTTTTCGAAATTGAGATATATACATCATCTGAAAGCTAAATAAGCTTTCCATCGATGTATGGTTTGTTAGGATAGAACAATATTTGGCCGAGATACAACTATTTGAATATCCGGAATCTGAGTGTGCAAAAAAATCTAAAAATCTAAAAAATAAAATATAAAGTTGTCCAAATGAAGCTCTTAGCAATGCATATTACTAATCAAAAATTAAGTTTGGATATATTTACAGTAGGGAATTTACAAAATATCTTCATGGAACATGATCTTTACTTAATATCCTAATGATTTTTGGCATAAAAGAAAAATCTATAATTTTGACCCATACAATGTATTGTTTGCTATTGCTACAAATACCCCCCTGTTCTTATGAGAGACTTGTATAATGCTTTCAGAAATCCCTGTGAATATAGTTGACCTTTTCACAGGAAGTGAATTATAAAAGGGACAGATCCATATATGACACTATGGATTATAAAAAAAACTCTTTTCTGTTTAAAGTGGAGCTCGGGATACACGTTCCCGTTCCCATAGGAAATCCGATCGCTTCCTCGTCTGCTGGATTTACAAACGCACGCATGTCAAGATGATCGGTGTTGTTAAAGTTAGAGAGGACAGCCGACAGAATAACCCTGACTTCACCCCGCAGACACCGCAAATGAAGCTAAAATGAAATCCCACACACCAGCGTGATGCACACACACTAATAATTACTGGGTTTTATTGCAAAACCTCCTCATTTGCAAACCACCCACAGTCCGGCTTAACACGACGCTGTATGTGCTGTAGAGCTGTACTGTGCAAATATAAGCAGTTCTGCATCTGAAATGCTTTACTGTCAGAATATGTGCTGCATGAACTATGCATGTGTTTATTATACTATCTGAATGTCTCTTATGTGCACCATGACTGCGTTTAAGAAAAAAAGACAGTAAATTTAACAGTAAAACAGGAATATTGCAGTTTGAATATATATTTTTAAATAATTTAAGTATTTATTATTTGTATATATATATATATATATATATATACATATATGTATTAATAAATATTATATTATTTGTTATATTATTTAATATT
>NW_015505526.1:1035805-1043878 GCF_001515645.1 Sinocyclocheilus grahami
AAATTATTTGTAATAATATTTCAATAAATAAGAAATATTACATGAATGATACTATTTTATTATTGAACATTATTATTTTGTTGTTTGTTACAATATAATTATGTATTCATAACTAGTCATATATTATGCATATTATTAGATTTGTTATATAATTTATTAATATATGTAATGTCATATAATATTATTGTGAATAATACATATATGAATTATACTAACTGTATACTATTTTAATTAATAATACATATGAATTATACTAATTATGATTTTATACATATGATTTTGTTGTTATTGTATTTAATAATACATATTGTATATTGTTTGTTATATTATGCATTAAATATTATGCTATATTATATTATGTATTAGATATTATACAATAATAAATATTATTTTATTGTTTGTTATATTATTTATTTCATAATTCACATAATCATTCAGAAATCATTCTAATATGCTGATTTGCTGGCCAAGAAACATTTCTGATTATTATCTGCTTTAAATTGAAAATATATATTAAAAAAGTAAAGTCTTTTGTACCATTTTTTATCAATTTATTGTGTCCTTGCTCAATAAAAGTATTCATTTTTTTAAAACAATGTAAAACTGTATATGCTAAAATACTACTCATTAAAGTAAACAAATACAGGGAGTGTCAGTATTTCTATGTGCAAATCGAAATCATCAGCTAAAACACTAGAATGCATTGAAATGCTTGTAGCAGGTGTGGGTTATTCTTAGTGAAATCTCTCCTGACGGCTGAACTCATGATGTTTGTGTGTTCAGCAGAGAGAGAAGCTCACGCTCTTTACCTCTCGCCACTGTTTTCCTGTTTCTCATTCAGCCCGAGGACTCGGTAATTGGAAAGATAAAATCAATAACAATTGAGGATAGGATATGTGCACACACACACACAGACATACACACACACACTGTGTATGTTAGTAGATGTATCTGCTGCTCTCACCACTTGAGCTGATTGATTTCACATCACACGACTAATTACTGTGTGCCTTCAGGAAACCAAGAACTCCAGTACATCACCACTAGCACTTCTTGAGGAGCGTCTGTGAGCGCATGTGTGTGTGTGTGTGTGTTTAACTTGAGATTAAAGCTGGCGTCTGTGATATTTTTGATGGTAAAATACTGTCTCTGCAGAGTCACCTATAGCAGTTTGACTTGAGCTGACTCTGTGGCTCTTTCAGAAAGTCTGTTCATTTGAGTGTTTGTCATGTCAGCTCGTGCACTGCTCTGGCATACTGTAGAAATTGGCATTTTGTATTGCAAATGTTGCAAATTGCATAAAGTTATTTTTAATCATAGGTTGCTGTGGATAAATGCATCTGCTAAAAGAATAAATGTAACTTCTGATGCAGATTAGTTTGTCAGAATGCAGAATAAACACTGTATATTGTTTATATGCATACTTTTTAGCATGTAAAATTTGCACATAATTCAATATGCGTTTCATTCATCAAATGACAGTATATTTTTGGAAATACAAGCAGTAATACAATTATATATATATAATTGTATATATTTATAAGATTAATATTATAAGTAAGATTGTAGAGAGAGAATATAAAGTATTATATATATATATATATAATACTTTATATTCTCTCTACAATCTTACGTATAATATTAATCTTATAAATATATATATATAAATAATGATAAGTAACTGAATTTATTTTCATAAAGATACTGTCATTTCATAATAATTAAATCAATTCTGACATATAATATATAATATCTCAAATTGCAGTATCTTTTTGGACATAAATGCAGTTTCGTGTATAATGATATAATCAAATGATGGCATGTTTTTGAAAACAAAAATCAACAGTTATTTTGCACTGTCTATCTATCTATCTATCTATCTATCTATCTATCTATCGAGCTATCTATCTATCTATCTATCGAGCTATCTATCTATCTATCTATCGAGCTATCTATCTATCTATCTATCGAGCTATCTATCTATCTATCTATCGAGCTATCTATCTATCTATCTATCTATCTGTCTGTCTGTCTGTCTGACACACACACACACACACATATATATATATATACACTGTTTAGTATACTGTGTTGTTTGCTTTACATTTTGGCAAATGTGGTAGTACAGTATACTGCATACTACCAAAATAGTAAGTGTAATTTGCTAGTATGCTAATCTAAAGAGCTCAGTTAATGGTGTCGAAATAATGCCGCAGCTTTAATGTTGCATTTTCTGCTTCTCATCCGAGTGTTTTACTGTTTAAGTTCATTACTAACTTTATTTTTGGTATATGTAAACCTTACAGAAATGTGAAACGGCTGGACTGACTGCATTGGCCTCTCATCAGAGACTCAGTGGACGTTTCACCTCCCATTGATCACAGATGCCAGTCTGATATTGATTGAAATAGAAGTCATTATGTCGGTAGGGACTGGGCTTTATTTGAGAGCAAAAGAGACTGAAGGAGGAAAAATGAGTAGAACTCCAGAATGAGAGGAGGAGATTTTTACAGAAGTCTTGCGCATGTTGCAATGTGGTTGCATATATATGGTTTATCAGATGATGTCAGTGTTATTTTACATATATTTTAAGATAGCTTTTATTTTGATATTTTCAGTTTTAATTTAACTTTTAATAATTTATTAAATATTTTAATAAAAAATACAAAAAGGTTTTTCATTATTTTTCTCATTATATTTTTTATTATTTCTATTTATCCATCATTTGTTTATTTCAGTATAATTTTGTAATGAAAATACTTCAACTTAGACCTATTCATTTTAGTTTTTGTTGCCAAGTCAACATTTCTAATTTTTCTTTCAAACATTACTGGTTTTCCATGTAATATTTATAATTAATTTTATTTCAGCTTTATTTTAATTACTGAAAATGATATTTAATAGTTTGTTTTAACAATAACAACGCTGGGCAGTATTTGATGATTTTATCAGTATTGTGCATGCTTATTTTACCCATGTTTTTACTTCAGTTTATTAAAAAATATTATTACTGTATAAACATATATTTTTCATTCTGTACATTAGAATGTGATGGACTTATAGCATTTAAAATTATTTATTTGAATATTTAATTTATTAATTGAAAATATACTATAAGTGGTATTTGCCATTTATAGTAAGGAATCACATATCTGTAGCACATGCTTTTGGGAGATTTTACACTCTAAATTCTACACTCTAAATCTTAATGCTCAGTGGTTTGTTCAAATCATTAACTCTAAATATAATCAGCAGTAGTAGTAATGCTTGACTTAACAAACACCTCTAAATATAGAAAACTGAGCTCAAGCATCTTTGATGAAGAAAAATTTATTTCGAGAGAGCGGTACAGCACAAATCGTGAGCACAAACCAACCTTCACACAGCCGTTACAGGCCACAGCAAGGTGAAATTCAGAGCTCACACACACAGTAATTAAGCACATTCATTATACAACACACACACACACACACACAGGAGTGGAAAACAACCTTATTGGAGTGGGATATTTTCCCTGCCGGCCTGGCCATCGCTCTTCATGCAGCGGGTCAATACAGTGGGGGAGCGCGGGATGCTCCGCTGCTCTGTAGCCCGTCTGACCGCTGCCAGTGAGCGGCATTATCTCAGTGCCAGCAGCAAGACTGATGTGATTCATTCTGCTCTATTATCTTGCTCTGCTTTGGCTTCTTGAATTAATGTGACCTGTTTATTTATTCTTGTTTTCTGCCGTGTAGTTTCCTGGCTGATTATTGAGTTTCTTTGCCAGTGTCCTCAAATTAAAATGCTAAGCATGCTATATATAACCAGATTTTTGTAGGTAGTTTTTAGGGTGTTATGGGTGGTTGTTGGTTGGGTAGTGTGTTGTGGGTGATTGTTAAAAGCTCTCAAAAGTGGTTGTTAGGGTGTTGTTTGTCATTGTTAGGGTTACTAAGCTGCTTTGAAACAATCTATATTGTGTGTTGTGGGTGCATATTGGCAGGTTTTTAGGACCTTGTGAGTGATTTTGAGGGTGTTGTGAGTGGTATTGGAGTGTTGTGGGGACTTTTTAGGGTGTTGTAGGTGGTTTTTAGAGCATTGTGGATGGTGGTTAGGGCATTGTGAATGGTTTTAAGAGCATTGAGGGTGGTTTTTAGGGCAATGTGGGTGGTTTTTAGACCATTGTGGGTGATTGTTATGGCATTGTGGTTAGTTTTTAGTAGGGTGTCGCCGTTTCTTAGGGCATTGTGGGCTATTGTTAGGGTATGGCACTGTGGGTGGTTTTTAAGGTGTTGTGGGTGGTTTTAGGGTAGGATGTTGTGAATGGTAAGGAGTCGTGGGTGTTTTTAGGATAGAGCACTGTGGGTGATTGTTAGGGTGTTGTAGGCTGTTGTTAGGGCATTGTTGTTGGTTTTTAGGGTAAGGTGCTGTTGACGTTTGTTATGGGGCTTTGTGGGATGTTTTTAGTGTATGGTGTTATGGGTGGTTTTTAGGGCATTGTGGGATGTTGTTAGCATATGGTGTTATGGGTGGTTTTTAGGGCATTGTGGGTGGTTTTTAGGGTGTTGTGAGTGGTTTTTAGAGCGTTGGGGTGGTTTTTATGGGGTTGTGGGTGATGTTTAGAGCAATATGAGTGGTTGTCTGAGTGTTTTTTAGGCCATTGTATGTGGCTTTTAGGGTGTTATGGTTAGTTTTTAGGGTGTTGTGAGTGGTTTTTGGGTATGTGGGTGGTTGTTTAAATATAGTAATTTAGTAAATGCTTGTATATAAAGTTACCTCCAGTACAGTTACAAGTGCAGTTCTTCTGAAGTAACCTGAGGTTAAATGCAGTGTTTTGCAACAGCCAGTAGTTATGGCTCATGGGTCACACCTTTTGGGATTTGAGCCCACAGCCTTCTAGTTTCCATCCCTCACCCACACCACACCGCTCTCTACTGACTCAAACGGACATGCAACAAAACCAGATTGTAGTAGAGTTGTTTACTGATGTATTGAGAGGAGGAAGATCAATTTTAATTGAGCGGGTCAGGTAGTCGTTATGTACGAGTCCGGCAGTCTTGACCTCGAAATGGCTCATCGTGTAACTGTGGAAGCAGGTTTAGTGCAGGTGCAGGATTGGCAGACGCTGTGAAGGATGCAGTAAGCAGCAGTTATCGTGCTCCGCCAGCAGGGCTGCTTCTAATCTTTTAATGCAGATTTGGGTCGCTGTAGAACCTTCTCACAGACTGGAACCCGGTTTTGACTTTCTGAAAGCAGGTGCCATCATCTCTGTGGGGTTCTGCAGTATCTGATTTCCTCTATTTGTGCAGAAGAGCCAGCAGCCCTGGAGGACGTCCTGCTACGCTGGCAGAGACGCAGCGCTCCGCTGCCCATAAGAGCTGCAGATCAGATGTGCTGGATTCACGTGTGGATGACACGCTGGTCTGCACGCTCTACTAACTCTACTCTCACCTGATTTACAGCGTCTTGCTGCTTTAGCTTGAGTGAGACTCACAGACTCTTCTGGAATGCTTATTCTGATCGGTCAAACGTGACATTCGGTGGTCAGATATTTTATGTAATGATACTAAACTGTGCAATTGTGCTTTTCAGTGTTTTTACCAGGTAAATGATTTCCTAGGGTGATATGGCCAAATATATCACAGTATTTTTCTTCCTGTATAAGCTGATATCAATATTTATCACTATATATTCATTTCATTCCAAATGTTTGTTACACCTTGAATATAAACATAAATTTTTAGTTTCAAACATCACAGATTAAGTTACCTTTTGTTTTATTTTTTCCCAAATTCTGGGTTTTTTCTGTATTTAATCAGGGTTATTATAGTTAAAACTAAACTAAACTAAAACTGAGCATTTTTGTTGAAATAAAAATATATACTTGAAATAAAACTTGAATAACTTATGTTAATTAAAATATTTTAAATTAAAAACATTTTATTTCAGCTAGTTTCCAAGGCAACATTTCTTATTGTAATTTAGTTTAATTTGATGTACTAAAAAAACTAAAACTGAAATAAAAAAGCTACATATAAAAACTACAAAAACACAACAAAATTACTGAAAGTTTAACTAAAATTTAAAGGAAAATGTAAAAAGTGATTCAAAATATTAACAAAAACTATAATCGTATCTCGAAACTAAAATGACACTGAATTTAATGGTGTCTAATGGAATTCTCAAAAGTTTAAAAATGCAACCTGTCTTTTAAAATGTCATTAAATGAAAATATTCAAATCAATATTCAATTTATTATATATTATTAATTATTAACATATATAAATGTATAAAAAAACAGAAACATTGCTGCACATCTTAAAATAACTTGTGAACTATATAAGTTAGTTAATAAACATAATAAAAATAATACAAATACATTTTCTAAAAATAAATAATTATATTTTTTTATTATTACTATGAGAAGTACATTTTGTTATACAATAGTAATATATTTCACTACATTTTGAAAAGTTTAAACTTTCCTTGTGGTGGTTTGTAGTAGAGATTTTTATTTTTTTTTGTCAGTTTCTTTGTGAATCTGATGAATTTTTAATCTAATTAAAGGGTGAGTATCACATGTGCAAAAGTATGTGTTGTAGATGTCACAGCATTGTACACCTGTTCGACTAGATAGGCTAAATATCAGAAATGAAAAAGCTTATCATCAATATTGTGGATTTAAATCAGTTTGTTACCCAGCTCTACCTACATAGCAGCGAAAGTTTCATGTCTGTTGCATCAGTCCACACTCTCTTCACACATAATAGCATTAAAATATTAATTTAGTTATGTCCATTTATGATGTATTTGTCACGCAGTCTAATGATAACTTGCATATTCGCTTTGTGTCGTGTTTCCAGCTCTGTGGTTTATTTTGTTTTAATGACCAGCTGTATATTCTCTCTCACTTATAAAACTCATCTGACTCTGAATTCTGATTGGACGAGCCTGTGAATATGATGGCCCATTCATTTACTGCATTGCGTGTCAACCATAAACAGTCTACAGTAAAACTAATGAACCATATTACTTGGCAGAAGATTAATCATTTTCATTTATTGAACATTGGCATCATTTATCATATTGCTCATGTCTCTCATGGCCAGATTTGCAAGTTGTTTTCCTAACCAAATAACTTGAGGTATCTTTCAGTTGTGCATTGATATATTGTGATGATTGTTCTCTGAACGTCACGATACGCTTCAGCAAACGCTCGGCGTTTCACTAGTGCGTGTGAGAGATTGATTGGACGAACACAGCTGCATTGTTTGAGGAAGCGAAAGGAATCATTGTGCTGTATGGATCTGTTCTGTCGATACAGACTCCTGGTCAGTCTGCTGGTTTCCAGCTTGTTTGAGCAGCTAATCAAGAGGCCGTTGCATTAGCGACCTCACGCTGGACTCGCCGAAGGCACTGACAGACACGAGGATGTTGCCAGATTGGAATCCATTATGAGCGATTCTGCACATGTCTCCATATCAGCCAGCAGCTGATTCCACTGCAGTCACTGCCTTTGATTCAGGACTCACATTTTGTGTTGCACATCATGCGGCAACCCAGCACAGTACTACTTAGGAGTGTTTATCGTACAAAGAAAAAAAAAGAAACCTCAAAATTAAATATAACCTTAAATCAAACATTTAAGTTCACGAATAATACCGTGAATCAGCAATGTTCAAAATTAGTAAAGAGACAGACGGAATAGGGAACTTGAAAATTTTCTAAATGCATAAATTTGCGACGTGTGTGTATGATTAGTTTGTGTGTTCATTCATTCATTTACTTTTTTATTTTTCCATTTATCTTATTCTCTTTTATTTTCTTTTTTCTTTTAATTTTCATTTAATTTAAATTTTATTTTTCATTTATTGTATTTTTCATTTGTATTAATATTTTTCTATATTTTTTATTTTTCTATATTTTTTGTATTTTTATTTTTTCTATATTTTTTATTTTATAAATTTTTTCATTTATTTTTCATTTTTTTCATTTTTGTATTTTATTTATTTTGTTTGTATTTTTATTTATATCTTTTTATATAGTATATATATCCTTTTATACACTATATATATGGGTATGTATGTGTGTATGTAT
>NW_015505526.1:1044215-1072291 GCF_001515645.1 Sinocyclocheilus grahami
ACAGCTCATGAAAGTCAAAAATCCAGTATCTCAAAATATTAGAATATTTACAATTGAGTTTCATTAAATGACCATCCCTACAGTATAAATTCCGGATATCTCTTGTTCTATGAAACCACAATAATAGGGAAGACTGCTGACTTGGCAATGGTCCAGAAGACTCAGAAGGTCGTTACTGAAAGGGCTGACTGTTCACAGAGTGCTGTATCAAAGCATATTAAATGCAAAGTTGACTGGAAGGAAGAAATTGGGTAGGAAAAGGTGCACAAGCAACAGGGATGACCGCAAGCTTGAGAATACTGTCAAGCAAAGCTGATTCAAACACTTGGGAGAGCTTCACAAGGAGTGGACTGAAGCTGGAGTCATGCATCTAGAGTCACCACGCTCAGACGTCTTCAGGAAATGGGCTACCAAACCACTTCTGAAATAGAAACAACGTCAGAAGCATCTTACCTGGGCTAAGGACATAAAGAACTGGACTGTTGCTCAGTGGCATTTTACACAAATTTAAATTTTGCATTTCATTTGGAAATCAAGGTCTGGAGTCTGGAGGAAGACTAGAGAGGCACAGAATTCAAGCTGCTTGAAGTACAGTGTGATGTTTCTGAAGTCAGTGATGATTTGGGTGCCGTGACGTCTGCTGGTGTTGGTCCACTGTGTTTTATCAAGTCTAAAGTCAATGCAGCTGTCTACCAGGAGATTTTGGAGCACTTTATGCTTCCATCTGCTGACAAGCTTTATGGAGATGCTGATTTCCTTTTCCAGCAGGACTTTAGCACCTGCCTACAGTGCCTAAACCACTTCCAAGTGGTTTGCTGACCATGATATCACTGTGCTTGATTGGCCAGCCAACATGCCTGACCTGAAGCCCATATGGAATCTATGGGATATTTTCAAGAGAAAGATGAGAAACCGTGGATCCGAGCTGAAGCTCAATAGTGCCACAGGCGGATCGCTTCCATGCCACACATCACTGATGCTGGAGTTTGTGTTAAAAGAGCCTCGACCAAGTATTGAGTGCAGAAATGAACATACTTTAAAGAACTTTAACTTTTCTGTTCTGCAAATCCTTTTTTTGATTGATCGTCTAATATTTTGACTGGATTTTTGACTTATCAAAATTAAAACAAAAAAATATGTTTTAAATGTTTACTTTACAGGTAAACAATCTAGAATACATGAAAGTTTCACTTTTTGAAATAGGTTAAAAATAAAATGAATTTTTTCACAATATTCAAATTTTTTGAGATGCACCTGTATATGTATATATATTTTTTTATTATTATTTATTTATACCGTGTGTGATTTTGTTTAGGATGGAGACAATTCACCACCTGTTGACATCTATGTAATTTGACTAGAATTTGATTGGACTCACAGCTTTTGACATCAACAACAGCAGATATGAGAAGTGATTTTCCTTCCCTTTGAAACTTGATAAGCTTGTTTATTTATTTTACTATTCTAACTATGGTTGCGTTTTCATTTAGCACAGTTTTTCCCTTCTGTCTGCTGTTAAAATGGGTCACAACCCTCCTGTGACTGCTGGGTTGTGACCCATTTTCGGTCCACGGCTAGGGATGGTTTCTGTCTGCTACCATCAGATAAAATGAGCTCCTCTGTGCCTCCAAGAAATCTTCTGCCTTTTGCTCATGAAGAAAAAAATCCTCACTTTTTGAGCCGACTGCATTAACAGCATGTCCACCTTGCATATTATGTTACACAGAGGGCATGGGCAGAGCTTGGGGGAGGGGGTGCTGGTTTGAAAGATTGAAAGATTTTACTATTTGTCAAAGGGGTCCTATTATGCTTTTTCACTTTTTTAATTTTAGTCAGTGTGTAGTGTGTATGTTTGGGCATAAAAATTATCTAGAAAGTTACAAATCTCAAAGTCCACTCCAAAGGGAGATATTTCGTTTTTTTTAAATCCCTTTTCAAGAACTACAATGAACAGCTCGTTTGGACTACAGCGTTTGTTTTCTGAGCTTTGTGATATCACAAAGCGGCCCATTAGAATATCATTACAAAGAATTCCCGCCTACAGAAATTCGAATGGTTGGGGGTTGGGGAGGGGTGAGGTTGTGGTTAGAACGCTTGGTTGAGTGCGTGCATCAGACGAGACGACGAAGAAGAAGTGCTGCTGCAGAGTTAGTGCATCAGAGAAAACCAAGAAGAAGAGCTGCTGTGCTGTAGCGTAAAATTTTCGGCATGTCTAGAACTGTTCTTACAAGTATAACATGACGTAGCTGGGCGCCGCGGACAGACGCCGAACGGCGCCGCCGGTGTGCCTACACTCATAGAAAATAATGTATTTGAATTTTAAAGACGTGGTGCGACGCGACGCTGCGCTTCTCGTCCGGTGTGCGACCGCCTGAAACACTGTTTTTTTCACCTCCGTGCCCAAACGTCTTTGTTTGGGCTTCCGAAAGCGGATGATGTCAGGAAACAGTGGTTGCAATTAATTTTTTAACTCTGTTCCTGAGCATTATAACCCCAATTTGCTATTGTGTGCTGCACATTTTACTGAGGACAGCTTCCACAACATGAGGGAGTACAGTGCCGGATTCGCCAAAAAGCTTTTGTTGAAAGACGGAGCAAGGGGCGGGGCAGTACTGAGCACCGTCTAAGCTGTTCGCCAATCACAACGCACTGGGACAGCTAACCAATCACAACACATTTTGTTTTTCAGAAGGCGGACCTTCATCAAAGTCAGAATTAATCAAGCTGTTTGTGCCAGGCTGGGGAGAAAGGTATTTTAATAATGTAAATTATGTGAAAAATAATGTGTTTTTCGAACCACCAAGCATGAGAGCATGTTCTAGTACACCCCCAAAACAAAATCAAGACTTTGCAAAAGAGCATAATAGGACCCCTTTAATATATATTCGTTAATTAATAATGTTCTCAACTCAAAAGTAAATATGCACATAATGTAGTTATTTTAATATATTTTAAATTGTTATTTTGTTAATAAATTAATCAATAAAATCTCAGTATCATTAGCCAATCTTACTAATGGCTTCCCCAATCTCATTTGCGTAAGAAGTTGTCGCGTGACCAATCTGCATTTTGGCGGATAATAGCCTATGTTATATACTGCTTGCCTGTTGCATGGCGTACATGGATATTTAGCTTTTTTTTTTTTTTTTACAACATACAACAACTGCAGAGGAATCTGGACATAACCAAAATCAAGTCAGATGAAGATGCCGATGCTTGGTGACTCCAGACCCGGACAATCTCATAAAGGTGATCCACAGGACACTCCTTTGTAGCAGCTCAAATCAAACCGAGATATGGGTCTGTGAATATTAAACTGCAAAAAGAATATTTAAATATGATTCCTGCATGTCTGGCGTGTTTTGCATGTGAATGAATTGCACATCAAAACAGTTTGGTTTAACTTGTGTTTAATTGTAACAAATTAATTAATTAATTGTATATATATATGTATAATTATTATTGTTCAGTAGAATGTATGTCTCAAGGCAATAATAATACTAATTTTAACACTAATAATAATAATACAATTATTATTTAAACTTAATTTTTTTATGGAAGAATCATAATTTTTCTTTTATTCTTTTAATTTTAAAAGTAAATCTTTGTCCAAAACTTTGTTTCCCAAAACAATTAAAGTTAGGGTTTGTTAATTTTTTATTTACTTAAAAGATCAATTAAATTAATGCTTTATGCCTTCATTTGATTACCAGAAGAATTTCTGGGGGGGAAAAAATCATAGGGCCCTATTAGTGAAAAAATAAATAAATAAAGTACTACAATTGTATTTAACCACTAAAATTGGGGTGAGTAAAATCAAAATGAAAACAAAAAACAAAAACAAACACTGAATCTAAAAAAAAAAAAAGGTAAACAAAAAAAAAATAGAATCTTGAAAAATAAAATAAAATAGAATTTGGGAAAAATGTAAACATATCAATAAATTGTTGCTAAATTGTGTAAGCTTTATTATTTAAATTAAATAGACATGTTTTTGATTACATAAATTATATTTAATAATTAAATAGAGTACAGAAATAAAAATAGAATTTGAAGAAAAATAAAGGAATTTGGAAAAAATAGCTCTAGCTTTTGTAGTATCTGGACTGTGTTTATGTGCACTGAGTATTTGTAGATCATTTTGCCACATCAGATTTTGATTTCTTAGCTTAGATTAGAGATGAATTCATTATCATTCAAGCAGCATTATCACAGGGTGTCATATCTGAACACACAAAAGCCTTTTCCTCTGCGAGCGGCCCATAAATAAACACATAATAGAGCCATTCAATTATCGTCCTCGAGATAAACCACCAGTGGGACTCGCCAGTGTCAATAATGTTGATAAAAGAGATTCAGAATGTATCTGTCACAGTCACACACATCACACTCGATAAAGAGAGGAAACACTTATGCAGAACACAGCCCAAACCTATTTAAACCTCGCTGCAAGAAAATCATCTCTCCTGTTTTGGAACCGCTTCGTTCGTGTGGTAATTTGTTCAGTTTATTTCCTTTCAATTTGGAGAAGCTGGAAAAGGCACAATTCATCCTCAGGGAAAAATTGCTTTGTTTTATGTGCAAAACAGTGTCATTATCACACTATCCCAAATAAAATGATGTTTTAATATTTCTGAAGCAAAGCAATCTTGAGTTTATTTCACTTCCATTTGAGTTTTTTAATTTCAATACCAGTCAGAGATGAGGAAAGGCTCCCTCTGATCTTTCTACAGCTGATTTTATTATGGCTTTTTTCGGCAGTAAGAAAAGCCATTCCAGGAGAACTAATGATAGACCAGCTAAACCAGCTTGGATTGAAGTGAGTATCTGTGGTAATGTGATTTGCCGTGTGACGGATCACAGCTCTGTTTGCTCGCGAGTCACAATTGAACGTAATGACATGCTACAGAATTGTGTGCTTTCAACTTCGTAGCAACCGTTTGTCGAGAGTCTTTCTCCTTTTTTCAATGTCCTAACGTGAGCTCTATATAAAACTGATTTACTGACTGACAAAAACCCCAGACCTGAACCACTTTGGGATTAATTGGGAGGCTGGCAAGTTGCAATTTTAATACGAAAAATATTGTTGAATATAGCAGCATTTCCATCCCATGAGTTTAAAAGAACTAAATCATCAATTCTGAAGAAATTGGTGCAAAATAGAAATGGAAATGAAAGCTGTGTCCCTTGGGGGAGCCACTGGGGCTCTTGTATTAAATGTAATAGATAACTTGTGGCTTAGAGTGTGTAGCCAATCATGTGAACTAATTGTTTAGTCACATAGCTTGAAGGGATTTATTTAGTAAAGTATTTCCATTGTAGTTTATGCGCCTTATCTTACCGGATAAAAATGTTTTTTTTTTACTTAATTAAATTGTATTTTATTAGACATGCTAAAACTATGATAGGAACACTTTATCCAATAAATTCCTACTGTAACTACACGATTTACAAGGAAATAATATTTTGGTGTTTCTACTTAAAAAAAAAAAAGCTTAATTCCATGTGTTACTTGCCATTTCTTTGTAATTAACTGTGAAATTCACTAGCAATTTTTGAGTGAAAATTGTTTCACCACCGTTTTTTTCTTCAGTGTAGATTAAAAATGAAGAAGAGTTAATTTGCAAAAATTGTAAAAAAAAAAAAAAAAAAAAATGAACTGACTGCCGTGCATTATTCTCAGCATATCTCAAGATCTAAACCCTAAACACGTTTAGTCAAAAAAAGCTGGTATTTTGTTGTGATTGCACGCAATACAGGTAGCTTTTCCCTCACCATCGTAACGTGCTGCTTTTGCAAGGTTCAAGGTGCTGCTCTTGCCACTTTCAAGGCATTGCGAGTTCACGTTTTACAGCAGAAGCCGACAAGCGCCCTTGCTGTTTTTGAACAGAAGCCGATAAGTCCATTTTAGCGAATCAGCACGCTGTATTCAGGTCAGGTGACAAGGCTGCTAGTCACTTCGAAAAGACTCGCTAGCTGAGAGGAGTTTCGTCAAAGCTGACTAAATCATTTTGGCAAACTTGATTAACCCGGCATATGGTCTTCAGGGCGTAAAAGGTGAAAACTTTTTCACGGAACCTTGCAAAAGCAGCACGTTACGATGGTGAGGGAAAAGCTACGTGTATTGCGTGCAATCACAACAAAAACGTTTGTCAGGCATCTACATTGTCAGCTGAAGAGATTACAAAGATAAAACAAGTGTTTTTGTTTAACTCTGAAACTATCTATCTATCTATCTATCTATCTATCTATCTATCTATCTATCTATCTATCTATCTATCTATCTATCTATCTATCTATCCATCTCGTCTAATAGTGTGATATGATTGTCATGACAAAAACATGTTCCTATATATATATAGATAGATAGTCTTTATACACACATAATAACCAAAAAACCTAAATAATTAAATTTTTATTTAAAAAATGTTGCTCTTGATAACAGCTTGCATTCTGGTTGGCATTGTTTTTATGTACCTTTCCAAAGTCTCTGTTGTTATTGACTTAAAAATAGTTTGTAGTTGTTCCCAACAATTTGCTTTTCACTCTTAAAAATAAAGGTGCTTCAAAAGGTTCTTCAAGCGATGCCATAGAAAACCATTTTTGGTTCCACAAAGAACCATTCAGTCAAAGGTTCTTTAAAGAACCATCTCTTTCTTGCGTTTTTGTAATCTGAAGAACCTTATTTTGCCACAAAGAACCTTTTGTGAAACAGAAAGGTTCTTCAAATGTTAAAGGTTCTTTATGGAACAATTTAGACAAAAAGGTTCTTCTATGGCATCGTGAAGCACCTTTATTTTTAAGAGTGTTGATGAAACTCTTGTGCGATCTAACAAACCTTACATTGACTTGTGGTCTAATAAATTTGTTAAGCACTGTATATATATATATATAATGTTCAACGAAACTCCAGAGCATCAGTGAGTGGTCTGGGGATCTCTCGCTTGCTCTTCCACTTCATCAGTTGGTCTTCATGTCTGGGTTTGTGCAGGACAATCAAGCTCATTCCCACCAGAGTCAGAAACCCAAATAAAAAGAACTACTGCAGTGAAGTTGGACGAACAGAATTCTCTAGAATTGCACTGTATGGTGTAGCAATGGTGTACGATTGGATTGGAATTACTGGAATAGCCAAACCCATTCATTAAAGAGTGGAAGTCTACATGCTTTCAGCTGTATAGAGTGCAGATGAGATCCTGCCAAGAGAAAACAAGAAAACACTTCTCCTGTCAACAAGCTTACGCTGAATAAACTAGTGAAGGTCGTTCCCCTTTGTTTTCCCGGTCTCGCACTCCTCAGAAGAAACAAACCCATCACAGATCCTATTTGAAGCAACTTTGTACCACTTACAAGGCGTGTTAGTGAACAGGGTCATTCCCCAGAGAAGCAGCGGCTTAGTGGTTTCCACAGCACTGAGGATTCATAAATCAAACGCAGGGGTGAGTAATATCATAAAGCACTCCGAGAGGCTTCCAGGGCCGCTGCTGCTGCTGCTACGTATGTGTGTAATAAACTTAAGAAGCCAGCAGGAACAAACTACCACAGCGGCTACAGACAGAAATGACCACACACACCACAAAACTCGAGGAATAGCACAAGAGCGGTCTCTCAGAGCGCTGGGTCTCAACTGGTGAGTCGCAGGTCTGAGTTTGATCTGATGGGTCGCGAATAGCAAGGAAAAACGATCGTAAATGCAAATAATAAAAGGCAACTGGCTATATAACTGATGCATGATTAGGACATTTATAAAAAGAAAAAAAGAAATCCGTCCCTTATTTTTTGCTCTTGACAGCAAAAGCAATTGAACTCTATGATATTTTGGTGCAAATTCATCTGGTACTTATTAATATGGTGAATATTAATACAATTTCCGGATTATCTTGTGCTTTTGCTGCAATCAATTTTAAATGAATGCTGTTTTCAGCTGTTTTTGTGCTTTTTAATACTTTTGCATGCATGTCTGTTTTTAAAAACTGTTGTTCTTTCATAAAATGCATGCTATTTTAACGCGTTTGCATGCATTTTAATGTTTACTTTTAAAAACCTATGCATTTTTGTTTGTTTTTAAAAACTGTTGTTCTTTCATTTTCATGTTTCATTTAAAAAATCTCTTGTGCATTTTTAAAAATGGTTTAATTCTTTGAGAAAATGCATACAAAAGTATGCACATTTCAGCATGCATTTTCACTAAAAAGCATGCAAAAATATGCAAAATGTAAAATTTTGAAGTGACCACACACTTTTGGTCATCACCTGATGTAAATCTAAAATCTGAGTCCTGAAACAAAACCAGTTGAGAGCCACTGTCGGATACTCTTACTTTTAGTTAGTTCAATGGCATGCCGAGCACAAGTACTAGTTATTGACCTGTGGTGTGATTAATGAAGGCTGAGAGCTTGCATGCACAGATGAGTGGTGTCATTGGTCATCTCACCTCAGCTCTCAGTGTCTGTCCGCGCCGCTCATCTGACTGAACGATGCTTTTAATCCAGGAGGAGACCAAACCCGTCCGGCGTCTGATTCCATGAGGCTTCACAGTATTAAAATCCAACTCATGTGGTGAGACAGAAAACACTGAAACGCTGCACGAGGACGATGGCGAGAGGAAAAGCCTCAGAAACAAGCGTTTGCAAATAGAAAAAGCCTGTTTGGATTTCAGCGTGTCTTGCAGCTGCGCTCGGATGAAATCACGATGCAATTCACCTCGTTCCCGAATGCTTGCGCTCTCTCTCTCTCTCTCTCTTACACACACACACTTTTCTTTTTTTTCTGTCTCTCTACCCACTTCTCCCTCTCTCTCGTTCCCTTTTTTCCACTCTCTCTCCATTTCAATTCAATTTAGTGTGCATGACTAAAACTGTGCGTTTGTGTTGGCAATGCACCGCAAAATAAAATTCATATAACAAGTGCAAATGAAGTAAACAAGTTGGATCATCAAAAAAATTAAATAAAATTAGTGTTTGTTTTATTATATGCATTGATTAATATATTTTTAATTATATAAATAAGTACATAAATAATAAAAAAAGGAAAGCTTTTAGGCTTTAAGCTTAAGATTTTAGAAGAGTCAACAGCATAGTAATCAGTCTACAGTTTCCATTGTCATTAGTCTCTTGAGTTAATTCTGGTAATTAATGTTAATACAGTGAAAATAGGTGTCTTTTATCATATTGCTGCTGCTGTCGTTTTTCTGCTATAGGTCATGTCTAAAACCGTTACTTGTTATATTATGCATTACTTGTTATATATTATATTATATTAATGTTTTATATTTTATTATAAATATATTTTAATTAAATAATTAAAACAATATTTAATCTCAGGTCACCTCATGGTTAATAATATAATATAATATAATATATTTATAATTTATTTTTTATTTTATTTATTTTATTTATTTTTTACAATAAGTATTGTATCTCCTCAGGGCACACCATGATTAGTATAAGATAATGTAATAATAATATAATTTTTTTTTAATATTTAAATTTTTTACAATAAATATTATATCTTCTCAGATCACCTCAGGACTTCAGCTGATGAATATAGAGCATTTCTCCTTTTGTCTGTAATTAATTTGAATAACAAATGCACAGCGGCGCTTTATGAAAAGTAGTTTGATGGATTTATTGAGATTGGGTAGATTGGTTTGGTTATGAACATGAAATATTTAGAGGAAAAGAAAATAGCCAACGCAGCGCTGTCGCTGATATTGACTTCATGCATTTATTTAGCTGGTCTGTCCAGGACTTCTATTTGGGATAAACAAACAATGCCATTGGGATTTTCCCTCAGGATTATGTATAAATCTATTTATATAAAGGTGTGATTTGGGCAGTAATTTCATAATTAAGTTTATGTGCATATGCATGATGAAGTTCACTAGACATCCCAGATTTTTTGGTTGAAATAGCATACTATCGTGCTGCTCTTAATATTTGTGCAATATTCAATGTATGCACATTTTCCTGTGTGCACTCAGATGATGTAGTACATGTGCCAGAGTGTGTGGCTCAAGCCAAAGCTCCCTGCGTGAGATGCAGTAGTTTGCTGATGTGGCTTCAGTTCATGCTGTGCTAATGTTCTCCATGTGTCTTCGGTTTCAGGATGAACCCAAAACATCCAGAAAACAAGGCACAGCAAATGTTTGAATGATTTATTCATAATATTTTAGTATTATGACAGCGAGACAGATGTGCGGTGTGAAGTGTGTTTTCACTTCATCTCCTCTGGTCAGAGTGTGTCTGCAGATACTGTCATGATCTGTGAGAGAAAGAGTTTGTGGTGTTATTATCTGTGTACTTTCTGTCCATTTGACTGCATTTCTTGTAAATTTTTAGTAAATTTTTATTTTTATTTTATATAGTGCTTAATTCAGATGAGCTTTTATTTAGTTACTTGCCACAGCAACATTTCCAAATTTTCATTTAGTATTTTATGTAATATTTGTTTTATTTCAATTAAATTAAATTTTTTATTTTTTTTTATTTTAGTTTTTGTTAACAATAACAATGCTTACTGACTCTCTCTCTCTCTCTCTGTCTATATATATATATATATATATATATATATATATATATATATATATATATAATAGATATATAATTAATAATATAATAATATTTATTTACATTTTATTCGTTTTTTGTAAATGTAAAAAATCTTGTGTGATATAACTTGTTTGTTTGCTGGTTTTTATTGTATTTGTTATACTTAAATTTTTTTAATTGTTTTTGTACCTTTAAGTATGTTTCAAAGAAGCGTGTCTTTGGTGCTTTTATCTATAATAGATATATAATTAATAATAAATATATAATTTTTGTCAGGTGCACTGGCAGATGTAAGTATAAACAACTCAGAAACATTAACTTAAAGTGTTTGAGATTGACTTGTGAATCTTTTTGATTGATTCTTTAAAAGAACTGGTTCCCTTTCAGTCGGTCACTCTCGACGTCACGTCGGTGACCGACGAATTTGGGGATCTCGCCAGAGAGACTAATCCACTTCGAGTGTAACTAAACGAGCCAATGGACATTGGCATGCGGAATTCACATCTGGCTGCCACACCCAGCAGCGCGGGTATAAGAGGTAGCAGGTGCACCACATTCATTCATCTTTTCGCTTCGGAGCCGAGCAGTGGTGCATCGCTACTGCTCTTCTCTTCGAGTGATTGCAGAAAGTGAGTACGGGCATAACGGCAGACAGCAGTGGTGGTCACGGTCTCACGGGAATCATCCGGCGTGCAGACAGCCACACCAGGAGAGCAATCCCTAAAAGAGCAACACGGGTGATTGTGTCTTTTTAAAAATGTCTTATCACCCGTGCGTTTCTGGATGTGGTTGGACATTGGCATGCGGAATTCACATCTGGCTGCCACACCCTGCAGCGCGGGTATAAGAGGCAGCAGGTGCACCGCATTCATTCATCTTTTCGCTTCGGAGCCGAGCGGTGGTGCATCACTACTGCTCTCCGGTCCCTCGAGTGATTGCAAAGCGAGTGTGGGTGTTACGGCAGTCAGCAGCGGTGGTCACTGTCTTACGACGAAAAGGAAAACATCGCCCTTTGTGTAGACAGCCACACCAGGAGTGTGCGATGGCCAGGTCCCCTGCGTGCCTAAGCACTAAAAGAGCAATCCCTAATAGAGCAACACGGGTGATCGCGTCTTTTTAAAGATGTCTTATCACCCGTGCGTTTCTGGATGTGGCCATTACCTGGCGCCTCAGGACAGTCACGATCGCTGCCTCACGTGTCTGGGCATTAAGCACGCTGAGGAAGCTTTTGTGGATGGTGCATGTTTTCTGTGTGGGGACATGACCATCTCTGAGTTGCATAAAAGACTCCGCTACGTCAAACGTGGCAGAGTCCCTCTGCCTCTGCCGCGATCCAGCATTCGTCCCGGCACCCGGGGCATTGCTGCTTCTGGTGGAGTCAGAGGTGATTTGAGGATCACGGTGAGGGCTTTCTCCCGAGGAAGTTCCTCACTCCTCAAGCACTCCGCAGCCGGTGGAGCTGCCAGAGGTGCGCGCTGGGCCCTCTGCAGGACAGAGTATACCGCCCGTATCTTTCGGTGCTCCCCCTGACGACCAGATGTCGATCGCTGCATCTGAGAGCGAGCTTTCTCTCTTCAGGGATGACAACTCGGCTGCGTTGGCCCCCTTCGGGGAGAGTGGCGTTGCCTGAGTCAGACCCAGAGATGATGGCTATGCTTTCCCGGGCCGCCGAGAATGTTGGGTTTGTGTGGAATCCTCCACCACGTCCTGGTCCTTCGAGGCTTGATGAGTGGTTCGTCGTGGGGGTCGCGCTGCTTCTCAGCACCCCCCTCCGGTGCCATTCTTCCCGGAAGTGCATGAGGAGCTCACGAGATCGTGGAAGGTACCTTTTACTACCAGAGACAAATTGTGCAGCTCCTCCTCCCTCACCACCCTCAATGGCGGGGCCGCTTTGGGGTACACGGGCATTCCTGCGTTTCACCTTCGAGGGTCGGGCATCACCAAAGTTGCAGAGGCGGCCCTTGTTCTTGGATGACTGGCTCATACTCGCACAGTCTCGCGATCAGTTGTGCGCACACAGGGACGTTACCTTCAGAGTCGAGTCCTCTAGATATTTGTAGGGCTGCGGTCTGGGCGACTCCTAACACGTTCGCTAGGTTCTATAGCCTATGTGTTGAACCGGTTTCCACCTGTGTTCTCACCTCAAACGGGTAGTGGCACTGAGAGGCCCGAGTCAGAGTCGGCTTGCGGCGTCCTTGATGCCTAATTCTCCAGAGAGTTCCCTAACCGGGCTAACCCTGTCGAGTCCTCCAGCACTCCGGCGGCCGGATGTGGCCTTTCATCCAATGAATTCCTGAAATCTGGTGTGAGGCTAGTGCCAATATGAGTGACCCTGTTGGGATCTCATATGTGTATTCCACAGTACAGTTACCAGGGCCATGTTCCCCCTGACAGACTACTTTCTGCCGTCTCTAAATGATGCAGCCTGAACCATCTCAGAGACTTCCATGTGCCATAGGGCCCGACGGGGTTACTCCAGATGAGTAAATGTCACTCAATCCCCCTCTGGGAGGAGGTAACTCCACAGCATGCCTCTTCCAAGTGGAGGGGCACACTTTCCCAGTGCTATCTAAGTCCTACTGTCTGGGTTGCTCGAGGACAGCAGTGGTCGACCTTCTCTGTGTAAAGCCCGGTCCTATCGTCTGCCTTACAGGAAGGGTCAGGAGGCCTACACAGGGCACTGGAGGGGGCACGTTGTGCTGTGGCGCGTTGGTAGGGATTTCCAAATTCATCGGTCACCGACGTGTCGTCGAGAGTGACCGACTGAAAAGAAACGTCTCGGTTACTTGTGTAACCCTCGTTCCCTGAAGGAGGGAACGGAGACGTCCCATCGCCACGATTGCTGTACCACCATTGAGCTGCCGGGTCATCGGCTCGGCTCCTCAGTGGAAACATGAATGAATGCGGTGCACCTGCTGCCTATTATACCTGCGCTGCGGGGTGTGTCAGCCAGATGCGAATTCCGCATGCCAATGTCCATTTGCTCGTAGATACACTCGAAGTGGAATGATCTCTCTGGCGAGAGCCCCAAATTCATTGGCCACCGACGTGATGTCTAAGTAACCGAGACGTTCTTAAGAGTCATTCTTTTGTGAATCAGACTACACTGATTGTCCTGAATGTTTGTTGTTGCTCATTACCAGCAGAAACATTGTAATAGAACAATTTTGTTATAGAACAAAATAAAATGAATGAATGTGGATTATGAAATTAAATGAATGTGGATCGAAGCTCAGATCTTGTGAGAAATGTTGGAGTTCATACTGAGATTTCTGATGTTTGATTGCAGACTTTGGCATCTTGGCAAACCTGAGCAGATCAATTGACACGTCATTCAGAACTGTTCTGAAACTTTAGAGGACACTGAGAGATTACACAAGAAAAATCATCTGAGAAGCAGGAGAATATTCAGCCACACTTCTCAATTTAGTCTTGTTGCTTTCTAGGAGAAAGATATTAAAGCAATATTTTTGTGCTTTTTCTGTGTTCTTCCCTCATCTGTGTTCTGTCTCTCTTCCCACTCTCTTCCTGTGCGTTCCTCTTTTCTCCTGCCAGCGTCTTTCAGAAGTGTTGATCTATAAACAGCCTCTTTACCATTTCAAAGATGCACCTGAATATTTGGATCTGATGAATGTCGCCCAAATGTGGATCGAAGCTCAGATCTTGTGAGAAATGTTGGAGTTCATATTGAGATTTCTGATGTTTGATTGCAGACTTTGGTATCTTGGCAAACCTGAGCAGATCAATTGACACGTCATTCAGAACTGTTCTGAAACTTTAGAGGACACTGAGAGATTACACAAGAAAAATCATCTGAGAAGCAGGAGAATATTCAGCAACACTTCTCAATTTAGTCTTGTTGCTTTCTAGGAGAAAGATATTAAAGCAATATTTTTGTGCTTTTTCTGTGTTCTTCCCTCATCTGTGTTCTGTCTCTCTTCCCACTCTCTTCCTGTGCGTTCCTCTTTTCTCCTGCCAGCGTCTTTCAGAAGTGTTGATCTATAAACAGCCTCTTTACCATTTCAAAGATGCACCTGAATATTTGGATCTGATGAATGTCGCCCAAAGCCGTAAACCTTCTCCATAAGCCGCCCTGCTGAACAGAGATGAGGGGTTTATGAGGGTTACTGCTGGTTTAACTTGTGCATCATAGTGTAGCCATGCTATTCATATCAAAACTTGAAGGTCCAGTGAAGCATATGATTTCCTTGCCACTAATGGCACCACATTGAATTGCAGAAATTGAAATGTGAGCAGTATTTACAGTACATGTGCATAATGTGCTGCCATGATGTTCAGGTGTTGTGAATGCTAAGGTCTTTTTAGTGGTTGTTTATGTTGTTTTGTTTATTTGTTTTATTTTTATATATATTTATCTATCTGTGGAAAAATGATCAAATATGAAGTGAAATTATTTAAATTTCATATTTGTCAGGCGATGCATTAGTATGATGATGTGATTGTCTAAATTGTGATTACATAAAAATGCTTCTAACAGGGTTACATTTAATATGTGAAAGTAAATGTATTTCTCAATTCATCAGTTACATTCACCCGCTCTTATTCTTACAAAGAATGTAGTATTATTGATTATTTTCATTCCATTATAATTCCTATTTCACAAATTCAGTATTTTTTTTTCTCTGACTAACTAATGTGGTGAACTTTCACAGATATGTCATTTCATCGCAGGCCAATAGCATGTTAAGGCTCGTTCGCACTAAGAACAATATCTATAAAGATAATTATAACTATCGTCCACATCAGTACGCTATAACATTCTGTTTATTATAAGCGTGGGCTGCAGTTTTATCGTCTGACACTTTACAGTCCCCATAAAATCAAATTGAAGTTTATGTTTTTTAGTATGAATATATATTAGCCTTATGTTTATCTATTAAGTAGTGTGCTCAAAAACAATGACAAAATTTGCATTTACAAGATATGAACATTCAAAACTTACAGTACTTTAACTTTCGCCAATATGGATCAACGCTTTTGATGACATCATCCTGCACTTCAGCTTCTCATCAAACTTTGTCCAATCAAATGCTCCCTAGAATCTGAAGCCTCCCGCCCCCTACAATTAGAATGATTATTAAAACTTTACAGTTATCGTTCTTGGTGTGAAAGTCATAAACTGCCTTTGTTTTTTACTTTGTACTGTTCCCTGATGTCCATTTGTAATGTTATCAAAATTTTTACATAAAAAAACATGATCATTTAGAAGTAATAAGCTATTTTCTGTCCTGTTTTGACCCCCCCCCCTCATCAGAACGCTCTGTTTGAATAGACGTGGCGGATTGTAGACTCGGAAGTAAACGCCCACTGCTGTGATTAATAGTTGTGTGTTTGACAGTCTACGTCCTTCACAGATGGACGTGTGATTTAGGTTAAAAACACATAAATACTCAGTACATGTCAAACAGTCTGTTTAACAGACAAAGCAATAGTGATCATGTATAAAAACAGTTACTCGGTGTTGCCCAGTAATGACCCAATATAGTCGGCACAGCAGCGTCTTTTAATTTCAATCTTTTTGAAAATCCTGCATCAAATTGTGCCTTGTTTGTAAATGAATCTGCGCTAAAATTAAGTGAACAAAAGACCGAGTTCTTACTGACACGGTCTGGATCTTCATTAAAAATAAAGTTCATTCATTCTTTTCTAACGTTGGGATCAGAAGGAAATAGGGTTGCAAAGGGGTGGAAAATTTCCGGTAAATTTCCGGACACTTTCCAAAAATCCCTGGAATATTCCAAAAAAATCTTGGAAAGTTTCCAAAATTTCTGGAATATTTCCGAAATTTACTGGAAATTTTCCACCTTTTTGTAACCCTAGAAGGAAAGCAATGCAAAGACTGTTTCCACAGCTTGACTTTGCACAGCATCTTGTTGTCTTCAGAGCATCTTTATCGTTTGGTTTCTGCGTAGACCTGCGTTTGCCTCTCTCATAAACACTAGTCTACATGCGCGAATCGGTGGGTGGGGCTAAACAGACAGTGACGTCAATCTTCTTCTGCAGAGGCGGTACTTATCCACACTATTACATCATAGAGTAGAACATTCCACAAGCTGTCCTTTTGACCTTCAATATAAGCTGTTTTTAGACTAACAACAAAGTTCTGAGTTCTGAAACTTACAGGATGTTTTTATAGTACAGTGACTCCTTATATGTCAGAAGATCAAGGGAATATTGGTTTCTCAGTTCATGACCCCTTTAAGAACGATAACTATAAAGAAAACGATATAGATTAGCCTCCACACCAGCGGACGAAATAATCCAGTTTATTATCAGCATGTTTTATTGCCTGCTGCTTTAAATAATCGCAATCTGTAAAGCAAATTGGATTCTCATTGGTTGTTTGTTTTTATCGTTCATCAGCTGGAAAAGACATGTCGAGAGTGGTTCCAACGATATTATTTCTTTGTGTTGTTATCAACATAGAGTAACTTATATTTTAGTATAATCAAAATATTGTAATAGTTTTTTTTTTTTTAACTTTTTTATTTATGTTTTTAATAATAGTTGAGTTTTGTAATTTTTATGTCATGTTTTATTTTTTTACATCTATAGTTTGTATAAATTTTTATCTCAGTTTAAGTTATTCAAATGCATCAAGTTAAATTAAATGAAAGGAAGAAATGTTGCTTGGGAATTCGCTGAAATAGTGGGGGTTTTTTGCGTTTCAGTTAACGTTTAGGCCTATTTTCATTTCAAGTTTTTTTTTTGTTATGGTTTTAGTTAACTCTGCATAGAATAAAAAGTGTGTTTTTTTTTTTAAATGTTGGTTTTAAAAAAATATGGTTATAACTGGTGGGGCCTTTAGTCACATATGATGCTTTGTACTGTTCCCTGATGTCCATTTGTAATGTTATCAAGATTTTTACATAAAAAAACATGATCATTTAGAAGTAATAAGCTATTTTCTGTCCTGTTTTGACCCCCCCCCTCATCAGAACACTCTGTTTGAATAGACGTGGCGGATTGTAGACTCGGAAGTAAACGCCCACTGCTGTGATTAATAGTTGTGTGTTTGACAGTCTACGTCCTTCACAGATGGACGTGTGATTTAGGTTAAAAACACATAAATACTCAGTACATGTCAAACAGTCTGTTTAACAGACAAAGCAATAGTGATCATGTATAAAAACAGTTACTCGGTGTTGCCCAGTAATGACCCAATATAGTCGGCACAGCAGCGTCTTTTAATTTCAATCTTTTTGAAAATCCTGCATCAAATTGTGCCTTGTTTGTAAATGAATCTGCGCTAAAATTAAGTGAACAAAAGACCGAGTTCTTACTGACACGGTCTGGATCTTCATTAAAAATAAAGTTCATTCATTCTTTTCTAACGTTGGGATCAGAAGGAAATAGGGTTGCAAAGGGGTGGAAAATTTCCGGTAAATTTCCGGACACTTTCCAAAAATCCCTGGAATATTCCAAAAAAATCTTGGAAAGTTTCCAAAATTTCTGGAATATTTCCGAAATTTACTGGAAATTTTCCACCTTTTTGTAACCCTAGAAGGAAAGCAATGCAAAGACTGTTTCCACAGCTTGACTTTGCACAGCATCTTGTTGTCTTCAGAGCATCTTTATCGTTTGGTTTCTGCGTAGACCTGCGTTTGCCTCTCTCATAAACACTAGTCTACATGCGCGAATCGGTGGGTGGGGCTAAACAGACAGTGACGTCAATCTTCTTCTGCAGAGGCGGTACTTATCCACACTATTACATCATAGAGTAGAACATTCCACAAGCTGTCCTTTTGACCTTCAATATAAGCTGTTTTTAGACTAACAACAAAGTTCTGAGTTCTGAAACTTACAGGATGTTTTTATAGTACAGTGACTCCTTATATGTCAGAAGATCAAGGGAATATTGGTTTCTCAGTTCATGACCCCTTTAAGAACGATAACTATAAAGAAAACGATATAGATTAGCCTCCACACCAGCGGACGAAATAATCCAGTTTATTATCAGCATGTTTTATTGCCTGCTGCTTTAAATAATCGCAATCTGTAAAGCAAATTGGATTCTCATTGGTTGTTTGTTTTTATCGTTCATCAGCTGGAAAAGACATGTCGAGAGTGGTTCCAACGATATTATTTCTTTGTGTTGTTATCAACATAGAGTAACTTATATTTTAGTATAATCAAAATATTGTAATAGTTTTTTTTTTTTTAACTTTTTTATTTATGTTTTTAATAATAGTTGAGTTTTGTAATTTTTATGTCATGTTTTATTTTTTTACATCTATAGTTTGTATAAATTTTTATCTCAGTTTAAGTTATTCAAATGCATCAAGTTAAATTAAATGAAAGGAAGAAATGTTGCTTGGGAATTCGCTGAAATAGTGGGGGTTTTTTGCGTTTCAGTTAACGTTTAGGCCTATTTTCATTTCAAGTTTTTTTTTTGTTATGGTTTTAGTTAACTCTGCATAGAATAAAAAGTGTTTTTTTTTTTTTAAATGTTGGTTTTAAAAAAATATGGTTATAACTGGTGGGGCCTTTAGTCACATATGATGCTTATTAGAGCAAGAGAAAACACAGGCAAACGTTCCAGCTCTGTACTCCAGACAAAATCACAAAACTCCATTCCTACTCCACCCACATAGGCCTATTCCAACGGACTGTGTGTGTAGACAGGTAGGTGTTTGTGAATTTATCTTTCACCTGTCTCACGCAGTCTTCATTTTCCTTTCCTCTCCTCCATCATGATCTTTCCTCTCCTCCTCTCAGCGTTAATGGAGAAACGGACGGAACGAGTGAGATGATGAGTGATGGTTATCTGCTCTGGAGTCCCCGTGTGTGTGTGTGTGTGTGTTATGTTGAAAACAGTTGTGCTGCTTCATATTTTTGTGGAAACAGTGATACATTTCGCCACCCCATGATTCTTTAATAAAGAGAAAGTTCAAAAGAACAGCATTTATTTGAATTAGAAACCGTTTGTTACATTATACATTTCTTTAGTGTCACTTTTGATCAATTGAATGCATCCTTATTGAATAAAAACTAAATAAAACTGCCAAAGTTTTGAATGATAGTGTAGTTAGACATGCAAAAATAGCAGTGATGTGAGCAAAAATTGTTTGGAAGAAACTATTGAGATTAGTATAAATATCTACTCTAGCTACTAAAATATTAATGCATTTTAAAACTAGGCAAGACAAGAGTTTTACGTAAGCATTTTTATTTATTTATTTTTTTTCAAAATTTTAGTAAATATTGTATTAACATTTATGCATTTGTCAGTAGTTGCCAGTTAAGCTTCAAGATGGATGCTCGCATCTTAAAGAATGAAATGTAACCTTAATATGCATCAGGTATAAGCAAAAGCATCTCACTTTTAATAGTTTGCATATGCTATTTTTTAAATATGTTTCTTTCTTCTAAGGCCAGTGAACTTGCATTTACATTTATTCATTTGATTTAAACAAGTGATCAAAGGTACAGAAGAAATAGATTTTAAAATAGATTTAATCTTTCAAAAAGAAATACATTTAAATTCAAAAATAATATTTGCAGCAACTTACAGTATTTCATGGGAATCAAACCCTTGACATCAGCATAGTTTCCTTCCCTAGAAATACTAAAACAATGGTTAAGGAAACCAAATCAAAGTTAATCATTACATTCTGTATGATTCTTTGCTGTCACTTGAGCTACGGAAGCATTTGCATCAATTCTAAAATAAGAGAATTGAAAGTATGATTTAAGCTAGCTTTGCTCAATATAAGATTAGATTGATTTTGGTTTGTTTGAGTTTGCAAAGCTGGACTAAATGCAGATTGCAGTTGGCAGATTTATTTTTTTGCTTGATTTTTAGAAAAAATGCTACATTTAAATGTTTTTTTGACGTATTTTTGAGCAGGTTGAGCCTCATGCGAGAGACGCAGGAGTGATCCAAGATTCAAGATTCAAGAGCTTTATTGTCAAACGCTCTTGACAATTGCTTATTCTCTACATCCTTCCGTCTGTCTGTTGTCTGTTATCATCCCTTTCCTTGTATCGTTGCATCCGTCGAGAGCGGCACAATCGCTTCTGCTGCTTTGTTGAGGAACGCCTCTAAAAGCAAAACAGAGTTGTGTCAGGAAAAATACTGCCCGCTGTGAGGAAATGCCACGTCTCGCAGGTAACAGCCGTGCGCGATTGCTTTCAGCGCAGTCTCAGGCCCAGATGTCTTCCCCAAGGTGTTTTTGAGCTCTTATACGAGCATGTGCTTTATTAGGCTGTCATTTTTCCATCCCAGACTCCAAATCTGCATTCGGAATCCAGTGAGCTTTAGAAATTTTAGTGCAGTCATAAAAACAAGCTCATTTTGATGAGGAAAAGTCACCTCATGCACTACTTCATGAGGAATATGATGTATAAACATGTTTCAGCTGTAAATCGGGAAGGTCAGTGGTATACTTCCAGTTTATGGAAGTCATTTTTGTAGTTTGCAGGACTGTTGCTTGAATTCATAATGTGAGGAAAGCTTGTTGATGCTAGGATGTTCTAGACAGTTGCTAGGGTGTTATGACTGGTTGCTAGGTCATTACCAAGTCAATTTTCCACCATGAATTTTGTATTACAATTTTCTTGTAAATTCTACTCCAATAATCTTTGTTTTATGTGCACCAGTTAAAAAAGCAGTTTAAATGTCGACATTAACTACGATTAGGAACTGCTTTAGAAGTGTGTTTTTTTTTTTTTTACTGTTAGTTGATGTTAACTATTGTAGCTTAAGTTAGGTCAGGTAAATAATACTACTAAACTAATTTTAAAAAATGGTGTAAAACAATTTTCAACATTTTCAAATTGCTATTAAAATGAGCAAATAATTACAAAGAACTGTCAAGTTACACATTTGAATTAAACATAACATTTTGAAGTATAATATCATAGTATAATATTATATATTTTTTGGAATAATTCATGAAGATAACATGAAGTAGTTTTGATTGTTAGTTCATGTTACTAATGCAATTAACTAATGTTAACAAATGTAATTTTATTGTAAAGTGTTGCATTTTTAATTTGAAACTTTGTCGTTTTTTGAAATTGTAGTTTGTTGTAAATTGTGGTTCAAAAATCTGTTGTATTTACAACTTTGGGGGAAAAATACAGTATATTAGTAAATGTAAAAATTAAGATTAAGAAATGCTTTAGAAGTATTTGTCATTAACAAACAGGACCCTTATTGCATGTTATATTTTGATTAATTCACTGAAAAAAAAAAAAAACGGGTGTAGAAATAATTTTCACTCAGTAAATTTCACAATTAATTTGAAGTAAACAGCACGTAACACACTGAATTAAACATGAGGTTTGAAGTAGAAAGACTGAAATATTTTCTTGTAAAACACTCCAATAATCTTTGTTTTATTCAAAGCTGTAGATATGCTTTATTTGGCGAACACCACTAATTTCATTAAAAACAGTGGCTGTAAATGTGAAATCGGCACGTGGACATGCACGAGAGCTTGTGTTTTTAGTAAGACATACGCCGTAAAGTCTTTCTTTCTTGCATTGATTTCTGGACTAATTCTCCCTCGGGCTGCAGGAACGAGATGAACTCAACAGAAGGAGGAACAAATTCCAATGATAGATTTACACCCCCTCCAAACACTGACCTTTTAATCTCACTGTTATTCTGTTGCCAAGGCGACATGCCTGCGACCCTCTGAGGTCCGAACGGAGCCTTTGAGAAAATCCCAGCGCGTCCCGCCCACCGCTCAGCCGCCTTTAAGATGGTTATGTGCATGTTTGATTGGGTTTACCTGCCCAGACCTCACTCGAGGAGGACAAGAGACGCTTGAAATGGATTTTCATACAGTATCGGCATGCAGCCGTGGGTGTTGATTGACAGCTGCACTCTTAAAAATAAAGGTTCTTTATTGGCATTCATGGTTCCGTGAAGACACTTGAACATCCATGGAATCTTTCCATTGCACAGAAGGTCCTTTATAGTGAGAAAAAAGGTTCTTTAGATCATTAAAATGTTCTTCACATTAAGAAAAAATGATTCTTTTAAGAACTGTTCGCTGAAAGTAGGGTGGAAAACACAGACAAAATCACAGAATCAGTCATAACAATGAAATTTACTGTATGTTGTGGAATGACACAGAATTTGTCTAATTTTTAATGAATAAACCAAAAGGTCAGTACACTTAAATCAAATAGTGCTATGGACTAGTGTCTGTGAATATTAATATTATTGTCATAACATATCATATATAAACAGAAACTTAAAAGGTCAAAAGTTAACGGCAACCCATTAAAATAAAAGTTTGGTTTAACTTGAAGAAATTGTGACAAATATATCACTATTGTACAGTAGAATGTATGTCTCAAAGTAATAATAATAATACTACTGTTTAGTAGTATTATTAATTGTAAGTAGTAATAACACTGCTTTCTCAAAGTAGTAGTAGTAGTAGTAGTAGTAGTATAATAATAATAAAACTATTGTTAAAACCTAATCACACAATTTTACATGGTTTCATTTTTTTTGTAGCATTGTATTATTAACAAATAATATTATTGTAAACAAAATTAACAAATTAACTTGTTTTTGTGAATTTATTTAGACATGCTTTTGATTAGTAAAATTTAATTCAACCAGAAAAACTAAAACAGATATCACAGAATTTGAGAAAAAATTTAATGTATTTCACAGGGCCCTAAAAATGTAATTTGTGTTAAACTTTTAATAAATTGCTGTTAAACGATTTTAACTATTTAAGCATGCTTTCAGATTTAAAAAATTGAATTTAACCATTAAGACTGAATCCAGAAACATTTTAATGGAAAAAAAACGACTGGACTTTAGGGGGGAAAAAATGTGAAAAACAGAACAGATTTCATAGGCCATATGAAATGTTCTTTGGGGCACCAAAAATGGTCGCACTGCTGCAGAAACTCTTTTAAAACCTTGTAGTGTAATGAGCCAGAACTACCTGGTGTAGAGTTAACCGTCTTTTCTTTCGATTTCGCTGTGATGAATAGGACTTAACAGTGGAGAATCCACATCCACATTCTCCACAATTCTCAGCGTCACATGTTTAAAGCCGGTTGCTCCTGTCAAAGCTGGTGTGATAGTTCCTTTACTCAGTTCTACTCTTCTACACGATCACTTTTCAAGGTTTTTGCTGTGATATAAATATGACTGGTCTCAGAGCTGACTGGTTTGGTTCAAGGCTTCAAACCTTGAAGAAATCAAATAAGGAAAAAAAGCACCGCAGGCAACCCTGGCTTTAATATTATTATAAACTACATGTAGCTGAAATGCTTATTTATGCTTAAACCTGAAGGATTTTTATTTTTAAAAGGGTATAAGAACTTTTAATAGACCACATAACCTTTTGTGCAATGAAGTGTTGGTTACACTTTACTTGAAGGGGTGTACATAAGACTGACATGACACCTTCATAATCATGACATGACACATGTCATGAATATGAAGGGTTTTTATGCATGTTTATGACAACTGTCATTAAGTGTCATTCGCTCAGTTATGTAATTTTTAATGCAAAGATGACATTGTTTGAGATGTCTTTGTTATGGGCTATGGTTAGGGGTAAGGGTAGGGGTAGGGTTAGGTCAAATAATGTCATATTTGCATTAAAAATGACATAACTGAGCGAATGACACTTAATGACAGTTGTCATAAACTTCATATTCATGACATGTGTCATGTCATGATTATGAAGGTGTCATGTCAGTCTTATGCACACCCCTTCAAGTAAAGTGTTACCGAAGTGTTTCTATATTCATAAAAATACTTTCCAAAAAGGGAAAGCATTTTCGTTGCCGTTTTTGGTTCCCCAAGGAATGTTTTAGTGCATAGTCCTTGAAAGAACCATGTTTTTCTGTTTGTTAAGAACACTGAAATAATATAGTGTAATATTTTTACACTATAAAGAACTTGTGCAATGGAAAGGTTCAATATTGTACAATATTTGCCTTCATATTACAATGCATATTTTCTGCAAAGATGTGTTTACCATTTACATCTTTCTTTAACCAGATGGTTTTGCGAGAATGATACTTTAATCATTGTTATTAGTAATTAAAATCGTTATCTTGAATCGGTCAAATGTTCTGAAAAAAAATTTATTTTATTTTTTTTGCCATATTGCCCATGCCTACATATATGCCTATAAAGAACCTTTTTTAGAGCGAATATGTCATTGGTTTTTTTCTGAAATGCCCCGATCTCAGTTTCAGTTTTGTGTTTAAATGCTGCTTTCAGGTTCTTCATATTTCCTCAGAAGAGCTGTATAATCCTGTCGGTGTGTATTTAGAGTTTCGGGTTTTCAAGAGCATTGTCACTCTTGTATTTGTTATTTCTGTCTCTGTGTTATATTTCCGTGCTTGTGAAGTTGAGAAAGCCCAGCGCAGACACTGACAGTGACCCAATTACCCTGAATTGTTCAACCTCGCTGAAGGCCTTATTCCTACACCCTGAGACTAAAGCTCTCAAGGAAGCGCATTCATCACGACTGACACTCTGTTCATGTGATACATGATTTAGCCCATGGAAAAACACACAAGTTCTGTATCGAACACTAGTGAGATGATTAGTTAGACAGCATTGTAAGGCATCATAAGACATGATCCTGACCCACTTTTGGCCATATTCTGAGGCAGCATTACAGCAAAATGCACCAGAATGCATTGTGCCTTCACAACAATCATGTTGTTATTTTGCCAACATTAGAAACTTTTATTCAGCAAGGACGCACTGAATTGATCAGAAGTGACAATAAAGACATTTATAATGTTATAAAAGATTTCAGTTTCAAATAAATGCTGTTTTTTAAAAAAACTTTCTATTCATCAAAGAATCATGAAAAATAAAATGTATCAAAAATAGGAAGCAGCACAACTGTTTTCAACAGTGATAATACAGTTTTTCTCAATTGCTTAAACACATTTCTTGAAATTGTGACTCCTTTTCTCGAAACTCTAAACACAAATCCATAACTTCTCACCCAGTTCCCCATACTTCAAAATGAAGCTCTCCACTCAAAACTATTCAGTTTTGCTGAAAAAACAACAACTTTGCCCTCAGACATGACACACAAGCCCTCAGAAACACACACACAACAACATAGTCTTACACACTAATGAGATCGATTCATAACACTGTTGCAAAAACCTTCTTTTGGCAACCAGGTATAATTTTACAGCTCAATGTCTATTACAGTATACAACATAATTTGAGCAGATACATGTTACAGTAAATATAGCAGATACAGTGAAATTCAACAATAAGCTTTACAGTAAGAAAATATTATTTTCATTAGACTGCTGTAAAGAGATCTTAGAGTACAGTAGACGAAAAGCACTAGAAAGGAAAAGGTCAAAAACCAAAGAATTGGATATGAACACACAACAGAATGTGTCATCTCTTAGTTAGTTATGTAAGAAGTACTTGTACAACAAATCAGTTCAGCAGTTATGAGTTTGAGGGTGTACAACTTGTGCTTCAGTATTTACTGTACATATATAAGCCTGTAGATGAGCCTGTAGGCCAGCTGCCCTCAAGCACAAGAACATGATCAACTACAGCGCTGTGTATTTCATCAGGAATAAATGTACTTTTACCCCATCCCCTTCATTTTTCTTTTCCCCTCCTCTTCCTCTTTGTCTCCCACTAGTAGGATTCATTTTCCAAATCACATAATCAGCTGTGCTCCTTTTTATATCATCCTGAGATTCTGACCTGTGTGTCATCAGTTTTGCTACTGAATGTTCACACATAGATAAATGTGTGCTATTTGTGTTCATTTTGTGATTCTTGAGGTAGTCATATTGTGTGTTTGTGTTTTCTAAATGAGAACGTGGTTAAACCTGTGCAAAATGATGCCGTTCTTGTGTAGAGTTTTGCAGAAAACACTGAGCAAATTGGAGCGTGTGTGAAAAAATGTGTTCAAAGTTTTGAGCAACGTGTCTTTGTTTCAAGAACTGTATGAATGGTTTGGAAAATTGTGCCAAACGAATCAGTTATAGTGTGTTAGAAATCGAGAAAAACTGTAATCAGAAATGTTTCTTGAGAAAATCAACATATCAGAATGATTTCTGAAGGATCATGTGACACTGAAGACTGGAGTAATGATGCTGAAAATATAGCTTTGCATCACAGGAATAAATTACACTTTACAATATATTCAGACAGAAAACAGTTATTTGAATTTGTAATAATATTTCACAGTATTACTGTTTTTACTGTATTTTTATCAAATAAATGCAGCCTTGGTGAACATATTTACTTCTTTTAAAAACATTTTAAAATCTCACTGAACCCAAACTTGTATAATTTCATATAGGTGCCCAAAATTCCTCATATATAAAGTCCAAAATTTACACTTGATTGAGGGCTGTTGCATTATATTGAACTTCCTTATATTATGTTAAAATGTATTTTTTTTTATTTTTATTTAAATAATGAAACAAAAATGTAAATAACTTTTAAAAATTAATTTCTAATCAAATTCACTTATATATATATATATATTTTACATTTCAATGCAACATAAAACAAAAATTATACATAAGAAATTAAGATATGCTACATATGAGTTGCATGTCATATTTCAGAAATGCATCTCTTCAAATCTCATATGAGGGCTGTTTCAGTTAGGATGCTGCTTATAGGCTGTATGCATCAGGGAGCTCAGTAGGATTTGGAACAGCTGCTGTTTTACTAAAAGAAACTTCGGTGTGGTAGTTTTGTGAGGAGGTTTTTTACCTGAGTGTTGATGTGTGAAGTAAACAGTGGAGAGGAGGAAAATAAAGTTGAAGTTGCCCAGAGCTGTGTGTGTGTGTGTGTGTGTGTGTTTTGCATGCTGTCTTGTGTCTTGAAGCTGTGGGCAGTTCTTCTTCCACCTATGAACTCAACAATCAGACTCCATCAGATCAGCCTGAAGGATTGAGAAGAGAAAGAACTATACGAAGAAAACAAGTGAGATGTAGCTACTATCAGTGTGTTTCTGTAGGCTTATTAACTAAAACTGAAACTGAAAAAAAAAAGATTAAAAATCATTACTTGAAATCCTTTAACTAGTTGTGAAGTCAACATTTTCTATTTCAACTGGTTTAACTCAATGTAATAAAATAAATGAAGACTGAAATTAACATATACTGTATATATATATATATATATATATATATACAAAAACATCTGCAATAAAAAAATAATACAAACTATGATTGTGGCTCATTGATATTAAAATAACACTTCTATAGTTACACCTTAACAAATATAATTTATAATTATGAATAAAAACTATGGGTATATTTACAAATTTACTTCTTTTAAAAACATTTTAAAATCTCACTGAACCCAAACTTGTATAATTTCATATAGGTGCCCAAAATTCCTCATATATAAAGTCCAAAATTTACACTTGATTGAGGGCTGTTGCATTATATTGAACTTCCTTATATTATGTTAAAATGTATTTTTTTTTATTTTTATTTAAATAATGAAACAAAAATGTAAATAACTTTTAAAAATTAATTTCTAATCAAATTCAC
>NW_015505526.1:1072494-1089048 GCF_001515645.1 Sinocyclocheilus grahami
TATTGTATATATATATATATATATATATATATATATATATATATATATATATATATATATGTCTACTTGGTTTAAAAGTCTGATCACTTTAGTAAATCACAGGCACATCTGATATTCTGGACTCATGAGATCTTAAAGTCTTGGAATTATTTATTTTATTTTATTCATCCTCCACTAAAAAAAATGTTCATGTCTGGTCACGTCGATCACGTCGCTGAGGTTCTTCTGAAGATCTCCCCAGTTCTTTGGTTTGTTTGATTGATCAAATCCCTCAGCGTGAGTGTGAGTAACAGTGCTTTAACAAACACACTGATCAGGTTTGTTTGCCCGCCGTTTCGTCAGTCTGACCGTCTGATGTCTGACTGGTTTGAGTGATGAATCATATTGGATCTGCTCTATGACTGACTGCATGTGTGAGACAGGAGCTGCTGTAATGTTCATTTACTGTAGACTGAAGATGGATGGTGTCGTCAGGCAGATCTTCCTCCTCTGCATCTCTAATGTTCCTCTTATCAATCTCTCTGCATCTCGCTCCTTCTTCCTGTTTGTCATTCTAGCACACAAACACATGCACAAACACTCACACTCTCTCTAATGATACGATCAACATTACCCTTACTATCAGTCTTGTGCTCAATTCAGAGAATCACAGAAATGGGATTTAGAGCCCAAATTTTATATATAAAATGATATGAATTTAAAATATATAACAAAATATTCAATATTTTTAAATATTAGATAAATACAAAAATTATAATAAATTAATTTATTTAGAAGCATTTATAAAACAGCTGTGATACATTATATTCTTTCAAATATCTTGGAGTATATCATGGTATATGAATAGGTTAAATTGTGAGATGGGAGCGATGTTTTTTTAAAACAATATTGTGAATAATTCATATAATTAACTTTTTTATTTGGTAATATTGGGACCACCATTGGTAATGATGTTCATAATTTTATTACCAATAAAAAAAAAATCAACCCAATTGTAGAGTGATAAACAGCGATTTGATTAAAAAAATTAAAATAAAACATGGTTTTCAATGTTTTTGTATCATTTAATTGAAAGAAACTTGTTCAAATGACTTTTCCATCGCAGTCTCACAGCAGTGCTGGTGTAAAATCTGCCTTTGTTTGAATAATATTCCATGCAGGTAGCAGCTGATTTTCCACGCGCTGATTCGCGATTCCTGAAGTGTGTCTGCAGATTTGCTGCTCGAGTCGTCTCTGAGGGATTAAATGAAAATCCTGATTATGATTCAGCAGCTCTCGTCTGAAGAACATCATGAAAACATTCCAGTCATATTGATTTTAGCTTCAGCACCTCCAGGCTTCACCTTGAAACGGGTTGTCTGCATCTGACACAAACTGATGCAACACGCTTCGTGCCAGGATGTGTGTTTATTAGTGCTGTTTCCTAAGGGAAGCATCACTGGTACTGTTGCTTATGCTCAAGAGTTAGTGATTGGAACAAACCCATAATCCTGTGAATGATTCATCAAATCATGCGTCTTGTTGAGGAGAGGTTCTGCACATTTCACGCAATTCTGAGGTTTTATCTCACAATTCTGTTTATTTCGCACAGTTTGCACAGAATTGTTTTGGTCTCAATTCGAGTTTGTTGCAGTTCTGTGTTTTTTTGCTTTCTTTTTGCAGTTCTGAATTTGTTGCAATTTGGAGTTTGAATCTCGCAATTCTGTTTATTTCTCACAATTCTGAGTTTCTTTTTTGTCGCAATTTGGAGTTTATTTCTCGCAATTCTGAGTTTGTTGCCATTCTGAGTTTGTGTCTCATAGTTCTGTTTATTTCTCAAAATTCTGTCTATTTTTTGTAATTCTGAATTTGTTGCATTTCAGAGTTTGTATCTCACAATTCTTTTTTTTTTATTTTATTGCAATTGTGCATTTATTTCGGAATTCTGCATTTACATCTCATATTTTTTTTTGTTTTTTTGTCGCAATTTTGAGTTCATATCTCACCATTCCTCATTCATCTTGCAATTCTGAGTTTATTGCAATTGTGCATTTATTTCGGAATTCTGCATTTACATCTCATATTTTTTTTTGTTTTTTTGTCGCAATTTTGAGTTCATATCTCACCATTCCTCATTCATCTTGCAATTCTGAGTTTATTTCTCGCAATTCTGTTATTTTCTCACAATTCAGAATTTTTTCTTTCAGTTCTGAGTTTACATCTCACAATTCTGCATTTATTGCTGATAATTTTGCATTTATATCCAACAATTCAGAGTTTTTTGTCACAATTCGGAGTTCATATCTCACAATTCTACATTTATCTTGCAATTCTGAGTTTATATCTTGCATTTCTGTTCATTTCTTGCGATTCAGAAATCTCGACTTCAGCAGCACTTACATGCAGACTTTACAGTTTTATTCATATCTATATTCTGAAGGATTTTAGAGGTTTACTTTCTGGCAGTTGACAGCATTTTCTGGAGTTTCATTATGGAGTGATAAAAAGAGATATTCAAAATTTAACTGTAATATGTCAACAAAATGAAACAAAAATTTTGAAACTTAAAATTTTGGTTTTATCCAATGCTCAGATTTGTTTTCTGGAAATGTATGCATATTTGAATAGACAACGCATAATTTAAGCATATTTCAGAAAATGTGTAATACAAAAGAACCATCTAAATGTATACTGTGTAAGTACGGTGATATTCACTGAAAAAATATTTGATGCAGGATTTAACAAATTTCACTTAGAAATTGCTAGCAAAAAATTGACAAGTACCAGATTGAATTAAACACGACATTTTGAAGTAGAAAATTTTTACATTTTACAACTTTTACAATTTTGTACAATCACTTTACAGTGTATTTAAAATGTTTACCCTATTTACATGTTGTGTCTTGCCTTAATGGGCAAGCAAGCACCAAATTTTCTTTATAAATAATAATTTTCCTCTGATTTTAAAGCTTTTAAATAAATAATATAGCTATAATTATTGATATCTGTCTTTCTGTCTGGCCATTGAAGTGCTTGAGGTTTATGATCAAATTGCAACAAACTGTTAAAGTGCATTCAGTCCAGACGGCTGGATATCAAACCTCAGACGTCTGTCAGTCGATCAGGTTTGCTCTCGCTGCTCTCAGCATCGTGTGATATGAAAGTGACGTGAAGCACAGTAATGAAACACGCTGGCATATGGGTGTGTTTGTAGTAAACGGTGTGTTTGCGTAGTTTGCTGTTTTGGCCGGCGGGCTTGTAAACAACATTTGTTCTCTCTCACCAGTGCCAGCTTTTATACAATTAACATCACCTTGTTGATATTTGTTGAGTATTTCTGTATGTTTGTGGTTATGATCACAGTTCGCTTATAATAAAAGTTTTTATCATGCACACGTAGACAAATACAATTAAAGGGATAGTTCACCTAAAAATTAAAATTGTGTTATTATTTATTCCCTCTCATGTTGTTCCAAACCTGAGTTCCCTTCTTCTGTAGAATACAAAGGAAGATATTTTGAAGAATGTTGGTAACCAAAAAGTTGCTGGTAACCATTGTATTTTTTTCTCATGCTATGGAAGTCAATGGCTACCAGCAACTCTCCAAATCATTTTCAGATTACTGTACAGCTGTAATCAGGTTCTACTTTTGATCTTGTATCCTTTTGCTCATGTATATATGAATGAGATTCACACTAGGCTTCTCTGTGTCATGCTGAGATCTGCTATTAAAATATAAATCAGGAGGAATGTGTGATATGTCAGTATCAGTGAGATGATAATATTACAAAGTACAATACTATTTGATGGAAAGGTTATGCTGTTTAGTTACACTACTACAAAATATAGTAGTATGGCTAGTTGCTCCCTAATATTGGATATAGCATGTTATTGTCATATGTCATTGTGTTGTTTGCTCATTTGACATTTACTGTAAGTGTCTTACACAGACTGTTTAAGTGGCCGTTTACACAGAATGAGTTTCTATTCTACTGCACGGTATTGTTTTCTATGTAAACACATGCTAAAAGGACTTGTTTTACCATTGCAGCGCATGATAGGTCTTAAAGTGACACCAACCTAATATAACCTAATGCTATAATGTGCAGTGGAGAGATTGTGTTTTAAAGATGCCTTTAGAGCTCATCTTTATTATATTCAGCTGCAGTTAAAGAGCAAAATGAGCTAAATGACTCAGAGAATTAACTAGATAGTCTGGAGGTTTGTGTGAGTCAGACAGAGAGAGCAAGTGTGTGTGTTAGTGCTGTGACACAAAGAGTGTATTCATCCGTTCAGACCTTCAAATGTGTGACTCATCCATTACATCTGCTACTAAATTCCAGTAGTGAGCTGTCTATCTAGACAATCAGAGACTCCCAATACGAGGTATAAAGCAACATTAAAAAGTGCACCACAACCAGTATGACCAAAAATCTGATTAAAATGTTACTTTCATTCAATATTTGTATTTTCATGCTGTTTATAGCATTCACTTTTGCATTCCCCCGAGAAACGTTGCTCTGAAAACTTTTGTGAAGAAAATAATACGAGGTGGGAGAGAAAAACTACGTAACGTAAAGTTTCACAGGGAACGCTATAGGTTTTACGGAGGAACGTAATAGTTTTACGTGTCAATGTGAAGTTTTACAGGTGAATGCAATAGTTTTAAGAGCGAATATGAAGTTTTACAGGGGAACGCAATAATTTTACTGGGGAGCACAATAGTTTTATGAGCAAAAGAAAAGTTTTACAGGTGGATACAATAGTTTAACATGGGAACGTAAAGTGTTACATAGGAATGCAATAGTTTTACGAGTGAACATAAAGTTTCACAGGCGAACACAACAGTTTTACAGTGGAACGCAATAGCTTTATGAGTGAACGCTAAGTTTTATAGGGGAACCCAAGAGTTTTACGAGCAAAGCATGACGTTTTACAGGGGAACGCAATAGTTTTATGAGCGAACGTACATCTTACATGCAAACACAATAGTTTTACAGGGGAACGCAATCGTTTTACGAGCACACGTAAAGGTTTACAGGTGAATGTAATAGTTATACAGGGGAACGCAATAGTTTTATGAGCAAAAGTATGTTTTACAAGCAAACTCAATAGTTTTACAGGGGAACGGAATAGTTTTATGAGCAAACGTAAAGGTTTACAGATGAATGTAATCGTTTTACAGGGGTACGCAATAGTTTTATGAGCAAACGTAAAGGTTTAAAGGCAAACGCAATAGTTTTACAGGGGAACGCAATATTTTTTACAAATGATTGTGAAGTTTTACAGGGGAACGCAATAGTTATATGAGCAAACGTACATTTTACATGCAAACGCAATAGTTTTACAGAAGAACGCAATATTTTATGAGTGATTGTGAAGTTTTACAGGGGAACGCAATAGTTATATGAGCAAACGTACATTTTACATGCAAACGCAATAGTTTTACAGAAGAACGCAATATTTTATGAGTGATTGTGAAGTTTTACAGGGGAACGCAATAGTTATATGAGTAAACGTACATTTTACATGCAAACGCAATAGTTTTACGAGCAAGCATAAATTTTACGAGCAAATGTGATGTTTTACAGGGGAACGCAATAGTTTTACGAGCAAACGTAAAGGTTTACAGGTGAATGTAATAGTTATACAGGGGAACGCAATATTTTTATGAGCAAACGTATGTTTTACAGGCAAACTCAATAGTTTTACAGGGGAACGCAATATTTTTTACAAAATGATTGTGAAGTTTTACAGGGGAACGCAATAGTTATATGAGCAAACGTACAGTTTACATGCAAACGCAATAGTTTTTCAGGGGAACGCAATATTTTTACGAGTGATTGTAAAGTTTTACAGGGGAACGCAATAGTTTTACGAGCAAATGTACAGGTTTACAGGTGAATGTAATCGTTTTACAGGGGAACGCAATAGTTTTACGAGCAAACGTATGTTTTACAGGGAAACTCAATTTTACAGGGGAACACAATAGTTTTACGAGCAAACGTAAAGGTTTAAAGGCAAACGCAATAGTTTTACAGAGGAACGCAATATTTTATGAGTGATTGTGAAGTTTTACAGGGGAACGCAATAGTTATATGAGCAAACGTACAGTTTACATGCAAACGCAATAGTTTTGCAGGGGAACGCAAAATTTTTACGAGTGATTGTAAAGTTTTACAGGGGAACGCAATAGTTTTACGAGCAAACGTATGTTTTACAGGGAAACTCAATTTTACAGGGGAACACAATAGTTTTACGAGCAAACGTAAAGGTTTAAAGGCAAACGCAATAGTTTTACAGAGGAACGCAATATTTTATGAGTGATTGTGAAGTTTTACAGGGGAACGCAATAGTTATATGAGCAAACGTACAGTTTACATGCAAACGCAATAGTTTTGCAGGGGAACGCAAAATTTTTACGAGTGATTGTAAAGTTTTACAGGGGAACGCAATAGTTTTACGAGCAAACGTACAGGTTTACAGGTGAATGTAATCGTTTTACAGGGGAACGCAATAGTTTTACGAGCAAACGTATGTTTTACAGGGAAACTCAATTTTACAGGGGAACACAATAGTTTTACGAGCAAACGTAAAGGTTTACAGGTGAATGTACTAGTTTTACAGAGGAATGCAATATTTTAATGAGCAAACCTGAAGTTTTAAAGGAGAATGCAATAGTTTTATGAGTGAGTGTGAAGCTTTATAGGGGAACACAATAGTTTTATGAGTAAATGTGAAGTTTTGCAGTTGAACAAAATAGTTTTGTGAGAGAATCCAAAATTTCTCGGGAGAAAACAATGCTTCGGAAGCAGATCGCAAAAGCATTGAAAAATTATGTTTCCCCCATCCCATATTTTTTTTTTCATCACCATGTCCCCTCAGGGGCTCTGTACTATGTAGACAGTGAGTCAGCTAACTATGTTTGGGAATAGAGCCACAGACATCCAGGACATCGTACAGTGGTGAATTATTGAAATGTACTGGACGAGTGTGAGGACAGGTGCTGTACGAAGAGTCTAGAGAACCACATCCACAGATATTGATTGCTTATTATTATATTATATTGTATTATATTATGTTATATTTTTGCTTATAATTATTGATAATTGATATTATTTATTGATTATGTATTGTTTATTGAATTATTGATAACAGATAACATAATAGGTCTGATTGCACATGCTAGAATCATAACAGAGATCATTTACATGCAGGATAGTGTTCTTGAAAAATCAGAGGGTGGAAAATTGGTCATAAAAACTAAATTGGTTGAAGAAACTTTGACTAGCATTATAAGAAAACCAATGCAGATGAGTTTATTTTATTTGTATAGCTTGTTTGAGTCACCCTGGTTTAATCTGCAGGTTTGTTTTCCACACTGAAGCACACAGGAGATCCTCCAGTCTGTCTGACAGTGAAGCGCAGAGGGAAGCGTCTCAGCGTGAGAAAGATGCCAGAATACAACTGTGTCATCTCAACGCAGATCTTTTGTGAGTACATACCAAAAATAAAACATCCTCTCTTGTTGCCATTCCAGGAACAAACCAAGACGAGCTGACACAGACTGAACCTTCACAGGGTGTTCAACTGCTGCGTTTGACTCTTTAAAATAGAGTTTTATACCAACAACACACACATTTTAGACCACAAGAGTAGCTGGAAACGATGACTGAATTGTACACTATTGTTCACAAGTTTGGGGTCAATAAGATGGGTTTTTATTTATTTATTTGAAAGAAATTAATATTTTTATTCAGCAAGGATGCATTAATTTGATTAAAAGTGACAGTAAAGACATTACAAAAGATTTATTCTTCAAATAAAATCTGTACTTTTTAAACTTTATATTCATCAGAGAGATAATTTAAAAAAGTATCACAGTTTACACAAAAATATTAATAACCGTTTAACTGTTTTCAGTGAAATGTGAAATCAGCAAATTGTTAATGATTTCTAATTTTCATATATTATTTTCACAATGATTTCTGAAGGATCATGTGACACTGGAGACTGGAGTAATGGCTGCTGAAAATTAAGCATTGCATCACAGGAATAAATTACATTTTACAATATATTCAAATAAAAATTGTACTTAAAAGTTGAAAATCATTTACAATTTTATAACACAATTTTACTGTATTTTGATCAAATAAATTCAGCCTTAGTGAGCATGAGAGACTTCTTTCAAAAACATTCCAAAAATCCTCAATAGCTCTCACAACCTAAAAAAATAAGTTGGTTTATAGGCAGATTCAGGGTTATTATCACTAACAAAGTGAAAACGAATTAAAAATATTAATAAAAACTACAATATTATACCAATGACACTAAAAGAACATTGAGCAGTGTAGTTATTAAAACACTTTTTGTCCTCAGAATAACATTCACAATAAGACCAGAATCATGAATGAGGTAAATAGGGTCGTTGTTTTGATTTTTCCTCTATAATAAGTCTGAATAAGTTGGGAGTGAAGCAGAAGTTCAGATGTCAGTGTGATTCAGAGATGTGGAGTTTCCCCTGCGGTGTCGACGTCTGTCTGATGAATGATCTACAGATGACGCTGCTTTGACTCCAACCAGTCTTCTCTTCTGACACTAACGAGTTTAATTTGGACATATTCATAATGAGCATAATTCATCAGGATATATGGTATATTCTCTGGAGAAATGGGAAAATAGCATTGTAACCGCAGTTTCAGCCAAACTGCCACAGTTAACCACTGCTTTTGATGGCATGAGATTTAAACCCTCAAACTAATGTGTGTGTGTGTGTACAGTATACACCCACACACACACACACACATATATATATGAGCTATATCACACAAACAAACATAATTTTTAAATAGACTTTATATTTATTAACAAACCGCATATTTGAAGTCTAAACAAGTATTCACACCTACAAACGCTTAAAACTACATACTTTGACACAAAAACAGTATTATTTTTCAAATTATAGTGGATTTGGGCATCCGCCATGACACTCGCTGTGAGAAATAAAGCAACTTCGGCAAGCAATGGCTGACAGCGTGAAACGCGTTGGAGTTCTTTTTCACGAATATCACACTCTTATCAGCCAATCCGATTCGAGGATATATATATATATATGAGCTATATCACACAAACAAACATCATTTTTAAATAGACTTTATATTTATTAACAAACCGCATATTTGAAGTCTAAACAAGTATTCACACCTACAAACGCTTAAAACTACATACTTTGACACAAAAACAGTATTATTTTTCAAATTATAGTGGATTTGGGCATCCGCCATGACACTCGCTGTGAGAAATAAAGCAACTTCGGCAAGCAATGGCTGACAGCGTGAAACGTGTTGGAGTTCTTTTTCACGAATATCACACTCTTATCAGCCAATCCGATTCGAGGACCAGAAAGAACTTCTATCTATCAATCTCTATATCATCTATCTATCTATCTATCTATCTATCTATCTATCTATCTATCTATCTATCTATCTATCTATCTATCTATCTATCTATCTATCTATCTATCTATCTGTCTGTCTATCTATCTGTCTGTCTGTCTGTCTAACTATTTTTCTATCTATCTATCTATCTATCTTGCTATTTCTGTTCCTGAAGGTCTACAAAATGTGTATAACTAGCACTAAACTATACTAAACTAGGTTCATGTTGCTCATGGAGCATCTGTTGTGGATGTGGAAAAGCTCTGCTCTATCTCTTTTTCACGAATATCACACTCTTATCAGCCTATCTGTCTGTCTGTCTGTCTGTCTGTCTGTTTTTTCAATCATTTTTCTATCTATCTATCTATCTATCTATCTATCTATCTATCTATCTATCTATCTATCTATCTATCTATCTATCTATCTATCTATCTATCTAACTATTTTTCTATCATCTTTCTAGCTATCTATCTATCTATCATCTTTCTAGCTATCTGTCTCTATCTATCATCTATCTATCTATCTATCTATCTATCTATCTATCTATCTATCTATCTATCTATCTATCTATCTATCTATCTATCTATCTATCTATCTATCTATCTATCTAAAGTTGGAAATGAAATATAAAAAAAAAACATAATTTCCATAAGTTGCAAAGGCAATATTTCTAATTTTAATTTAGTGGTATGTACAGTATTTAAAAAAATGAAATAAAAATTAATAAAGTACATAGAGATATATATGTAATAAAAAAACTACTAAAAATGACAATCACACAAAACAAAATTACTACATTAACTAAAATAAAAATGGAAAATATAAAATGCAGACTGATTGCATTTTATTGAACATTGCTTGTTCCACAGCTAGCCATATTTTAACCATGTTCATACTTTTTAACTAAATAAACTGAATTGTTTTCACAATTAACAGATTTATGCTGATTCTAAACAATTTGAATAAACACATTTTGAAAATATGATTATTTAAATGAAACAAAATAGATGCAAATAGTAAATAAACTATCATGCCATGATTTTCTCTCTTTTTCCTGCTGTATTTATGAATGACTGACAAATATGCATCACGTTACGTTTTTTTTTAATTTGTTGTAATGTTGTAATTGTTGTAATTCAAATGCATGGATCACATACTTTGCTAAATAATCAGATGCACCATTTTCACCTGATCCCACAGACACACGATGACGGAAGGATCGTGTAAGTCTGTGTGAGGGTCACATAGAGTTTAGCACCACTCCTTTATTATGGTTTTACAATAGTAACAATCTGTAGCAACTAAAGCTTTAGTTACTAAGTCAAATTGTTATAAGGGTTTAACTGCAGAAAATCTGGCCCAGTTTATGTAGTTTTCTGTGTTTTTTGCTGGATTGGTTGTTAAAGCCGAATAATGATCATGCCACATGCAGACAGACACACACACAGAAACATGAACGGCTGTTGCTATAGTAACAGGGGTCGACGGGTAGCTGCCAACTATTGTACCTGCTGCCAGTAGGGAGGCTGCTGTGTGTGTTTGGTTGAAAAGCTCTTAATTAATTTGTACAGGTTTACAAACTGACCATATTTTGGTGAACATTTTTTGCTAACACTTTACAATAAGGTTCATTAGTTAAACATTAGTTAATGTATAAACTAACATGAACTAACCATGAGCAATACATTTGTTACTGTATTTACTAATCTACGCTAATGTTAGTTAATAAAAATACAGATGTTCATTGTTAGTTCATGTTAGTTCACAGTGCATTAACTAATGTTAACAAGATTTTAATAATGTATTAGTAAATGTTGAAATTAATATTAACAAAGATTAATAAACGCTGTATAAGTGCAGTTCATTATTAGTTCATGTTAACTAATGTAGTTAACTAATGAACCTTATTGTAAAGTGTTACCCATTTTTTAATATTGTGATTTTTCACACTTTGCAAAAGGTTGATAGCACATTACATCACAAACATCAGCTGCTGTTAGGTTATGATTAATTACCTCATACCTAACTAAATAAGCAGGGTCTATTAGTATATAAATGTCAGATATTTTGGTAACAATAAGCCCTCATTTGCTAACGTTAGTAAATGCATTACATTCGTTAAATGAAAAGTTCACCCAAAAATGACAATTTAGAAAATTTCCTTCCCATCAGGCCATCCAAGATGTAAAGTTTGTTTCTTCATCAGAACAGATTTGGAGAAATGTAGCATTGCAGCACTTGCTCACCAATGGATCCTCTGCAGTGAAAGGGTGCCGTCAGAATGAGAGTCCAAACAGCTGATAAAAACATCACAATAATCCAAAAGTGATCCACACCACTCCAGTCCATCAGTTAATGTCTTGAGAAGTGAAAGGTTGTGTGCTTATAAGAAACAAACCTATAATTAAGACGTTTTTACCTTCAAACCGTCGTTTCTGGCCAAAATACGAGTCCATAATTCATAATGATGCTTCCTCAAGTGGAAAAGTCCATCTCCTGTTGTCTCTCACATCAAAATCCACCCACATATTTGTTTAGAGCTGTTTTTGGCTTGTAATCAGTACTTGATCTATGCAGATTTCTATGCAGATTTCTCTCCTGATTCAGGTGAGACGACTTTTTTTTCACGAGAGGAAACAATATTATGGATTATGGTTTAAAGTTAAAGACGGCACCCATTCACTGCAGAGGATCCACTGGTGAGCAAGTGATGGAATGTAAAGAAACAACCTCATCTACATCTTGGATGGCCTGCAGGATGAATATATGTTAAGCAAAATTTCCTTTTTGGGTTAACCATTCCTTTAATGCATTAACTATAGCAATATATTTTTGCAGAATTTATTCATCTTTGTTAGATGATGTGTTAGATAATAAAAATGTTCATGTTAGTTCACAGTGCATTAACTGCGTTAACAGATGCAGCTATTGATCTTAAAAATGTATTAGTAAATGTAGAGATTAACATTAAGATTAAAGCATTGTAACTAATGTGAGCAAATGGAACTCTGTTATAAAGTGTACCAATATATATTCGTATCAGAGAATGCAAACTAAAAACAGTCAGGAAAGAGAACGAGTTTGTGTAAAGCTTCATTAAACTTCTGTATTAAAATGAAAAGATCCCACAACGCAAAGTCTAGAATCTAGATGATCAAAAAAATCGCTGTGGGACAGTTTATGCCAAGCGAGCAGAACTGAATCAGTGGCAGGAGTTCTTCAGGTTCTCACACAATCGAATCAGGAGCGGCGGGATAAATAAATCATTGTGTGCGGCATCTCCTCCTACGCCTCTGTATCCAGTTACAGGTGATGCCTGCAAACAGAACAGCCTTCTTTCCTTTGCACTCATTAAAACAAACATTTTTGTTTGTCTTTCCATCCATAGATTTAACCACATTGTGTTTCTGGAGCAGCTCAACAATCTCATGTGAAGTGCCATCATAAGTGTTTCTCTCGGTTTGGATACTGATGTAAATTGCAGTATGTACTTGAAGCAATTTATAATTTTTGTCTGACACGTTTTGTGAACTCAGTGGTGCATAAACAACCAAGTTTGCATTTGCATTGAGTATGTTTTAGGCCTTAGGAAGAAATGGCTAACAAAAAGATTTTTTATACATATGCATTGGCAGGTAAAAGTTTGGAGTTATAAAGATTTTTTATGTTTTTGAAAAAATTATTATTGATAACCAAGGCTGCATTTATTTGATCACAAATACAGTAAAAATTGTGTGGAATATTATTACAATTTAAAATAACTGTTTTCTATATGAATATGTTTTAAAATGCATTCCTGCGGGTTAAAGCTGAATTTTCAGCATCATTACTCCAGTCTTCAGAGTCACATGATCCTTCAGAAATCATTCTAATATGCTGATTTGCTGCTCAAGAAACATGATTATGTTGAAAAGAGTTATGCTGTTTCATATTTTTATGGAAACCGCTATTTGGAAAAGATGCATTAATCTGATCAAATTGATCTGTTCATTAAAATATCCCTCAAAACAAAGTGTATCTGTAACAGGGCGGACGAGACGTGAGACGTGTGGATCCATCTGCAAGCTTTTATTAAAGAGACGTGGTATAACAGGCAAGGTCGAACAATGGCAAACAGGTATATGGCGGGCAAAAACACAAGAATAGTCCTAGGGCTAGCGTAGGTCACCGATCGGCAGACAGAATCACAAGGGTGCGAGACGAGAGGGAGAAATCCAGGAAAACAGGCAAAGATCAGAAACCGCAAAAACAGGCAAGGAAAAACAAGGAAACCACGGAGACTCGGAAAGGGGTACAGGCTAAACAATACTCAGCAGAGAAAGGTGGTTAGAGTGGGTGTTATATAGTGAGTGAGGTGATTAGAAACAGCTGTGTGCAATGAGTGCAATCAGTGCAGTGTGCAAATCATGCAAAGAATGATGGGATATGTAGTCCGGGGTGCTATGCAACAGTTTGTGTTGTGCGAGAGTCAATGTAATGGAAAGGGTGACCTCTGGTGGTGAATAAACGGAAGTCCATGGACCGAGTTCGTGACAGTATCGCTGTTTCCACAAAAATATGAAGCAGCACAACTTTTTTCAATGCTGATAATAATCAGAAATATGTCTTGAGCTGCAAATCAGAATATTAGAATGATTTCTGAAGGATCATGTGACACTGAAGACCAGAGTAATGATGCTGAAAATTCAGCTTTGCATCACAAGAAATAAATTAAATTTTAAAATGTATTTAAATAGAAAACAGTTTGTTTAAATCATAATACAATTTCACAATGTTTCTGTTTTCATTGGTCCAATAAATGCAGCTTTGGTGAGAATTAGAGAGTTCTTTCAAAAACATTAGAAATCTTAGTGAGCCCAAATCAAATAATTGCGCAGTGAACTAGATTTACAGATGGATGGGTGATGTCAATAGACAATTAGGCGTTGACTGGCTCTCCCCCTGAAAGCTCATCAGAGAGCTGATAATTAGAACAAACTGAGCTTAAGTGCTCACAAATGAAAGAGCCGATGACTGCAAACAGCAGGTCAAGGGCTTTAGTCAGCGACACGCTCCGAGAGACTCAGCAGTGAGTGAGAAAATAAGAGCTCTACTGAGGGCACGTCTGGAGATGACCGACGTCTCCTTTGTGTTTAGATCAGTGGTATTTTACTCTCATCAACATGCTATCATATTTTGAATTGGATTTCAATTTAATTTAAAGTTTTAGTAATTCTGTTGTGTTTTTGTTTTATTAGTTACTGGTCTTTAATATGTCTGTATATTTTTTTCATTATATAATTATTTCATTCTGATATTTATTTTACTAAAAATAAAACACAAATAATTCATGTTTTATTTTTAGTACATGGAGATCAACTAAATTAAAATGAGAAATGGTGCCTTTATTGGCAGCTGAAATAAAATAAGTTTTACTGTATTTCACTTAACATTCATTTTATTGCAAGTAGCGCTGTCAAATGATTAATCGCGATTAATCGCATCCAAAATAAAAGTTTTGGACCCACTTTATATTAAGTGGCCTTAACAACTATGTACTTACATTTAAATTAATAATGTAGTACAATGCACTTATTGTGTTCATACATGTTTTTACCTTTTACTTGTGTTTTTAAAATATCTGCATGTAATTACATCTGTAATTAATTTCTGTAATTACATTTATGATTACACTGTTGACCCATCCCTTACACCTTAACCCACCTTTAAACCTACCCAGACCACCAAACCTGTCTCTAACCTTACCCGTATCCCACCTCAATAGCAGCAAATGTGTTTTGCAATACAATATGAACACAATAAGTACATTGTACTTGTTTTTTGATGTAAGTACATAGTAGTTAAGGCCACTTAATATAAAGTGGGACCAAAGTTTTTGTTTACATAATATATGTGTGTGTACTGTGTACATTTATTATGTATAGATAAATACACACACATACTGTATTCGAAAATATTTATATGTATATATTTATATTTATATAATTTATATTATATAGAAATATATTTAAAATATAAACAACTTATTTTTCTTAAATATATACATGTATGTGTGTGCATTTATATACATAACAAATATACACAGTACACACATATATATTATGTAAACAAAAACTTTTATTTTGGATGCAATTAATCGCGATTAATCGTTTGACGGCACTAATTTCAAATAGTTTTAGTTTAATCTTAGTTTGGCCCTGTTACAGACACTTTTTTCCTATGAAATGAAATATTTTTACTTACAAATCATGAATGAATTGCTACAGTATGAATTCTGTTATATTATGTTATATTTTTGAATAACCTTTGCATTATTCTTCTGACGTCTGTCTAACTGAACTCATATTTGTAATATTATATGTATATATATATATTTTTCTCTCATTTTCTATTGCTGAAGTCTAGTCTTGTGAAAATTTGAGATGATGTGAAGCTTTGATGCTAAAAATATTGCAGTCATAGAAGTTGAATTGAAATGTTATTATGAAAGGAAGTTTAATTGACTGAGTTACAAGAAGAAATTCAACTTTTCCCCCCCAAAGATAATAATTTTATTTCAAATGTAAGTTTTTTTGTTGTTAGTGTAAGTCATTTTGTTATGCCTTTGTCATCTTTTTAAATATTACTATTTAGGTATATTTGATTGTTTATTTAGACAAAACAGTGGTTAGGTTTTATATTATCTTTCATCAATTATGGACCATAACATAAAAATGTATATTGGTTTATTGGAACTGTAATATCAGTGTTTTTTTTTTTAAATATATATATAATACTAATGTGTACTATGTTTTTTGTTTTATATTTATTTATATGTATATACTATAGTTTTTATATATTATATAAATAAACAAACGATATTAAAATAATTGTTAATTATGTATTAGAGTTGATATCAATATTCTGAATTAGCTTTCATTTTAATTTTAGTTTAAGTAATTTCTTTGGTGTTTCTATGTTGTATCTATCTATCTATCTATCTATCTATCTATCTATCTATCTATCTATCTATCTATCTATCTATCTATCTATCTGTCTGTCTATCTGTCTATCTGTCTATCTATCTATCTATCTATCTATCTATCTATCTATCTATCTATCTATCTATCTATCTATCTGTCTGTCTATCTGTCTATCT
>NW_015505526.1:1089130-1089753 GCF_001515645.1 Sinocyclocheilus grahami
TCTATCTATCTATCTATCTATCTATCTATCTATCTATCTATCTATCTATCTATCTATCTATCTATCTATCTATCTATCTGTCTGTCTGTCTGTCTGCAAGTTTGTATTGCAATCCTGCATCCTGTTTGCTACCTCAGTTCAACGGCTCTTGAAGTGTAGTGTGATGGTGGGCGCTTTGAGTGTGTGTAAGTGTGTGTTTTGTGTGTGTCAGTGGCATTGCAACTTGTTTTTGCAGTCGAGGGTCTGTCAGATTGATGGTCATTGAGACGGGCAGAAATAGAGAAATAGAGGAACACAGGAACCAGAAGAATTGAGCTGTCAGTGTCATTTAGAGACCCACTGTGTGTGTGTGTGTGTGTGTGTGTGTGTGTGTGTGTGTGTGTGTGTGAGCAGAAAGCTCATCTGTGTTTCTGCATTTCTGCATCCAGAGGTCTGCAGCCAAGACCAAAACGATGCTAAAGTAAAGCTCTCACAGTCAACGGGCAGAGCTTGGTAGGGAAGGTTCAAGAGCTTGATTGTGTAATAGTGAAGGAGGGAGTGTGGTGTACAGTGTGTGTGTGTGTGTGTGTGTGTGTGTGTGTGTGTGTGTGTGTGTGTGTGTGTGTGTTTCTCTCGCGTACACT
>NW_015505526.1:1090534-1120429 GCF_001515645.1 Sinocyclocheilus grahami
TATCTATCTATCTATCTATCTATCTATCTATCTATCTATCTATCTATCTATCTATCTATCTATCTATCTATCTGTCTGTCTGTCTGTCTGCAAGTTTGTATTGCAATCCTGCATCCTGTTTGCTACCTCAGTTCAACGGCTCTTGAAGTGTAGTGTGATGGTGGGCGCTTTGAGTGTGTGTAAGTGTGTGTTTTGTGTGTGTCAGTGGCATTGCAACTTGTTTTTGCAGTCGAGGGTCTGTCAGATTGATGGTCATTGAGACGGGCAGAAATAGAGGGATAGAAAAACACAGGAACCAGAAGAATTGAGCTGTCAGTGTCATTTAGAGACCCACTGTGTGTGTGTGTGTGTGTGTGTGTGTGTGTGTGTGTGTGTGTGTGTGTGTGTGTGTGTGTGTGTGTGTGTGTGTGTGAGCAGAAAGCTCATCTGTGTTTCTGCATATGCGTGTATCAGTGTGTCTCTTTCTCTGACACAGACAGATGATAGTCTGGCTGTGATGTTATTGGTCCTGTAGGATGGAGCACAGGACACACACACACACACACCGTCTGTCTCTCCATAATGCCTTCAGTTTCACATTTAGCTCTCAAAACCAAATTATACACAGATTAATGGAGTCTGACATGTAGAACTGACTTATACATTATTTCCAAGCCACATCGTGGCTGTCTGAATACATGAACTTGCTTATTTTTCACAAACAAATATATAATTAAACGAAGCTCATTTACAGAAATTTAGAAATGTATTTCATTATATATTTTATGTCATTTTTATAATTGCGTATTTATTATAATGTATATTATGCTTTTTGGTCTGAATTTGTTAGCTTGCTTATTGTTCCCAAACAAATAAATAATTCATGAAATAAAGCTAATTTTGGTGACTGGAGCCTTTAAAGGGTTTCACTAGAAGTATTGAATTTTATTTTATTGTATACTACATGTACTGTCATATTTTCACAATTGATCATAATTAATGTAATATCATGTATGTTATATATCACTTTTTTGCAGTAAAAAGTAATAGTGGCCTATTTCGATCAATTCATAAAGGAACACTGACATATTTTAATAAACAAATTAGGAAATATACAGTATTTTATATGAATAAATGTAAATGTGATATTTATTAAAAAATATTAATTTATATTAAACTAATTAGGCTGAACTGTCATTGAAGGATTTCTTTATCGAAACTTTGAAGTATGAAATATTACAAATTAAGTTTTTTTTTTATTCTGTATTTTTTATATAAAATGTAATTAAAGGATAATTGATTTATAATATAACTATATTTGTATTATATGAATTATGAATTGTTTCTTATATGAATCATATATGGATTATTCATTCATATTTATTCGTTTCCTTCTATGTTCTATGTATGTTGCTTTGGATAAAAGTGTCTGTCAAATGCATAAATGTTAATTTTAGATAATTTATCATTTACTTATCGTTTATATGAATTTCTGAACTGTAATAAGAAAATCATGACGCATAATGTAAAAGAATGTTATGGTAATGAAGAAATGTGATGTGGTAATGCTGTATGATGTGGCTTGAGTTTGGTATCAGATGTAGGTTTAATGCATCATTTATTGTGTAGACTGAAGCAGAAAGCAGATCTGTTCGTGTTCATCTCTCACTCGTCAGTTATGAATGATGGACGGACAGTCTGTTCACAAACTCAAAGAAACTACCAATACTACTGTAGAGGAAAAGATGTGCTGAAGCGGTCGGTCAATTGATTTCCTCATGGTTCTATTCAGAAAGTGGAAAACAACAGCAGCAGTCTGTAACGTCAGATTTACACAAATATGTCCAAAACTGTAGTCTGTATCATCTTGATATTATCAAGAGTACAATGTAAAATGACTCTGATGTTCTTGTATTTATGACAGTGACGATCACTAGCAGTTTTCAGCTTGTTTGTATTAATCGTCTGTTTCTGAAGCAGATGTGCTGATCCAGGAATATTAAATAGACTAAACAGCTTGAAATATTAGTCATATTATTACATATTATTTACAAAACTTTCTATGATTATTTATGCATATATCTATGCCATAATTATTTTTGCACGATCAGGGACATGCATATACTGTAGTTACTTTTACCTGAATTATTTGATGACTCAAAGAAATTCACTGCAGCTGACGCATTCTTCAAAATTAATAATTATAATTTTTTTAATTCACAAATGATGACTTTAGTTACATTTACCCGTGTGCTTATTTCTAGTGTTGGGTTTAATGCATTACAAGTAAAGTAACTTGTAAAGTATTGGTTTAATTTACAGTAAAATATCTGAGTTACTTTTTCGTATAAGTAATACCAGTTGCTTTGTTTTCATATGTATTGACTCACAGCTCTGGTGTTGCCATGTTGAGAGAAATCGGGAGTAAGTGCAGAGCGTTGTGTGCACTGTGTGAACATGATGTTACTGTAGTCCTAGACTAAATGTCAACATACATTCACTCATCTCATCTGCACAAAAACAGATGAAATATTCCTCAAAATGAATAAAACAAATGAAATGCAAACTCAGAATATGATGCAAACCTGCAATAATTAAATATGTTAAATAGCACAAATGTCCTTTATGTGTTAAATCCCATTTTATGAACCAGTGTCTTTGCTGCTGACCTTCCATGATACAATTCAACCATAATAAGCAAAACTTTTTTTTTTTTTTTTTCTTAAGGATGTTGAACTTTCTTCTCCTGTCCTGTTCTTCATGCAATCCAGAATGGCAGCAAAGCTGAAAGGTTTGTTTGTACAGAAGTGAATTTACATTACCTTCAGCCTGAGGCTTAATCATTTCACTTTTGATGTGAAACGACTTTTATATTTGCCAAAAATATAACTTTTTAAAGTGCCCCTATTATGCCATTTTTAAGGTTGCTAATATTGTTTTATGAGTCTCCTAAAACAGGTTTACATGCATGCAAGGTCAAAAAACATGTTAGTTTTCAGGAAGCACTGGACGTCACTTCCTGTTTGTTGCTGCCGTGTGGTTTGAGTTTGAGCTCCGTCAAGTTAATTCTTTGTCGTCCCATTTTTTATCTTAAAATCAATTTTATACACCATCCTTTTTCAGTTCTATAACGTGTGAATATATCTCCTATCGTATTCTACAACAAAAACAATCAGAGCGCTTTGTTATCACTAGTTCTATTTTTGACTTCTGAGTCCGCTATTAGCATATAAATATAAATTTAATGCAGGATCTAGAAAAAATCTGATCGTGATTAAACCAGAAAAAAATAAAATAAATGAACAAAAACAAAAACAATTTTTATCAATCGTTTTGATGTACTCTGCTTGACTGAATCCTAGCTAAAACCTAATGATTATATTGGTCTAAATGAGTCTACTCCACCAAGCTACTATTATAAGCATGAGCCCCGTCAGACTGGTCGTGGTGGCGGTGTTGCAACAATATATAGTGATATTCTCAATGTTACTCAGAAGACAGGATACAGGTTTAACTCATTTGAAATACTAATGCTTAATGTTACACTGTCAGATATGCAAAAGAAATCTATCGTAGCTCTTGCTCTGGCTACTGTGTATAGACCACCAGGGCCGTATACAGATTTCCTAAAAGAATTTGTTACTATTGTCACTTTGCATTATTGACACTATTTTCCTAATTAATGCTGTTCAGTTGCTTTGACACAATCTGTATTGTTAAAAGCGCTATATAAATAAAGGTGACTTGACTTGACTTGACTTTTCTCAAAAAATAGATTTAATTTTCTAAATTATCATTTCTAAATTATTCGTAAACAACTTGTGCGAAGCAGTTCAAAGAATCAGTCTCTCTAAACACCTCCTTTCCGTGAGCCCTCACTGCTGTGATTGGTCAGATGGCGCAGTCCTTCGTGATTTGTCCAGAGCCGTAGAGAGATTGGCTCTGGATTGGTCTACCGCATACAGTGCGTGTCAGAAACTAAACGCCCATTGCCATGACGGAATGACAGCCCTGGACACTTGTCAATACATAGAAAAGAGCAGGACATTTCTCAGTGGTAAGTGTTAACAAAAAATTATTGTGATTTTAACAGTAAAAGACTGTAAAAATGCTACAGTAAAAGACTGTAAAAATACTACAGTAAAAACCTGTTAATTGGTTATCAGTAACTTTCCATACTATATATGGTGAATAACTGTAATTACATTTAATGTAATTTTACAGTAAAATACTGTTAAAATTTTTGGAAGTGAAAAAGAAAAAGTCATTGTATAATTTACAGTGAAAAAACATAAATTGGCACTCCCAGAATTCCCTGCATGACACTTCATATTTTATGTTTTTTCATTGAAATAACTATGTTTCTTAGTTTTTTCTTATCAGATGTGTACATTAGGGCTTTATCTTACATCTAATGTTGTTAAACTAATGTTTACTGCGTTATTTCAGTATCATGTGTGTCACCATGATGGTGTTTAGTGTTTGTGTGAAGGACACTGTGCACCTTCTATGTATATATATTAGTATTTTCCTTCTCAGCTTGTGGAAGCGCTGTTTGTGATGAGCTTTAATTCATCATGTGACTTTCTCATCACCACCAGTTTTTGGTGGTTATCAGTATTACAACGGTTCAAAACAGATATTAGTACTTCAATAGGCTGGTTTATTAACATTACAGCAGTTAATGAAATACGTTTTTTTTATTGTGAATTTAAGTTAAGTCTGTAAAACGTCTAGGTTACTTGTGTAACCCTCGTTCCCTGAAGGAGGAAACGGAGACGTTACGTCAGTGACTGACGAATTGGGATCTCGCCCCAAGGGACACCCCTGTCCGAAGAAAGGCAAGATCTGTCCATGGGCTAAGGATCTGAAACAAATTTTAACAAATTAAAACAAATTTACTCTCACAGCGTAGGATAGAGCGTCTTCTCGACATGATGTTAACCACACGGAAATTTAACTGTTTGTGGGCGGGCAAGTTGGCGACGTAGGACGTGGGCAGACATTATGCAAATGTGTTACTTTGTGACGTAGAGCCGTAACAGAATAAGATTCGAAGTCCTGACGACTCGTTTAGGCGATTGCGAGCCGACTCTTTTTTTTTATAGATAATGACTTTATTTATCGTGCACTGTTGGCTTCACAACTTTGCAGATGTTTATGTTCACATTCAGCTACATGACACACTGCATGAAAGGTAATATTCGAAAAGGCATAATAGGGGCACTTTAAAATTTTAAATAAACATGCAAACCCAGGCCAGATGAGGAAAAGTAATGCAAAAGTAATGTAACACATTTGAATTGTGAGACATAAACTTGCAATTGTGGGGACGAAAACTCAGAATTATGAAATTAAAAAGATGCAATTACTTTTTAATGTTTCATAGTCAAATTCCCTATAGAAATGTACTACATATAAAATACTATATTGACTGTGGGTTCAAGCCATATTGTTTCTTGAACTGAACCCTCATCGTTTACTCATTAACCATGACTTACTTTCTTCTGTGCAACACAGCAGACGTATTTCTGGAGAATATCTTGTTCCCCAAGGTTTGCTCAAGATGTACAGTATGTGAGTACACAACAACATTCATTTATCTGATGCTTGTGAAGCTAATGCATTGAAACACTTAACAGCATTCTTTCATCCTCTACCATATATGATGATTTCCTTCAGACTGATAATTTAGCTTTTTTTGTATTTGCATATGCAGTGATTAAATGTGACAAAACGACTAACTAAATGAAATTGCATCCTTTGAGAGCTGACAAGGCAGCCAGAGGATCATTTATTCATACTATTTGTGTTTATCAGGCATTTTACTACAGCAGCACACTATTATTGAGCTGAATTTGTGTTGTTTTCCAGTACAAATATTTAAGCGTTCATAAGTCAAGATACGAGTAGCAACATTTCTTCAGATATTAAGCCTTGTTTTCTGAAAAACTGATCAGAATGAAGTTTAAAACAAAAAAAAGATCAAACTATTTGATCTCCCGTTTGGTTTAGAAAAATTAACTGAATTCAAGGGGAAATTATTTTTCTGACCCCTTTGTCAGATTTTTTGTTTCGTTTAAAGCAACAACTCACTTCATTTTGATATATTTGTATATGATATATAGAAAGCAATTTTGAGAAGCAAAATCATTTGAGATATTAAGTCTCAGTTTATCGTATAAGTGAGTTTAAGCTTAAAACAAGAAAAACAATTTAGTTAGAAAAAGAAACTTAAGTCGCAGAGAAAACAAGATTATTTTTCTATGGAAGCCCATTTCTACTTTTCGAGTTTATAGGCTTTCAATTTTACAAGTCAAAATTGCGAGACAGAGGGTCTGAGATACTGTAAAAAGTCCGAATTGCGACATGTTTTCTTGTTTTAAGCAAAAACTTGCTTCATTTTTAATCATTTTTTAGTCAACTAGACTTGAAAAGCAAAATTACTTAAGTCCTATTTTCTGAAAAATGTGCCAATATTAAGTGAGTTTTGCTTAAACCAGGAAAATATCTGGCAGTAGGAAAAATAATCTTTTTTTTTCTGATCCAATTGGCAGATATTTTTTCTTGTTTTGAGAATAAACTCACTTAATTTTAATATTTGTACTTGAAAACAATACTTTTTTTGAATAACTGATGCACACTCATCCTTCAAATGAATATTTCCTGAAAAGCAGATGAAAATGTTCGTGTGGCTGTGTCGAATCCTTCTTAGAAAAGATTAGAAAGGGTCACATAAATCAAGCTTTGATTGATCTTCTGAGATAAAAGACTCCATTGCACTGAAAACAGTCTGTTGCTCTTGAAATCTGGTTTGGAGCGACACGAGGGTTAGTAAGCAATGACAGAAGTCCAATTTTTGAATGAACGGTCCTTCAATACTCTTTGAATCTTTTGCTTCAGACGGTGTGTTTCAGCACGAGTGTTTGAGAGACAGACGAACACACAAACACTTATTGATCTCACCAGAGAGGCTGCTGGGAAAATCAGCGTGAGGCTTTGTTCGAGTGTCCTCAATAACGCCACTATTCTCTCTCTCTCTCTCTCTCGTTCTCTAGATGGCAGATTTTCAATTTTCCGAGTTGCAGAAGTGCTAGATAGGTGACAGAAGGATAAAATTAGAGAACACAGGCACTTATCATATGAGAGGAACCGCGTCATTCTCCCACGGGATGAGTCCTGACACACGCCGTCAGATGAGCAGTGTCTGATTGATTGAAGATCTGTCATAGATCACGGTGAATCTCATCAAACCTGTCAGGAACATGTGCAGGTCATATTTCATCCGCAAAATAATCCAAATATTTTTTTTTTCATGAAGAAAAACAGCCTATTTTCAGGGCCATTAAAAATTTTTTTATAGCTCATATATATAATTTTTAGTTCGTCCTCAGAATTAATTTTTTTTAAATTTATTTTATATAAAGAATTTTTTAAATATGTCTTATTTTTAATTTTCTAAATGTTATATATATATATATATATATATATATAATACTTAGTTTGTCCTGTAATCTGTAATAATCCGTAATTTATACTATTTTAATACTTTTTATTTTATTTACATATAATTATTTAAATAGAAGTAATAAGTATTTTATTTAAATATAATTTATATTTAATTTTAAATTATTTAATTTATTTTATTTTGTGACCCATATATATATATTTCATTTCATTTATTTAAATGTAATTTGTTTCATTTTCAATCGTTTCATTTATTTAATGTGAACCATATATAGATATTTATAAACAAATCAAAAATTAAAGCTCTCATACAGTATAATACTTAATAGTTTGTCCTTCTGAGATGATTGAATAGTTTTCTGAAAAGTGTTCTGAATATTTAGCATCTTTCACTGGCCATTTGTTTAAAATATAAAGAAATGCTTCGTTATTTTAGAAGTTTCAGAGTCTGTTTTGTACCCTATTCATGGATGGGGCCTAATGAGTATCACCAACCAGAATAATGAGAGCCCTGGTAATGAGAATGAGACTTTGTTTTCATTACAGTAATGAGAATTTGGGTGGAAATGTGCCTTGTTGATGTGGAAAATAATGTACAAAAAAAATCTTGATTGTATTACAATAGTCTGTGTTTTCTTCATGCAAAATATAGTTTATTTGTGTTTGTTTTCAGTTGATTTTGAGGTGAACGTGAGATCCACACACAAACACACATGCTGAAGTGATTTCTATCTGGAGGATGAGAGCGGATGAAATGGTCTCGGTGACTCATTGATAAATTGGCTCGTATTGATGCTGCTGATCGTCACCGCAGGGAACAAACACACTCACACGCTCAGTCTGAGATGATTCAGGAGGAGCTGTGCTGTGATAAACACTGCCTCCATTTGAGAGAATTAAGAATCGCCCGAAGCCTTTGCTATCCAGCTGTACAGAAGGAGATCTACTGTGTGTCTCTTCTGTATCACCTCTGAAAGCCACATTAGATCAATCTGAGTGCTTCCGTTCGCTTATTCTTGCTGTTGGAGATTTCACTGTTCACACGATCCCACAGATATAATGAGTGTGTCATTTTTTGTGCCACTAGTGCCAGCAAACAGAATAGCAAAAATAATGACAAACGGGTTGGGGTCTCTGATATTATTACTGAGGTGAGAGTGATTAATGTGTGGATGGCAGCGTTAATGTCCTCTGTACAGTTTATTTTGTAATATTTTGATGTTTTATTTTAAAATAATTTATTTTATTTTTAAATACACATTTTATTTTATTATTTATTTATTTGAATATAATTAGTAATTGCACCATTTTAAAATCATTATCAATTTTTATAATTTTTAAGTCATTATTTCATTTAGAATAATTTATATTATTTTTAGCATTTATTTGATTTTACATCTAATTTATATGCAATGTTAAATTTTCAATCAAAATTATTTTAATTTTATTTAAAAAAATTTCATGTGATTTAAATATTTAAATGTATTGTTTTAAAATATAATTTATACTTATTGTTCAGTCAATTAATTTAATTGTGAATCATTTTTATTTCATGTTGAATCATTTAGATTATCTTTATTAACTGTTTGTTTTAATTATTTAAATAAATGTATTGCTTTAAAATATAATTTATATTTAATTTAATGTTCAATCGTTTATTTTAATTTATCTTATTTATTTATTTTTACAGTTTTTCATGTTTTCATTTGATTTAATTATTTAAACAAACCTATTAATAATTTTAACTATAATTTACTTTTTAAAATGTAATTTTAAGTCATTTAATTTGATTATGTTTCTGTTACAGTTTGCTTCAATAGAAAACTTTGCGAGTTTTTCTGTTAGTTCAAGTTCCTCTAAGCATATTGTCTCTGCTTTTCTTTTAAAGTAGTTAAAAACAGCAAGGGAGAAAAGTTTGTTTGGTGTCCTCATTGAACTTCATAACTAAATAAGGAAAAGATTTTACTTGTTTTGAGCAGAACTGCTTTTTTGTCCCTCTGTGCAGTAAAAAAAAAACTGTAAGTGCAAGAAAAAGCCCAAGCCAGAATTTTCCATTCTTATATCCCAAACCTTTTCTTTCTGCAAACCTTAGATGACAGGCCTTTGGAGAGTTGGTGGGTTTAGCCGAAACACGGAGCTGTTTCCTTATCCGGCTGAATTCCTCCTCGTATCAAGGTACAAATTAAAGAGCCGGAGTCCCAGAGGTCCAGTGTCAGGACAGCAGCAGGGGGACATTTCGCAGCATGCACTGCACAGTAACGCTCCCTAGCTGTCAGTCTCCATGTTGAGTGACAGTATCTCATCAGGGGGTGAGAAGAGCGTTTTTAACAGGTGCATTAATGCGTCCTGTGGCGCGGAGAGGAAAGCAGGTCTATAAAACAAAAGCGCTCAGAAAGGATCAGCGGGTGGGCGGATGAGAGGAGAGATACATCTGTGCCCTCTTTCCACTGAGCAGCAGCAACTTATCATAAGTTAACTGTGAAGAAGAATTGAGCTGTATAATGTCACTGTCTGCTGTGACTTCCATCTAATGTCCTTCCTCTGCTTGTCTTTTATCAGGTTTGCATGCTACAACTTTTGCTGCAGAACCAGCAGTTTGTCTGGATGTTTTGCAGTGACGAACGCCAGGCCAGACACAGGTAATGTCATTGGGATTATCTTTAACTTAAAATTTAAAATGACACAAGAACCACAACACACACAAAAAAACACATATTTATTTCAATATTGACGAGAAATTTTATTTAAATATATCATTGTATTAAATTTATAATAACATATAATCTGAGAATTACTAGTATTAACCCCATTGGAATGAATGGACAATTTGCTCAAAATCAGTACAGATTTATGAAACTGACATATTTATTTCATAACAAAACAACATAGAATCCAAAAACTAAATAAATTCATTCTACTTGCATAAACGTTCACTTTCAGTTGAAAAAATTTTCAATTTTTCATGCTGCAATGGTTCATCAATAGGCATACATATTCATGTTTACCACCAAAATTAAGTCCCAGAAGTGTGTGAGATATAGAGAAAATGCTAAATGTATACATAAAGGCTAAATATATACCTGTTTGTCTGCGTGTCCACCACTTTCTATGAGTCCAGTCATCACAAATCTCAAGATCTCAAGCTCTAAATATGGCTTCCCAGATAAAATGCTTTTTTGGTCAGGAAATATCATAGGGCTAAAAAGAAAATTCAAAAAAGATATACAGTATATATTTTATCAACCTTAGTTTTAGGTCCTGATTAGCACATAGCAAATAAAACAAACTGAAATATTGACAAGAGTCTTCTAATAGTCAGCATTGTCAAGTGAGTGCCTCAAAATTGGAAAATATTGTCATATCTGACTAATATGTTAATATCTCATATTCATGACAGACTGATATCCAGTCAATTTAAGCTTATGATTTAAAGCCAAAATTCTTATATTAGTATCTTTAGTCTTTTTATTGAGGCACCAATATGACCCACTTCTAGAAAATGTCACTTTTTCCCAACTTTAGTGGCCAATTCTGTAAATATGTTTACCCTGAGTTACATCTGAACCATTTGGGCTTGAATTGAACATGTTTGTCTACGTATCCACCAATTTCTATGAGTCCAGCAATCATAACTCTCAAGATATCATGCTCTAAAATGTCTTCCTGAATAGGCTGCTAATGGCCTGGAAACATCAGAGGGCTGAAAATGCAAAAAAATATTTTATAAACCGTAGTTTTAGGTTGGTTTTGAAATGTCCCATCCAATGTTAATCTCAAACCTTTGACTTTGGTGCAAACAGTCCCGTTCTCCAAAGCAGTTCACATAAAAACAACAAGAAAGGAACGTAACTGGAGTGAATCATAAAGCTGTAATTTCTCTGCACCTCCAGATCATGTTATCTCAACCAGTAATTAAAGTTCACATTAGGAGTACAATGACATTACAGCTAAGAAAACGGACCATTAGAGAACCAATAAACCAGATTCTCTCTTCCTTCCTTTCTGTAGATTTACAACTACAGCACGAGTATAAAAAAGTGAAGGTTCTCACCTTAAGTGAGTGATGAAATACGGCTAATGGAAACGGACATCGCGACAGGAGATTTACGGCATGTGCGAGTCTCGTTCGGCGGGACGGGAGCGATAATCCTAGTGACATTAACTGTGTCCGGCCTTGTGTTCAGCAGCCGTTCATCACTGCAGGACGTCTAGAGCTGTCAGAGCGGATCTTTAGACGTGCCAGTGACCTTCAACACACACTAGTTTAATCAGAGGTCGAAACCCACTGTGGCACATTATTCACAGAGCACCTGCAATTCAGTGCAAGATGCTATTAGAGCTGCACTGTGAGCATTTAAACTGATTGTTTTCAGTGCAAACACGTCTCCTTTCTTTGCAAATGAGGCTCATTATAGCATGCAGCGTATTCACTGGAGTCATTTGCCTGGTGCATTTAGCTTTATCACAGAATGTTGTGCAAATTGCATTCTGGACTAATTGTGTTGTTTGAGTTTGTAACATTACCTGATTTTCAGATGGCGCATGCAAATAAATGATGCTATTAGCAATCACAATTCGTTTTGTCCTTTACCGAGGTATGTTAGCTTGAGTATCACCGTTAGTACTATTGACATCTGTTAATCACCAAGTTTTCCTCCTTTGGTTTTATTCACAATTGTGTGTGGCATATTCAAGGGCGTAGAATTTAGTAGGGATGCTAAGGACATGCCCCTACCGATTTCCAACAGCTACTAAATTGTTCCTAGCAATAATAAATATAATTTTTATTTAATTTTCAATCATTTTACTCAATTTTACGTAATTGAATTTTAAATTATTTTGTTTATTTTAGTATTTTGAATAATTTATATAATTTTGAGTAATTTTTTTGTTTAAATAATGTTCCGTCATTTCATTTAATTTTTATTTGTTTTGATTATTTAATAAAATTTTACAAAATGTATTATTTATTTTATTACTTTAATTAAATACATTTATTAATTACTTTGAATACAATTTATATTTAATTTAATGTCCATTTAATTACATTTTTAGCAGTGGACATTTGTCTGAGGCTACATTAAAAATCTAGGACAATAATAATGAAAATAAAGTTAAACAAATTTGGAAAATTACGAAATAAAATACAGAAAATGATCTTTCTATTACAAATGGAGATTATTGTAGTTCACTTTTAAATGTATTTGTGACCCTGGACCACAAAACCAGTCATAAGGGTCAATTTATTTGAAAGCTGAATAAATAAGATTTCCATTGATGTATAATTTGTTAGGATAGGACAATATTTGGCCGAGATACAACTATTTGAAAATCTGGGATCTGAGGGCGCAAAAAAAATCTAAATGTTGAGAAAATCGTCTTTAAAGTTGTCCAAATGAAGTTCTTAGCAATGCATATTACTAATCAAAAATTAAGTTTTAATATATTTACAGTAGGAAATGTACAAAATATCTTCATGGAACATGATCTTTATTTAATATCCTAATGATTTTTGGCATAAAAGAAAAATCAATAATTTTGACCCATACAATGTATTTTTGGCTATTGCTACAAATATACCCCAGCGACTTATGACTGGTTTTGTGGTCCAGGGTCACATTTTAGAAGGTAAAGTGCATCATTTAATAAATAATGAAGCTCTCACATTAGGCTTTCTCAATAATTGCATATAATACCACTATAATATGGATTCCTCTTCAAATAGCATAGCAATTAAGATCGTGTTATTTATCATTACTAGACACTGAGTCCCTTAGTGCATGTTTTGAACTGAAAGACTTATGAATCAAATGCAAAGGTGCACAGAGCTGACAAGTGTCCATTAATCATATATCATGCCCAAAGTAATACATGGCCACAAATGACACATTTAATATGGGCTGCAATCCATTTGAACTCATTACATTTGCTTTAAATGAAGGTATCAGAGGTGTGGAATGAAATATGAATCGCAGTACGACACATACTGTGTGACTCTATTGTGTCCATGTGTAAATAAATGATGGCCGTTCACCATTCCACTGGCACAGACTGAAGTGAGTTTAAACCGTCCGTGACTGCTGGAAATGTCACACACACACACACACACACACACAAACAAATGAAAGGAATGATGATCTGTTCTTAATCTCGTTATTAAAGCAAATGTAATCTGTCATTTTTCTTTGTATGATTGTGAAGCGCGTAATGAGCAACCGTCAAGAAGAGCCAGTTGTAAGTCTCTCTCTCTCTCTCTCTCTCTCTCACTCGCTCTGTTGAGCTCAGCATCTTGAGTAATCCTGCAGAGACTTCATCCTCCGAACATCCACCGTCAGCCCTTCAGTGATGCTGCTCTTTCCTGTTTTCACACACTGTAAAAAAAAAATCCATAAAATTTACGGTAAGAAACCGGCAGCTGTGGTTTCCTTAAAAATATGCTAGCAACGTTTTAGGTTTTACGGTTTTAACTTAAATTGAGTTAAATACCGTAATTTCATTAACTGATATAATGTTAATATACCAAACTTATTGAAGTACTGAAATCTGTTTTGTACCTTTGTAATACACTGATAACCACCAAATGCAGGAGGTGATGAGAAAGTCACATGATGAACCAAAGCCCATCACAAGCAGCTTTTCAATAATAACATATATAGAAGGTGCACAGTGTCATTCACACAAACACTAAACACCATCACGGTAACACACATGAAACTGAAATAATGCAATAAACATTCATTTAACAACATTAGGTGTAACACACAACCCTAATAAACAGAACTGATCAGAAAAAACTAAGAAACATAAGAAACAAATTTGAAATGTGTCGCAGGGAATTCTGGGAATGTCAATTTACGGTTATTTACTGTAAATTAAATGGTATTTTTCACTTCCAAAAACGGTATACTACCATAAAATTAATGTCCAATACATGTAATGTCCAATAAAGTTTTTCACCGTATATAGTAGGGGAATTTACCGTTAACCATTTAACATGTTTTTACTGTAGCATTTTTACAGTCTTTTACCGTTAAATTCAAGGTCATTTTTTACAGTGCATGTCCCAAATCTATCCTGACCGTATCGCTTCTAAAACCCCACCTGACTCTGTCTCAGAACAGTGTGCAACTTATCATGAGGGTCAAATCCACTCTGTTGTCTTAATGTGAATGATTCAGCAAAAATCTGACCCGGCTGAACCTCTTAGACATCAAATATTTTCTTAATAATGTAGCAAAATATTTGCATATCCACAGTTCTATGATGACAATCAATGGTCAAATGACATGCAAGTAAATGGATAAAATATAAATATTTAAATGAAATTACTATTATTATCGTTGTTGTTGTTCTTATTATTATTAACTCTAATTTATATATACACACAGTATTTGGACCCTAACACAATTTTGAAACAAATTGTAGCGCAGACTTAAAGGTTTAATTCAAGGTGTTGAACAAAAAGAGCTGTAATTCCTTAACCTTTCCTCCAATTTTGATGAGAATAATAAATTAAAGTTCAGAGTGTGCACTTTAAGCCCATTTTCAGTATATAACTAGACTTGAATATGTTTTGGTCAGCAGCTAAAATAATAAAAATTGTGCCTGTGTATGACTGTATATGATATTAGTAATATACCATTGTACTGCAAAGTAAAAATGGAATGTTTCATAATAATTGCAAAAACAATTTTATTTTACACTCCATGTTACTAAACCCATGTTAATGTCTTAAATTCTTCACTTTCAAATGTTCAAACCCTCGAGCTTATAACATTTCAAGTCCTCAAACTTATATTTTGGCAGAAAAGCGGTGAAATGCTTCTGCGAACAAAACTGTTGAATAGGATGTGAATGTAAATCAAGAGAACCTAGTGCATATAGTGTTCCCAAATGCATGTTAAACTCGCAGCACATGCAGAGATGTATGAGTTGGTGAGAATCAGCACCGATTTGGGAAATCCAGTGAAACCGGTAGTGATTGTGTCTATGTTGACTAATGCATGTTTTATTCTAGCGTTTATTGTTTTAAGTGTCCCAGTTCACCTACTTATACTTTGCCCTAAAGCTATGTACTCTTTTCGTGAAGAAGTAGTATATACTTTTGAGTGTGTAGGAGAATAGTAGGCAAACTTTGGGACTTAGTAGCCTACTTCAGTATTCGACTATCTTGGTTGCTTGCTATTCTGATAACTTTGATATCATTTTGTGCAATGTATTGTTTTTGCATACATTTTTACATTTTTAGTTTCATGCTTATTACTTTTTGATCTGTGACTGCAATACTGTGCTTGAGTGGAGGAGGGGCTAATTTGCATATTCATGAATCCCTGTATACTAAATGAGGTAAGGATGTAAAGTTATATTCAAGCTATTTTAAGACATGAAGAAATTATTTTCACAGGACAAAACTGGATTATCAAAGATGAGTTTTAAGGGATAAATTGAGTGACTTCAGGGGGACTGTGAGGTCTAGGGTTGAGCAGTGTGGTTTTGTGCTGTTCTGCCTTACAGCTTCACAAAGCCAGAGATCCATCGATCTCCTCCTGCTGTTCTGAGCCACTCTTTCACTTCTGAATCCTCTGGGTCAGTTCTGTTCCTGCTGAAGAGTGTCGAGTCCTTTGAGAGCTGTTACTCCACTTTACTTCACTACTGTGCTCTTTTGAAGAAAAAAAAGTGTTATCTTTGAGATAAAATGTTGACTAATCAAGTTTTAAATAAGTTTTTTAATGACTTCATAATTTTTCTTTCCATGACAGTAGACTAAGTTTATTGACAGCTATGTCTGAATTTACTTTTTTAAGGTGTCCTTGTTACACATGTTACATGTACTTACTATTATACAATAAATTATGCTTAATTACATGCAAGTAAATCAAAGCCAAACCCTAATCCTAACTCTAACCATATAGTAAGTACATGTAGTTAATTAATATGACTCATTACTTAAATGTATGATTACGCTGTAACAAGGACCTTAAAATAAAGTGTATCCTAATTTATTTTTTACTCAAAAAAGTAAGCCTAAATTTTAGATTTATGTATTTGAATATATACATAATAGTTAGGCTACATATTGAATATATACAAAATATTATGTATATTTTAGTCATCATTTTTGTTTATTGTGATAATAAATAATATTTGGTTAATTAAAAAATATGTGCAAGGTAATTTGCAATTTAATTTAACAGAAAATGTAGACTAAGAACGAATAGACTAAAATAAAAACTATAACAAATAAATAAAATATAAAACTAAATAAATAAAAGCTATTTTAGGACCAACATTCATGTCATATATATATCAAGCAGCTTGGATTCTGTGCCTCTCCAGTCTTCCTCCGGACTCCAGACCTTGATTTCCAAATGAAATGCAAAATTTACATTTGTGTAAAATGCCACTGAGCAACAGTCCAGTTCTTTTTCTCCTTAGCCCAGGTAAGATGTTTCTGACGTTGTTTCTGTTTCAGAAGAGGATTGGTAGCCCTTTTCCTGAAGACGTCTGAGCGTGGTGACTCTAGATGCATGACTCCAGCTTCAGTCCACTCCTTGTGAAGCTCTCCCAAGTGTTTGAATCGGCTTTGCTTGACAGTATTTTCAAGCTTGCGGTCATCCCTGTTGCTTGTGCACCTTTTCCTACCCGATTTCTTCCTTCCAGTCAACTTTGCATTTAATATGCTTTGATACAGCACTCTGTGAAGTAATGACCTTCTGTGACTTACCCTCTTTGTGGAGGGTGTCAGTGAATGTCTTCTGGACCATTGCCAAGTCAGCAGTCTTCCCCATTATTGTGGTTTCATAGAACAAGAGATAGCCGGAATTTATACTGTAGGGATGGTCATTTAATGAAACTCCAAATGTAAATATTCTAATATTTTGAGATACTGAATTTTTGACTTTCATGAGCTGTAAGATCTAATAATCAAAATTAAAAAATTAAAATAAAACTTTTGAAATGTTTTACTTTACATGTAATGAATCTAGAATATATGAAAGTTTCACTTTTTGAAATGTTACAAAAAAAATTATTTTTCACGATATTCAAATTTTTTGAGCTGCACCTGTATATATGTGTGTCTGTGTATATATATGTATGCATGTATGAATGTATGTACACACACAGATATTTATTTAAATATTTTGTATTTGTCGAGCAGACTGTTCTGACTGACATATGTCATTAATGTCAGACAGCAGGAGTCAATCCCTCTACTGTGACCATCAAAACCCTGTCAAACACAGCAGCTCTGACCATCATCCTGTTACTGGCCTGCCAGTAATGAACCATGATAAAACCATCATTTTCTACTTTATTGGTAAAGCACAATTTACTCTGTTCATGCAGTAAGAGAGGAAACTGACTGGGATTGCAGCAATACATCAGGGAACATCTTAGTGTGTATGTAGAGACAGGCACGTAAGACACGATTCTTTCAGTGTTTGTGCTGCAGCTCTACACAAAGTCATTTCTGAGATACTATATTGACTATTTCCTTTAATAATGAATTGGTTATCAGGAGAAAGCTATTGGGAATAACCTTTATTGTTGTAAAATCTAATTTACATAAAAAGCATGACTACATTTATATCGAAATTGTCATTAATCTACACTAAAACAGACCACAAAGCTAAAGTAAAGCTATAAACTGCTTAAGTGATCTGGATTCAGACAGAATTACTGAGTGGAAATGTTTGTGTGTCTGTCACTGTGTGTCTAACCTTTGAATTGAATGAAGCAGCGCAACTGTTTTCAGCATTGATAATAATCAGAAATATTAGAATGATTTCTGAAGGATCATGTGACACTGAAAACTGGAGTAATGATACTGAAAAAAAAATAGAATTGTGAGATGTAAACTCAGAATTCTGAGGAAAAAAGTCAGAACTGCATGATGTAAACTCGGAATTGTGAGAAAAATTAAGAATTCTGAGTTTAGATTTTGCAATTCTGAAAAAAAGAATTGCAAGAAAAAAAGTGAGAATTGCGTGATGTCAACAAAATTGAAAAAAGTCAGAATTACAAGATGTAAAGTCATAATAGGTCAGAATAGTGAGATATAAACTCCGAATTCTGAGAAAAAAAGAGATGTAAATTCAGATTCGAAAAAGTCAGAGACATAAATTCTGAATTGGAAAAAAGTCAGAATTGTGAAATGTAAAAAAAAAAAAAAAAAAGTTGGAAAAATTACCTGTCAGGCACTTGAACTTCCTGTTGTGGGTGTGTCCAATTCCATTCAAATTCACACTCGTGAACTGAATGGAAACCTTAAACTCTGAGTCACTGACCCACCTGATGTTCATCTTTCTCTCTTCATTTTGTTGTTCTAGTGCTTAAAAGCTGTCTTTGAAGTGAAAAGAGAAAGGAATATGAAATTACCCAGCAAAGTCCAAACTCATGAGTTCGACCTTCCCAGGAGGAACGTGATGGCAGCGTTTGATTCTCTCTGCTGAGGTCTTCATGAGATGCTTCATGGTGAGAACTTCCAGCTCTTTGAATCAGCTCACGCTCTCCACATGGCTGCTGTAGTTATTGAGACTTCAAAAGTTAAGAGTTAACATTTCAAAACTTAAGTGGCGCATCGTGTAGAGAACAATCCCAAACGAATCCTTATGAAACACTTCAGACTGTGAAATGCAGAGGAATTACTGAAGAAACGTAAGTATAAATACAAAAATAAATGAATGTTGAAATAAATAAATGTGGCAATATTTTGATAATAAAATAATAAAATGTAGGAATAAATACATATAAAAATAAATGAATGCCTAGATAAATAAAAAGGTAAGATAAAATAAAGAAAGAAAGAATAATAAATTATATCAATAAACCAATAAAAACAAAGAAATTATAAATAAAGGGAAAAGGTCATACAAAATAGATTTGAATACATTTACTTGAAATAAATTAATTTAAAAAAATTTTTGCTAGGAATTTATTCTTTTATTTTCCTATTATTACATTGATTGATTGATAAAAATAGAAATAGAACAGATATAGAAATAAATGCTATGAAATCTAAAAATAAAAACTTAAACTTATTTGTATTTCAACTAGTTGTTAAAGCAACATTTTAGTTTAATTTGATTACTAAAATAATTAAAACTAAAACTGAAATAAAAAATGATAAAAATGTATATACATACTGTTTAAAAAAAAGCAATGATTGTTAAAAATGACGAAACACCAAAATGACTAAAAAGTACTTAACTACAATTAAAACATAAACAGGATGAATAGAAAGAAAAAAAAGGAACATTTATTTGAAATAGAAAACTTTTGTAACATTATAAATGTCTTTACTGCAACCTTTGCTGGATCAAAGTATTATTTTCTTTCCAAAAACTTTTGAACAGGACTTTTTGAACTTGTGAACCTCAAGAATAGCATTTACTGAAACTAAACTAAAACAAGTCTTGAACTCATGCACAAGACCTGATGTCTACTTACTGCTGCTCATCTTAGTCACTATTGAACTCTTCCCTGTCTTCATTAAAGCTCCAGGTGAAGGGTTGCCGGTTATCACAAAAGAGCAAAACAAGCCCCTTAAAACACAGTATAATAAGCAGATACCAGCGAATAATTAAAAAATATATATAAATGCCTAGTTCAGTCATGAAACTATAACGTGCCGCTGATTGGTCGCCACGCAGCCGGTACACAAACCAATCAGCTTTTCCTTTCAATCTAGACTCGCCTATATATTCCAGTCTGACCAGGTAGCGTTAGACTGCGCGCTTGTTAAATTGCAGGCTATGTTCCTAGCAGTCATAGTTACGTTGTCCCTGTTCTTGAACTGCTATATCTCGAGAGACATGTCTCACCTCGACCTCGAAGATCTTCTGTCCCTGGATGAACCTGCCGCTGATCCATTGTCGGAAACAGAAGCTCCCGGCAATCCTCCTGACGGAGAACATTTCAGAGCACCAGCCCGACGGACCACTAGACTGGCTCAGCATCAATTTAATATCTCCGAATGGCCTGTTCCAAGGATTCTGGAATATTTGTTTGAGCACAACATCTCTCCTCCTATGGGTTCATCTCACGATGAACTATTTACCTTCCTCATCTCTTCCTGTGACAGAGCTTCATCTCCTCCCCATCACTTAAGTCAGCCCCTACAAAAGCTAAAAGTGAAAGGAGACACCTCACTCCAGCATCCTCTTCTCCAACTAAAAAACCCCGCATTGACAATGAAGATTGTTCTACGGTCTCTCCAGATCCCGTGCCTTCTGCTCTTATTGAAATCAAAGAATCCATAAATAAACTGGATGATTGGGTTTCAACGCTTGAGAAGCCTAATCGCACTTCCAACATTCAAGCCTCAGCCACACCTCTTCTCCAAGACACCTCCACTGGTTTCTCCCAGGACTTCCTGCCATGTCACACCCTTGCCTCAGCTGTACCTGCTACATCTTCGGGAGCTCCTTTCATCCAGCCGGCAGCAGGTATTCCTCAAAGTTTGAGGAACCAAATAATCGCAGGTAACGACATCAACCTAGTAAAAATTGTACTGTGTTCTTCAGAGGTCTTAGATAAATGCGTGGTACACTGTGGCGATGTCTCGTCGTTCTCAAAGAATGTGACCCAAGACTTTCCAAAAGTTTGTCTCTAGCGGAGTTTAATGTGGCTTTTGGCATGTACAGAGACACTCTATGCTAGGTTTTTCCTAAGCGGAGTATTGAACTCAATACCTATTCAGCGTTCATATCAGACCTGGCACTTAATTACGAAGGCTCCCTATTTTACGAATACCATAAGAGTTTTTCAGCTAAGGCAGCTCTATACCTTAAGCATTTCAACCTCAAAGTAGACTGGTCTGTTGTGGATCTCGAATTGATCATCAGACACTTTACGGAACATAAAGCTATTTCTTGCTCTGTTTGTGGATCTTTTTCCCATTCTGCCAGCCTATGCCCCCGCACAGCTTACCAGGCGTCTCAGGGGTCTCCAGTCAAGTCCAAAAAACCTGTTCCCGGGTCGAAATTCCCTGCTCGGAGCCACGTGAAACATCAAGATAATTCACCTCACACGTGTATAAATTTCAACAAATCTGTATATCCTTACGTTAACTGTAAATTTTTACATTGTTGTGCCATTTGTGGCGATAGTCATCCTAGAGCCGATTGTCCCCGCAGGTTCAAAGCTCCTCCCAACTCTACCAAAACGTGTTAGCCTGCTTGCTTTGGGGGGATCAATGGCAAAGAAAGAAAATCATCGTACTTTGTGAAAACGAAGCCGCTGTCAATTTTATCAATAAAGGCCGTTCTGACGTACCATTCATTAACAGGTTTATCAGACGCATAACCTGGTCTAGCGTTATGAATAATTTCATGATTAAAGCTGCATATATTCCAGGCCTTCTTAATGATAAAGCTGACGCTCTTTTCCGTTTTAAATTTCAGGAATTCCGCGCACTTTGCCCCGATGCGTATCCATCCAGCCTGGCCTGCCCTTCTTTTCATCTCGCGGTTCTAGATTAAATAAACTTTTCTCCTATATGGATTCGGCTTCTAAATATATGAGGTTGGGAATGGCTAAATCTACCCTAAAAGCCTACGATTCAGCTTGGACTTACTTCACTCTTTTCTGTGCTGCTTATACCATTTCTCTTTGTCCAATAAATATAGATGTTGTCTGCGCATACATAGTACACTGTTTTGAATCTTGCAAGCTCCATCCTTTATCAATTAAAGCTTCACTAGCAGGTATTCAATTTCACCTACGCTGTAGAGACCCAAATACGCCCAGTCTTTTAAACCATCCCTCCATTCGTCTCCTTCTTCAAGGTATTCTCAAAACCTCACCATATTCTAAAGATAAACGCCTTCCTCTCACACTGCCTCTTTTACATAAGCTTTTACGTCATCTAAGACTAGGGGTTTTTGGCTTTCATACTGATCTGCTTTTAGAAACTGCCTTCCTCACTGCCATCTATGGATTTCTGAGATGCGGGGAATTTACTTGTAATACACTTTCGTTTAATCCAGCCAGCGATCTCACTATATCTGATATCACTATGGACTATACATATTTTACTTTAAACCTCAAGCATTCTAAGACTGACCAATGTTATAAAGGAACTTCAATCATTATATTGAGTATTAATTCTGTTTTCTGCCCTTTTTCATCCATGTTTCGTTACCTGAAATCCCGCTGCCATGCCACCCCTGACGATCCCCTATTCCTCACCGCTGACGGCCATCCTATGACGAGATGCTAGTTCGTCAAAAAGCTTAAACTGCTTTGCCAACTCTGCGGTCTCAACCCTGAAGTCTACACGCCTCACTCCTTCAGGATCGGAGCAGCTACTACTGCAGCTCAGAAAGTGCCTTCTGCTACTCTGAAGGAATTGGGACGGTGGACCTCATCAGCCTACGAACGATATATTAGACCTAACGCTAAAGATATTCTAAATGCCCAAAAACTGATGAGCTCTTGAATCTCTTATCTTATTCTATTTCAGGTGTTGTGTTCGACTGAGGAGGGCATTGCATTGGTATCGACTGTATTGTCAGTATCAACAAATACAATGATTCATATTAACAATTGCGGCGAAACTCGTGGTCTATTTGCGCTATACGTCTATTCTAGGTTTAAGTCGGTCGGCAGGGTAGCCAAGGCTCACATATTTCAAGTCTTTTAAAGTAAGCCGGTCGGCACGGTAGCCGAGGCACACATTCTAGTAGGTCGCTAGATTAAGCCATACGGCATGGTAGCGCTCTGACAGAGTCACCAGCCTGCGGTGGATGAGGAGCCGAGCGTTGTTGACGCTGAGATGAGGAGAACAGGCCATCGGGGGGAAGATGTTTCAGAATCACAAGGTTTTTGTGTTTCACACACACTCTGCCGTTGCTGAAGCTCTGTCAGTGTTTTACACTTCAACTCCAGCAATCCTAAAATCGCAGGCACGTTTTACAGCAAGTCGGGGCGAGACTTTGTTAACAAAACCTTCGAAAAGTGATGCATCTGCAGTACATGCGTCCCTAGACTGTACAGACTTGTACTAGTGACGGCTCACTAACTGCTAACTCAACTACTGAGCTGGACGAGCTTAATCAATCAGGCCAACCTCGTTACATGACATCTCAGGGGAAGGAGAAGTCTGGTCAAAGCTCGCGTTTTGATTGCAAAGACAAAAATATTTATTTTTATATTTATTGAACTATTTCATGTATTTTATATGCATTGTAAAAAGTATGCAGGCTTGCATTTTAATTGCAAAGACAAAAATGTTTTAAAAATATTTGAATTTTATTTATGTGTACATTTTGAATATTTAGAATATTAATCATAAATAAATGTTTGAAATATTTATTGGAATATTTAATATACATTTGTATTGAAAATATATAAGCTTGCTATTTGATCGCAGAAATAAAATGAAACTAATATTTATTTGAATATGTAATATATTTTTCTTTTCAAATTTATACATTTTTGAATAGTTGCAATAGGCTAGTTTATATATGTTGAAATATCACACACACACACACACACACACACATATAAAGATTATACAAAGATTAATCAGTAACACTTTACAATAAGGTTCCATTTATTAACATTAGTTAATCACATTAGTTAACAAACTAACAATGTTAAATTATTTATAAAATATTTATTAATTAGTATAATTAGTTAATATTGATTCCGACATTTACTAATACATTATTAATACCTAAAGTTGTATCTATTAATGTTATTTAATGGACCTGAGCTTACATGAACAAACAATGAACAGTTGTATTTTTATGAACTAATGTTAACAAAGATGAATAATTAATGTAATAAATGTATTGCTCATTGTTAATGTTAGTGAATGCATTAAATATAGTTAACAAATAGAACCTTATTATAAAGTGTTACCGATTAATCAGTTAATCAAAGTTTCATTTTATTTACTTTTTTATTGTGTTTTAGAGTTATTATTGGAGTACGTTTTTGTGAAATTTATTATGAATTTCTGAATGAAGATTGTTTCCAAGTAAATGACCTACAATGTAATGAACCAGCTACAAGTAAATGAACTACCTACAATGAATTGTCAGTGCAGAAAAATGCAGAAGAAATAAATATAGTCAATATTGATTTCTTGTTGCGCTTATTGCTTTGTTTGAATCACTAATCTTGCAAACAAACTATAGTAATAGTGATGTGTCTAAATGTTGTGGTGATCAGCAAAGCATGACAGGTCACTGGTTAGTTCTGAATCTGATCCACACATCTCTCGAATGTGTTTTACCTCATAGCACGTCTGTCCTCTCCAATCTCTTTTCATTTATTTTTTGGCTGAAATACGGAGAGTGAAATGTCAAGAGGAGAGATGTCTGATCCTGTCACGTCTGCCAATATCATATATGAGAAGCTACTGTAGACTGCAAATGCTATGGGTGAATCTCTCAAATAAATAAACATATGCAAATATAAATAAATACATTTTAAATACTACATTTTAATCTTTTATTTTTTAAAATATGTTTTGAACATTTTACATTGTTGCATTAATTTCATGACAATTAATGTAATATAAGTATAATTTAATGTTAAGATAATATAATAAATATATATTATTGAATAATAAATATAATAAATAATATATAAATAGTATTTAAATAATATAATAAATATATATAAAATAATAATAAATCAAATATTATTGAGAATCATTTTTGTGTTCTATATATAGATTATGGGTGCATTTCTCAGAGAAATCAAGAAGAAATAAAACTTTATTAAAAATAGATTAATAATATGGATGAATGAATAAATGAATGAAAATGAACAAAAACTAATATTTTGTGTGTGTGTGTGTGTGTGTGCATGTTTATGTGGTTTATGAGGACACAAATTTGTATAATAACATAGGTATGACATAGGTATTACAACGAGAAGGTGATTTATGAGGACATTTTCAGTGTCCCCGTAATTCAAAAGGCTTATAAATAATTCAGAATTAGTTTTTTTGAAAATCTAAAAATGCAGAAAGTTTCCTGTGAGGGGTAGGTTTAGGGGTAGTGTTGGTGTAGGGCAACAAACCTGTGTGTGTGTGTGTGTGTGTGTGTGTATAAACATTTTTTAATTTGTAAAATATATTTTTAATTTTTTTACATTGTTGCATAAATTTAATGAAATTATTAGACACAAAATGTTATTTTAATTTTTCTTGTTTTTGTGTTATCAGTTTTTTTTAATCAACAAACTTTGTTAGAAACTTTAGTAAAAAAAAAAACAATTTCTGCTATGAATGCTGTCTATAGTTGAGTGTGTGCTGTTGCTTTATTAAGTGATCAAACTGGCACTTTTTGCAGAAAAATAGGTTATACAATTTTTGCAGCAATGTGCCAAAAAACAAGCAGAGCATCTTATCAAATACATAGAAACAATTATGGCCGTTTTATCCAGCATTTTAATTAAATTTGAGCTTTACTACTGTATGTGCAGCACATTTCTAAACGAATAATAATTGTGAAAAAAGTTCCAAAAACGCACAGATGGCTTTGGCTGGAGACCAAGAGTCAATAGCAAAGTCAATATATCTTTCTCATCTGCGGGTTTGTCTGAAAGTCACTGCGGCACGCATGAAAACAAAGCACTCGGTGTACTGTGTGCTTACTATTAATACAAGGGAATGAAGTGCAGTAATGAAGGAGTGGGAGTGCGGCGTGGGCCGGCTGGCTGCTGATAATGGCAGGGATAATTTGTTTAATTGGTGTCATTACTGCAGTACAGAGATGCTCAGCGTGAAACAGAGCAGAAGTTTGCTTTTAGGAGCATCGCTGCACTGCTGCTATTCATTTCAATAACACCTGACACCAGTTAAGAGCAGCACTACACAACAGGGCCAAATATTGCACCAAACCCGACAATACAAGAGAACTCCGTCCTGCTGTATACATTTTATTAAGGCAGTATGATAGATAGATAGATATATATATAGATAGATAGATAGATAGATAGATAGATAGATAGATAGATAGATAGATAGATAGATAGATAGATAGATAGATAGATAGATAGATAGATAGATAGATAGTAGGGCTGGGCAAAAAAATCGAATGTGACGTTCATGCGAATCTCGTCAGTAGAGAATCTCGCTTCTGTGATTAGTAGTAAATCTCCAGTACTTCACAGAGCCGTAGATCACTGACAAGCTACATAAAATCGTGTTCAAAATCGCAGGCGACTCATTGCCGATTTTGAACACGATTTTATGTAGCTTGTCAGTGAACTACGGCTCTGTGTAGTAAATGCCTCTCCATCTGAAAGCACGTGCTGGAGATAGGGCGGCGAATCTTGCGGCGGTTTCCATTTCGAAACGGGGAACGGAAAACAAAACACTTTCTAAAAATGGAAACAAAAACACGGGGAGAAGGTTTCTTCAGTCCAGTCTTCTGTCATGGACTGCCTACTGTGTCGGAACGAGGAGCGCAGAGATGATGGAGATAAACAAAGGGAACAATCTTTATTAATCCACATGAAGACTTACACAGGCAGAAACACACAAGTAGCACAGGGGAATAGACGTTTAAGACTGGATGCAGGACTCAGGAAAACACAGGGCTTAAATACCGGAACTAAACGAGGGAATTAATAAGACGCACCTGGAATCAATAAACACAATTAACATGGGAGAAACTGGGTCACGGAGCAACACACAAGACACTGAACACAGGGGCAGTCCAAGGGCGTGACAGCGCCATACTCTCCATACTTTATTAATTAATTAATTAGTTAGTTAGTTACTTCGTTTTGGTGCTCCATACTCTCCATCTTTCTTTCTTTCTTTCTTTCTTTGGTCCTCCATGCACCATACTGTCCATACTTTATTTGTTTGTTTAGAAAGGCTTGGATTGTACATCAAGCTGGGGCTAGTTGTCACTCTTTGCGTGGGCTTATTGTTAAAATATATGTCTTTGCTATAAAACAATTGTTTATAAATATTTCTAATTCACACATAAATATAATAAATGTAATACAAATATTTATACATATTTAATATTCATATTAATAAATATTTATAATTATTTATATTGATAAATATTTCCACATTTTTAGCACAATTTGTTGGTGTATGAGACTGTGACTTGTCCCAGTCTGACATTTATTAAAGTCCTTAAAACACCTGTTTGTCTGAATAAATGTCACCAAGGTATGTCCCAAAAGATATTGCAAAAAATATGATGATACTGACATCAAACTGTAGTTTAGAAGACAGAATTTAGAAAAATTGCAATACTTAAGACCATTTTGAACTGTCTGAAAACCACTGCTAGAGAAAACAGGGAATAAAAAAATCATATGAATTATTCTAGGCCTATTTGTTTGTTTGTTTTTTGCAGTTTTTTGAATACATTAACATGAGGAAGAGTAGAGGACTGCGGTGTGATGGAGGCTCTTGAAGAGGTGGATGCATCTGTCTAATGATTGTTTTACTCCACATGATACCTGCTGCTATTTCAGCTGTGTTTTTCTGCGAGCAGTCGCACCGGTCACGCGGGTGAGGTCTAAACACGATGGTGGGCGGATGGCCAGATGAAATCGATGCTGTTATATCTGCATGCTTGTGCCAGGAAACATGGTATGAAGGATCAGGACTGATCTCTAGCGCCGGAGTAAATCAGTAAACCCGAGTGAAGCGGTTCAGCGGGGTCGTCACGGATTTACACCCGAATCCTCTACAAACTGACCTGCCACAGGAGAGCTGGAGGTTATAACATCCCGCCGCTTGCCTGACATTTGATGCTCTGTCCTTGGAGAAGACTTTCAATATCGCACTCGCACGAAACGTGCCACTGGTGACTGAAAATTCATGCTTCACAGTCAATAATTCTGTGCTTCATGCCAAAGAAAAAAAGTCCGTAAAAATGGATCTTTGAGGGAGAAAATTGCTGCATAACGGGGTTAAACAAAGTTTTCAGAAAATACATTGTAGAAAGACACACACACACACACATATCCACAGTATATAAATATACAATATATAAAACCAACTGAAATGGAGTGTTGATGAATGGGGAGAATTCAAATGGGCTTATTTAAAAAATAAATAAACATAAAAAAACATTTTAGTATAACGTTTATCATTTCATTCATATCATTTATCATATATATATATATATATATATATATATATATATATATAGTATATAAATATACAATATATAAAACCAACTGAAATGGAGTGTTGATGAATGGGGAGAATTCAAATGGGCTTATTTAAAAAATAAATAAACATAAAAAAACATTTTAGTATAACGTTTATCATTTCATTCATATCATTTATCATATATATATATATATATATATATATATATATATATATACTGTATATAATATACACACACACAACACACTTGTGCATATAAAAATATAATTTGAAAATATAATAAATTAATAAATCTAATAATATTTACTTATTTGATGAGTTAATGTAAAATCATAAGTTGCCATGGCTTTCTGATCATATTTATATAGTGTATAAATATGTAAATATGCATATATTTTTATATACACAAAAATGAACATTTAAAAGTGTTATTTGTTTGCATTTTATACATTTTTTACAGTTCATTTTGGGAAGAATATCACAGCATAACATGGTTGAACAGAAAGTTCTCAAACGTTATAAGAAAAATGTAGTTGTAAAAAGATACATTTCTATATAAATTGATGTAAATATTTATATAAATGTTTATGCATTTTCTAAAACTGATTAAAATTTGCAATTGATTAAATTAACAATTTAAAAAAAAATACAAATATATAAGAACAATAAATAAAGTTGTTCTTATATATTTTCAGCATTAATAGTAGCAGTTGGAAACTCCATCTGTTGAAAACAGCGTAGGCTACTATTAAGCAGCATATTTTTAATTAATCATGCACATGCAGTTTTAATAAGCTCATATTAATCAGGGCTTCTGCCTGTCCTCCGCAGTGCCTGGTCTCAGGTGAAGCGCGAGCAGCAGATCTCAGCAGTGAGAGGCAAGTGCTATAGAGATCTTGTCATGCAGAATCAGCAGAAACATCACGTTTGCGTTTGACCCTCCGGCGGCTGCTGCAGAACGCTGCAGAGAAAAACCTATGTTCATTTCATCACACAGTAAGTCGTTATATAACACCGTACTGTATGCCATTATTATGTTGACTGTCAAATCCAAAGAAAGTTCTTTGACATGTCTAGCCCAAACTTCTTGTTTTTATTAACTACATCAAAATAGGCAATTAAAGTCACTCAGTATTCTTTCTTTCTTTCTTTCTTGGAAAAAAAGGCAATTGTATTGCGCATATAATAGAAGTACATGCAATATGACATGAATACAAAACAAAACTACAAGCTGTACATTTCTGCTTTAAAAACCTCTCTAATGTCTTACTTGATAGCCTTTTATTTGACTTTGTAAGTGTTTTTCTTTAATGTATGTATATCTTTATTTGGGTTAAGTA
>NW_015505526.1:1121335-1126411 GCF_001515645.1 Sinocyclocheilus grahami
TTGTATAACTTATATCATTTGATTCATATCATTTATCATATATATATATATATATATATATATATATATATATATACTGTATATAATATACACACACACAACACACTTGTGCATATGAAAATATAATTTGAAAATATAATAAATGTAAATTGCTAATAATATTTACTTATTTGATGAGTTAATGTAAAATCATAAGTTGCCATGGCTTTCTGATCATATTTATATAGTGTATAAATATGTAAATATGCATATATTTTTATATACACAAAAATGAACATTTAAAAGTGTTATTTGTTTGCATTTTATACATTTTTTACAGTTCATTTTGGGAAGAATATCACAGCATAACATGGTTGAACAGAAAGTTCTCAAACGATATAAGAAAAATGTAGTTGTAAAAAGATACATTTCTATATAAATTTATGTAAATATTTATATAAATGTATATGCATTTTCTAAAACTGATTAAAATTTGCAATTGATTAAATTAACAATTTAAAAAAAAATACAAATATATAAGAACAATAAATAAAGTTGTTCTTATATATTTTCAGCATTAATAGTAGCAGTTGGAAACTCCATCTGTTGAAAACAGCGTAGGCTACTATTAAGCAGCATATTTTTAATTAATCATGCACATGCAGTTTTAATAAGCTCATATTAATCAGGGCTTCTGCCTGTCCTCCGCAGTGCCTGGTCTCAGGTGAAGCGCGAGCAGCAGCTCTCAGCAGTGAGAGGCAAGTGCTATAGAGATCTTGTCATGCAGAATCAGCAGAAACATCACGTTTGCGTTTGACCCTCCGGCGGCTGCTGCAGAACGCTGCAGAGAAAAACCTATGTTCATTTCATCACACAGTAAGTCGTTATATAACACCGTACTGTATGCCATTATTATGTTGACTGTCAAATCCAAAGAAAGTTCTTTGACATGTCTAGCCCAAACTTCTTGTTTTTATTAACTACATCAAAATAGGCAATTAAAGTCACTCAGTATTCTTTCTTTCTTTCTTTCTTGGAAAAAAAGGCAATTGTATTGCGCATATAATAGAAGTACATGCAATATGACATGAATACAAAACAAAACTACAAGCTGTACATTTCTGCTTTAAAAACCTCTCTAATGTCTTACTTGATAGACTTTTATTTGACATTGTAAGTGCTTTTCTTTAATGTATGTATATCTGTATTTGGGGTCAGTAAGAAACTAATACTTTTATTCAGCAAGGATGCATAGAATTCATAATGTTGCAAAAGATTTCCATTTCAAATAAATGATGTTCTTTTGAAATTTCTATTCATCAAAGAATCCTGAAAAATAAAATGTATCACAGTTTCTACAAAACATTCTGCAGCCCAACTGTTTTTCACACTGATAATAATCAGACATGTTTCTTGAGCAGTAAATCAGCATATTAGAATGATTTCTGAAGGATCATGTGACACTGAAGACTGGAGTAATGATGCTGAAAATTCACATTTACATCACAGGAATAAATTACATTTTACAATATATTCAAATAGAAAGTAGTTACTTTAATTTTTTATTATATTTCAACTGTCTGCATTTCAACAGCCTCGGTGAGCTGCATTTGTTCATTATGAACAGCATTTGTACTTCTTGAAATAGTACAGTGTGTAGTTATATAATGTATTTATCATAACATTATGCATTTTGTATGTGTTTTGGTGTCCTTGAATGGAGGAGTGTTAGTTGATGTCAATGTTGAGACTGGTTAGTCTTACTGATGAGATGCTGTCAAACTCCTGTCTGCTGGGGAGAGAGAGAGAGAGAGAGAGAGAGAGCGATGACAACTCTGTGCTGTATGACACACACACACACACACACACACACACACACACACACACACAACGGCTCTCTTAAACCCTCACTGTTCACACTCTACATAGGCAGTTAACCTGAAATCAAACGTCCTACATATGCAGCAACTCACTGTGCCACACAAATAGTGCTGCTCACATGATTCACAACTGATTCCAGTCAAGTTCAACCAGCACTTGATTACATTCGAGGCTCTTAGAAGTGTCAAATTTATCATTAGGATACCTGCGGATTTGGCCAAAACAAGTTGTTTTGGAAGGCTGCATCATGTTGCATCAGTACAGCAACTTTAAATTCAGTTTGGAACAGAACTAAAGTCTGTTTATATGATACTGCAACATTCAAACACAAATACAAATTCTCATATTTGCACAATATCTTTGTCTCATAAACACTGAAGCTATCATGCAATTTATCATACTATAGGTCTTACTGTAAAGCCATAATATATGAATGAATACCAAGACAGCAGAGAGAGAGAGAGAGAGAGAGAGAGAGAGAGAGAGAGAGAGAGAGAGATGTGATGAATGAACACACAGAGAGAAAGTGTATTGATCATGAAGTTGCTGTAAAGCCCAGCCACTCAAAATACATAGAACAAGAACATTTGTTCGCTGTATATCTGTCTGTCTGATATCGAAGAACTTCTTTAATTGGTTTGAGTTCTGTGATTTCCCTAGTGAGTTACCTTGCTGTCTACTCCCTACATAGGCAACAGTTTTCTAAGGCAGCATATTAACTTAAATGAAACCTGAAAAGTAACTATTGAAAGATATCCTCGGCAGACACCAACACCACACAAATAGTATTTCTCACATGAATCAAATGAGACACTCGATTCACAATTGATTCCAATAGATTTTGACATAACATGTCACTTAGCTAACAGTGTAATTCTCTTAAAGGAACAGTTCACCCCAAAAAATTACATTTGCTAAAAACTTCTCACCCTCAGGCCATCTAAGATGTAGTTGAGGTTGTTACTTAAAAAGATTTTGAGAAACGTTGCATTTCATCACTTGCTCACAAATGGATCCTCTGCAGTGAATGGGTGCCGTCAGAATGAGAGTCCAAACAGCTGATAAAAACATCACAATAATCCACAAGTAATACACACCACTCCAGTAAATCAGTTAACATCTTGTGAAAACTGTGTGTTTGTAAGGAACAAATCCATCATTAAGATGTTTATATGCTTCCAAATAGAGTCGTCTGGTCTGAATCAGAAGAAAAATATGCACAGATCAAGCATCGATTATAAGCACACAAAAAAAAGTTCAAACAAATATGTTGTGGATTATGATGTGAGAGACAAAAGTAGACAGACTTTTTCACTGGAGGAAGCGTTATTATAGATTATGGACTCATATTTTAGCCAGAAGCAACAGTTTAAAGTTAAAACGTCTTAATGACAGATTTGTTTCTTACAAACATGCTGCTTTTCGTGCCACAAGATGTTAACTGATGAACTGGAGTGGTGTGTATTACTTGTGATGTTTTTATCAGCTGTTTGGACTCTCATTCTGACGGCACCCATTCACTGCAGAGGATCCATTGGTGAGCAAGTGAAGTAATGCTATATTTCTAAAAATATTTTTTTTCAAATGATGAAACAAACTCTTGGATCTTGGATGGCCAGATGGTACATTTTCAATAAATTTTAATTTTTGTGAGTGAAATTTTATTTTTAATGTGTTTTATAAGTTTGGGAACAGATTACATCTTTGAAGGTGCATAGCCTATTTGATGCCTTGCAATGCTATTCTATTCAGCTCTCTAGACTTTGAAGCAGTTTTTCTTTTATTTTACTCTAGCATGTGTACAATGTTATTTTGAGTTTAGTAATTGGAGTATTACACTTTGTGGCACCTCAAATCCCACACGTTTTGTGCTTCTTCATCCCGGCATGAAATGTCACATCTCTTTATGAGAGTTGGCTTTTTTTAGAGCTCGCATACTGCAAACAAATCTTGTGTCTCTTTTTCTTGCGGAATCCTCTTGTATTCAACTCAATCTAACAGGCAAACTCCAAAGTAATTACGCAGAGATCTCAAAGACAAAAATAACCGCGGCTGTCTCCTATCTGATGCAGGTTACCAAACGCTGGTTAATGAGCGCTCAGCTGGGCCTCTTTTCCACCGCTGAGATTCGAAGGTGAAGCTGAACAATGATTTGAGAGCTTCCCCGAGCGATTTGCTGTATGTTTTTTGAACTGTTAGAGGTAATTACTCTGTTAGACGTGAACTCTACTACAGGAGAGACTTGACCGCCTGAGACCTTTTGAGTCGGTACTTCAAGTGCAGCTAACAAAGCCAAAGTTTTTATTTTTCATTGAACAAGAGAGAGAGAGCGAGAGGAAATTGATTAAACATGTTTTTGCCTCATGCTTTGATGTTACTTGAAACTGTGCCGTGATTCTGGGCGTGAGAACATGGTGTCTCCTCTGAGGAGCAGATGTGATCAAAGATCCTCTTTGCAGATTCGAGTCGTCACAGTCGGACTCTCTGTCCTGCTCGATATTTGAAAAGAGGATGAGCAAGTCGAGCTTGAAGTTAAATCCTCCAGCCTGCATATTCATGAAACCCACTCGTGGGGAGCATGCATGTCTTTGAAATAAATTCACATCCACATTTGGGATTTTAACCTGTGGAATAGAGTGTTGCATTGGGATCCAACACAAATTTCATGGGAGCGGGAGGTTTTATCTTTATGCGTTATCTTTACTTTACTATATTTACTAAGTTACTGTAACGGGGCTGACGAGACGTGAGACGTGTGGATCCATCTGCAGGCTTTATTCAAGAGACGTGGTAAACAGGCAGGGTCAAAAACAATGGCAAACAGGTATATGGCGGGCAAAACACAAGAATAGTCCCAGGGCTAGCGTAGGTCACCGATCAGCAGACAGAATCACAGGGGCACGAGACGAGAGGGAGAAATCCAAGAAAACAGGCAAAGATCAGAAACCGCAAAAACAGGCAAGGCAAAACAAGGAAACCACAGAGACTCGGAAAGGGGTACAGGCTAAACAATACTCAGCAGAGAAAGGTGGTTAGAGTGGGTGTTATATAGTGAGTGAGGTGATTAGAAACAGCTGTGTGCAATCAGTGCAGTGTGCAAATCGTGCAAAGAATGATGGGATATGTAGTCCAGGGTGCTATGCAACAGTTTGTGTTGTGCGAGAGTCAATGTAATGGAAAGGGTGACCTCTGGTGGTGAATAAACGGAAGTCCATG
>NW_015505526.1:1126458-1127302 GCF_001515645.1 Sinocyclocheilus grahami
ATCAGCTGTGACGTGATGGGACTCTGGATGACCAGCTGTGACTTGACTGGACTCATGAATAACAATGGTGACTTGCCTTGCCTCATGAAGAACAACTGGGACTTGACTTGGTTCAGGAAGATAAGCTGGGACTTCACTTGCCTCATGACGATCAACTGTGACTTGACTGGACTCAGGAATATCCGCTGTGATGTGACGAGGCCCTGGCAGATCAGCTGAGACTTGACTTGACTCAGCAATGGAAGCTGTGACTTTAGTTGACTCAGGGGAATCAACTGTGATCTGACCTGACTCATGATAATCAACTGTGACTAGACTTGACTTATGACGATCAGTTGTGACTTGACTAGACTCGCGAATATCAGCTGTGACTGGACCAGGCTCATGCTGATAAACTGTGACTCGATTTGACTCATAACGATCAACTGTGACTAAACTCGACTCAGGAAGATCATCTGTGACTAGACTGAACTCAGGAAGAACAACTGTGACTAGACTTGACTCATGACGATCAGTTGTGACTTGACTAGACTCATGCATATCAGCTGTGACTAAACTTGACTCATGATAATGAACTGGAACCTGACCGGACTCATGACGATCAGCTGTGACTTGACTGGACTCATGATGGGCAGCTGTGACATGACGGGGTGCCGTTGTGTCTGCCATTTTGCGATCAGGCTCCACTGTCGCCGCCATTTTGTGAGCGTGCTCTGGTACAGCCGCCACTTCAGTCACACACATTGTGTCGCGTTCTTCCTCCGCGACACCCACAGTAAACAAAGACCCGACAGCCAACAAAGCATAATCCATAAACTGAGCGAGTGATGAACGTGGGCCCTCG
>NW_015505526.1:1127312-1132566 GCF_001515645.1 Sinocyclocheilus grahami
AGAGACGTGGTAAACAGGCAGGGTCAAAACAATGGCAAACAGGTATATGGCGGGCAAAAGACAAGAATAGTCCCAGGGCTAGTGTAGGTCACCGATCAGCAGACAGAATCACAGGGGCGCGAGACGAGAGGGAGAAATCCAAGAAAACAGGCAATGATCAGAAACCGCAAAAACAGGCAAGGCAAAACAAGGAAAACACGGAGACTCGGAAAGGGGTACAGGCTAAACAATACTCAGCAGAGAAAGGTGGTTAGAGTGGGTGTTATATAGAGAGTGAGGTTATTAGAAACAGCTGTGTGCAATCAGTGCAGTGTGCAAATCGTGCAAAGAATGATGGGATATGTAGTCCAGGGTGCTATGCAACAGTTTGTGTTGTGCGAGCGTCAATGTAATGGAAAGGGTGACCTCTAGTGGTGAATAAACGGAAGTCCATGGACTGAATTCGTGACAGTTACAATATAATTAGAATTGTGTATTTTAGACATTCTAATTTATTACAGTTATTTATTAAAGGGCCTGCAAATAAATAAATATTAATCTAAGTAAAACCAGGCAGCCATCTATAATACACCAGCATTGTGATGGTGAGTTTTGCACGGGCAAACCTATTTACATTTTTATCCAGTTAAGTTATGCAGTTGAAACAAAAGGTCTTTTCAATGTCTAGCGTTTGCAAATGAGCGGCATCACTCTATACTGTGACGAGGCTGCTTTTGTTCATTGGTTAATTCATTCAAGCGTGAACCGTTCATCCGCTAATATTTCATAAGCCTCGAGTACCAGAACATCCTGCAACAGTTTGTTTACCAGATTAACCGTATGAATTCTATTTTCTTTACATCATTCATCGTTGGCCATGTGCAGCAAGAGTAACTTCGGTATCTTATCAAATCTGAGCCCAGTTTGAGCTATTGTTGAGATCTCTTCTGAAAATCTAAAGGAGACACTGTGAGGTTTTTTTTTTTTCAGGAAAAGAATGCATTTGCAATTTCAATTCTGTCTAGGAGAAACAATTTAGAGATCTCATTTGGGACTTTTCTTGCCAAAATGCTCTTCTCCCATCATGATTCCTTCTCTTCAGCACTTCATTGTTTATCTTCATCCTCTATAAATGACTCAGTGAGATCAGTTTGTTGTCTTTTCTTCAACATGAAGATCTTCCAGTATTTCTTCTCTTTGTCTCTTGTTCTTTTCCTCCTCTTTCCTCTTGCTGCTTTGTCCTGTCAGGTGCATTACATCGACCATGTATATTATTTATTTATCCTCTTGTTTCTGTCTTTCTATCCTTTTTTGTCCTTGTTATGTCCTCCTGACAGACTCAGTAATGGCTGATGTTCTGCTGGGATCGTCCATCTCGTGTTGTCAGACTTTAGAATATCATCAAATTCTTGTTTTTTTTTTCTTCCTTCCCAAGAACCGCCCACTTAGACAAGAAGAGTCTGATTGACATGTAAGGCGTCCAATCACAGTTAGTTTCTAATGAGAAGCTTTTAAAGTCAGTAAACCTAAAATCGGTTAAAAACTATAAGAACAAAACAGAATGTGTGCACTCTAAAAAAAAATCTGTAAAAAACAGGTCCAATTTATTGTGTTACTATATATGAAGAAATTTTCCACATTGATTTTTCACAGGTGTTTCTCCCATATTTTGAATTATGCATTGTATTGTATTGTGTTGTGTTGTGTCCAAAACTACCAGTCCTTTTTTTTTCCTTAAAATGTGGTGTGCTTCAGGATATCTTGAAGTCGTGGCCTAACGGTTAGTGAGTCGGACTCGTAACTGAAAGTTTGTGGGTTTGAGTCTCATACCGGCAGGGATTGTAGGTGGGGGGAGTGAATGTATAGTGCTCTCTCCCACCTTCAATACCATGACTGAGGTGCCCTTGAGCAAGGCACTGAACCCCCCAACTGCTCCCTGGGTGCTGCAGCAAAAAATGGCTGCCCACTGCTCTGTGTGTACTTTGGATGGGATAAATGCAGAGCACTAATTCTGAGTATGGGTCACCATACTTGGTCACATCACACACTTCTTTATTTACTACACAGACAAAACTCTGAATACCTATCATTAACCTCACAAACCCACTGACTATTTGTTTATCTGAACCCTTATTGTATCCGCATGGTAGAATTGTAAACACTTTCTTTCCCAGATGTGTTTAAGAATGTGTTTATTCATAATTGTGATGTCGAAACCCTCTTGGTTTTGCTAGCTGAAGTCTCACCTCAGTACAGAGTAGTTGCCATAGTTACCATCACACCTGTTTCTGCTAATGAGTTAACCTACTTCCAGATCCCTAATGTTTCTTGAGTCTTGCATCTGCATTTTCAAGTGCTTTTCCTGATTCTCAAAGTGTCTGGGTGGGTCTCGTTGGCTATGTTAAACAATAGCATTCTGCACATTAAGAGTAGCCTAAATATTGCTTAACATTTTTAAAAATAGAATGTATACAATATATATATGCAGCCATTTTTAAACAGTAGACTAAAGCACATTGTTGTTGAGGTTATTTTGTAGCTTGAATGCGCGAGACTTCCGGTGTCATGGCTTCCAGTTATTTTACCCGAAGGTAAGCCTGCAACCATTAGCTGAAAAAAACGTAATGGCTAAAGCTAGTAATGGAGGAGAGGCTTCACTGCACTGAATAAACAGCTTTTTAGAGGAAACGGCTTATCATTTAATGAATCGACAGCCTATATGCTAATTCAACATGTTTTACACTAAACAATACTTTTGAACTTAACTATTTTTAAGAGTTTTCCACGAAAAAAATGCTGTTTTATAAGAGAAGTCACTGACTTTTTGCGACAGGTGGGTTTATGGCACTTCTCATTCATTCCTATGGTATCCATAAACGGCGATTAAGTGTCGTACAACTCAATGACGTCAAGGCTGTATATGTGATTGGTTATTAAGGCACACGTGATCCAAGTTAGCCATTATGCTTTCTCCAATAGTAAGTAATACAGACCCTCTCATCTCCCTATAGTAAAATAATCTCTGATTTTAGCTGTACAAAAACAGTCCGTTATACCGCTTAATACTGCAAACTGGTATTTGTTGTTTTACCAATTTACTGTTTTTTTTTTTTTTTACCAACATCGGATAAATCCATAAAATGTCTTTGTCATTTTTCAACCAGAAAACTTTGCCACACAAGAATACATTGAGTCCAAAGACTTCCAATCTCTTGTTTTGTGACAGGATAACGTGAAAGCGTCTGAGTTGGATCTGCCTTGAACGTTACAGTTATACAAGACCACACAGAGCAGCAGAAAACTGTCATTTTGAGTTCTTGTTCTGGCTCTGGCTGAAATCCACCACAAATTCCCGACCCATTCTGGAGGATATCTGTTATAATGCTTTAACACTGAGAACGCTACTCGAGGGACTGAACCTGGACTTCAGTGATAAGAGCCGTGGCAACTAACCTTAGCTTTATCAGGCCGGCTGGATTACACAGGTACAGACCAGACGAGATACGGTCAGTTGAGAAGATATGGCGGTAAATAAACGTAGGGTTAAATCTGACAGGTGGAAAACAACTCAAGACAAGAAAAAATAAAATGAGCGGAAGTCAAATATTGAGTAAGAGTCTGTTTATAAAATAATAAAATGTGAAATAGAGAGTAAAATACGGCTCAACCGCTTCCTCTAGTGGCTATAGTGGCAAACGAACAACGAAGTTGCTGTCCTCACCCCAGGAAAAAGAAAATTACTTGAAATACGTTTTTGGTTTACTGTAAATATGCTACAGTTGTGTGAAACCTGTCAGAAACATTGATTGATAGCTGTGGATTTATGGTCTCCTGTCGTGTCTCATTTGTGATTGGGTTACTGTCATGTTTCATTCATCTGTTAGATTTAATGCAGCGCTTGTTTCGTTTTCATTCCAGGACACGTTTCAATGTCATAGTAAGTGTGTTTACACTGGATTTCTGATTAATATAACATTAACATGCACAAAGGCTTACTATTTCTTCCGCATTCATTTCAGTACTTTGAGACCCCACAACAGTCCAAAACCTTGTGAGCTGTCAGCCTTTTAAGCTGTGATCCCATTCCAAACGTTGTCAAAATGTCTTCTTTTGGCTAGCATTACATTTATCCTTCTTGGAGAAGACCAAGATCCTGTAATGCATTGCCAGAAACTCATTCCAAGATGGCAGATGAAAAAAATGTTCATAGACTGCAAAAAATGATTATCTTACTTAGTATTCTTGTCTTGTTTTCCAGCACAAATAGCCAAACTTTCCTAAATCAAGATACATTTACTTGAGAAGCAAAATTACTATATTAAGTTTTGTTTCCCTTTCAAGGGAACTTCGAACTGCGTCCTCTAGGGGTCGCTATGGGGAACGCCTCATCGTGACCCGTGTCTGGTGGAAGCGGTCAAAGAAAGTGACGTTGCGAGGTCATCTCGATGAATGTTATCTCTCTGGCCATAACCCTCCAGCTCAGGTGAGCCTTCCTATCTTCCTGATCTCCATACAGAGATCGAGAAGGAATGGAAGAGGCCATTTTCCTCATGCATCCATCGATTCACATCGAGGCGATGCGCGAAAACGGCTATGAGAAGATGCCCCTATAGAGAGATGCTGGCCAGCTATCTATGGGTGAGACGTCCTCTCTTAAGACTCCCTCCTTGCCATCTAAGCCTCTTCAGGATACATCTCGCTTGAATGGCAGGGCATACGCAGCAGCAGCAGGTCGGACTGTCACTTCATTGCACATGAGGGTGGTGCTCCAGGCATATCAGGCTGACCTGCTGAAAGACCTGGATAAAGGCGAGGGCCTTTCTCCTGATGAGGTAGCTGAGTTGCGCCGCATCACGGATCTCGCTCTCCATGCTACTAATCAGGCCGCCTCTGCTATGGGCAGGTCCATGGCGACTATGGTAGTGATGGAGAGACATCTGTTGGTGAACCTGGCAGATATCGGGAAGAAAGAGAGGGGCTTTCTTCTCGATGCTCCGGTTTCGCCGTCCGTATTTTTGGTACCTCTGTTGAGACGGTGGTCGTGAAGTTCAGGGAGGCGAAGGCGCACTCAGCGGCCTTCAAAATCCTTCATTCCATGAAGGTTCAGGTCTGAGCCCGAACAACCCAGGGGTCCTGGCCCGTCTCGGTTTGAGGATCAGAAACGGGCACAGAAGGCTAGTGTCGCGGCTCGCGCTCCTCCCCCACCTGTGGGTAGGAGTAGGAAGAATCGCGGGTCAAAGGGAGGTAGGCAAGACCTAAGGGATGTGATCCAGAC
>NW_015505526.1:1133368-1136832 GCF_001515645.1 Sinocyclocheilus grahami
GTTATCTCTCTGGCCATAACCCTCCAGCTCAGGTGAGCCTTCCTATCTTCCTGATCTCCATACAGAGATCGAGAAGGAATGGAAGAGGCCATTTTCCTCATGCATCCATCGATTCACATCGAGGCGATGCGCGAAAACGGCTATGAGAAGATGCCCCTATAGAGAGATGCTGGCCAGCTATCTATGGGTGAGACGTCCTCTCTTAAGACTCCCTCCTTGCCATCTAAGCCTCTTCAGGATACATCTCGCTTGAATGGCAGGGCATACGCAGCAGCAGCAGGTCGGACTGTCACTTCATTGCACATGAGGGTGGTGCTCCAGGCATATCAGGCTGACCTGCTGAAAGACCTGGATAAAGGCGAGGGCCTTTCTCCTGATGAGGTAGCTGAGTTGCGCCGCATCACGGATCTCGCTCTCCATGCTACTAATCAGGCCGCCTCTGCTATGGGCAGGTCCATGGCGACTATGGTAGTGATGGAGAGACATCTGTTGGTGAACCTGGCAGATATCGGGAAGAAAGAGAGGGGCTTTCTTCTCGATGCTCCGGTTTCGCCTTCCGTATTTTTGGTACCTCTGTTGAGACGGTGGTCGTGAAGTTCAGGGAGGCGAAGGCGCGCTCAGCGGCCTTCAAAATCCTTCATTCCATGAAGGTTCAGGTCTGAGCCCGAACAACCCAGGGGTCCTGGCCCGTCTCGGTTTGAGGATCAGAAACGGGCACAGAAGGCTAGTGTCGCGGCTCGCGCTCCTCCCCCACCTGTGGGTAGGAGTAGGAAGAATCGCGGGTCAAAGGGAGGTAGGCAAGACCTAAGGGATGTGATCCAGACTAGGCGTCAGCGCTTTTGTCTGGATCAGAGTGATACTTCAGTATCTACTCATTTCCTTCGGGGGTTTTTCACGTGAGAGTTGAGTTCTCTGTTTTCCCAGAGCACCTAGAGCTAGCAGCATCAGGCGAACTAGGCTCTTTCTCCACTACTCTGATGCGCTGAGTTTTTTGGCTAGCTTGCAGTACGCATACCCTTCTGATTTCTAACAATCGTGCTGTTGGTCAAGCCCCCTCTCATTGAGAGCTGGGTGTTGTGCTCCCTCACCTGAGGTAACTTACTGCTAGCCGTTCCAGTATTGGAACATGCTGTGGGTCAAGCCCCCTTCTCGATTGAGAACTGGGTGTTTGCTCCCTCAGCTAGAGATTTACTGCTAGCCACTCCAGCATTATACCTTAGATCGAGTTGATGACTTCTCAAACATAGTGTTTTTTTGGATGCACCATTTCCATCAATGGGTTGCTCTTTTAGAGAACCACGAGGGCCCCTTAGAACGTTTTTTTAAATCCATGTTATGGTAAGTGTGCACGTAAGTCTTTGTACACTTTCTAAAATCCACACTGTGGTAAGTTCGCACCCTGCAATCATTCTAAAAATCCTGTATGGTAAGAGCTACGCGCGGCAGCCTCGTGCTCTTTCTTGAGTGGTTTAAAACCCGCCTTGGGTACCACTCCGCCTATCTCCCACAGGCTCTTGGTCGTATTCCTATAAAGGAATCTATTCCTGATTCCAAGCCTTGAGCTCTACCCCGGGCCCAGGAGTTCTGGACAGCCATCTTAACGTCCCAGGGGCAACTCCCATGGCTATGGTAGAGTACTTAGTGGTACTTAGTGCTCGCCATGGTTCTGACATGCACTCCCCTCAGCATGGTGGCGTGGGTATACCGTTCCCCATAGCGACCCCTAGAAGACGCAGTTCGAAGTTCCCTTGAAAGGGAACATCTCAGGTTACGTATGTAACCATGGTTCCCTGAGTAGTGAACGAGACACTGCATCCTCTAGGTTTCTTTCCATGCTTCGGACACAAGCTTCAGATGAAGAAGTGGATGATGTGTTCTCCCGGCGCCTATTTATACTATAGTCGCACCGGTAGTGACGTCAACCGAACAACAGGTTGACATGCATGCAAGGTCAAAAAACACTTTCATTGTCTTATAATATGCATTTATTTTTACCTTACTTGCTCAATGATTCGCTCAACGATTCATTTTTCCAAACCCCTCCTTTGTGTGATGCTAATCTGCGGTGATTGGTCCGATTGGTCTCATTTCCATTTCATCATGCCTGTAATGCCTGATAAAGCAGCAGTGCTGCTTTGTGTACAGCATTACTGGGGAAACCGCTATTTTACCGCTCCAAAAGCAGCATCTAGTGGCAAAGAATGAATTAGCATTTTCATTCAACCAATGCGAAAAGACCAACAAATGGGCGGGCAATATGCTAATGTTTCATGTTGACGTCAACATGAAACGGCTTGTGATTCGTTTTAAAAACGACTCGTTTTGCATGTTTTGATTTAATTAGATCTGTGTTACACACTGCATGAAAGGTAATTTTCAAAAATCCATAATAGTGGCACTTAAAAATATGTGCCAGAAAAATAAACTTCAAAGGAAAAACTAAATTTTTCTGACCCCCAAAACAGCTATTTTTTCTTGTTTTAAGTAAAAACTCACTTAATGGCTAAATATCTAATGCAATTTTGCTTCTCAATTTTTATTCAATGTATCCATGCATTTTATTCAGTTCTTGAAAAAGTATTGATAAAATATAGTTTAGTCTAATAAAAATGGCTATTTACGGACTATTTTATACCCAATATTTGTGTGTTGGTCATGTAGAGTGATTCAAATCACTTCAGTTGCTTAGAAGGCATCTGCCTATGTAGGAGTCAAAAAAAATTTGAGCTCATAAAATGCTGAATGTAAAAGCATCAGATCTCAGACGTGAGGAGAACATAGGAATGGTGTTCTGTCCTCCTCATCAACCTCAAAACTTTCTCTTCGCTCTATACTGGTAAATAATAGATCATATTGTTTAATGTTTTATGTACAAGAGTGAAGCGTGTCTTTAAGTGTTAAGTGCAGTTGTTTGGGCCTGTATAGTGTGTCTGTGTGTGTCACAGCTAGCACACTAGTTAGTGTGTGAAGACACAAACAGACACATACAATCTCTCCTTCTGCCTTCATTCCTGATCTTTGTTTTTAATTACTTTAAACATAATATTTAAGTTAGAAAAGTTAAGTTAAAATTCAAATGAAAACAAACAAAAGAAAAGAAAAAAAAGAAAAGAAAAAAATAGTATCAAAATAAAATAAACATTACCTGGAATAAAATATAATATAAAACTTTCTTTTTTTAATTTTAACTAGTTCCCAAGCAAAGTTTATTTTAATAATAAGCAAGTTGAATTTAATAAACCTATATAAATAATAAAAAAGACAAAAACTCACAAAAAATGAAAATGGAAAGTCTAAAAACAAAAACTAATTCTAAACATTACTAAAAACTACAATAGTATCTCAGTGATACTAAAATAACACTCTATTATTGCATTAAATAGCAAAATATCAAGCCCAAAAAAAAAAAAACACAGCACTAGCCATTTTTTTTGGGGGGGGGGGGGGGTTGGATTTTTGACATT
>NW_015505526.1:1136935-1144613 GCF_001515645.1 Sinocyclocheilus grahami
GGGGGGGCTTGATATTTGACACTGATACTATTGATATTGATACTTAATAAGGGGCTACCACAGTTTTTGGAGAGCCTGTATAATCTGTTATCAGGGTTGTTATAGTTAAATAAATAAAAAAGTTACTTGAAATAAAATAAATATTAACTGAAATAAAAAAAAATCAGCTAGTTGTCAAGCTGGCAACATTTCTCATTTTAACTGAAATAAATAAAAACTATGTAGAAAAAATCAAAAAGTGACCAAAACAACTAAATCTTCAACCAAAATTAAACTGAAATGAAAATTCTGTGATAGTAAAATTACACTGTATTATTGTATCATATAACAAAATATGAAACCAATAAAACATGCATTATAATAATTATTATTATTATATTAATTTTTTTTTATATATATATTCAAATATTACCTATCTATATATCCCATAGTTTTATGTATTGTATATTTGTGTATTTCAGTCAATCCACTTTTTCATTATTTCTGTTTTTATTTCTATGATTTTGGTAGACTTTCTGTTTGGTATTTCACAGAAATGAAAATGTGTGCTCATGAGCCTGATCCAGATGAAGCACTGCTGCCATCTGCCCATCACCATGGCAAGCCAATTTCGTGCAATCTATGAGCCTATATATAGACGGTGCGTTCCAAACGGGATATATCATGGCCGCCATATTGAAGGGTCATTACAAACCGAAGTGCCCAAAACTGGCCACTTCAAAGGGCCCTTCGGAATGAAGGATTTCGAAGGGTACAATTTATGGATACTCCGGGCTCCCATGATGCTTTGCGCAGATTCTTTGCATGATGAAGGCGCCTCCGTGTGGGCACGTGATGATGACGCAGAGGGCACTTCGAGGAACAGGTGTTTGGTCCCCTACTACACCCTTCAACCCTTCAAAGCTCTCACTCCGGAGGGTAACCCCTTTGAAGGGATTAGGGCATAGGGATGAGTCCTTCCGAATGGAACGCAGGGACAATCAGCTGCATTGTTAGTCACTACCAGTGTTGGGGAAAGTTACTTTTAAAAGTAATGCATTACAATATTGCGTTACTCCATAAAAAAGTAACTAATTACGTTACTTAGTACAGCGTTAAGTTACTTTTGCGTTACTTTTAAAATCTGGACAGGGCTTGCTTGTTTGTTTGTTTTTTTTTAAAGTTATATTTCTGGCAAATATAAAAGCTTTTCACACCAAAAGTGAAATTAATAAACCTCAGGCTGAAGGGAAAGTACATTTACATCCGTACAGTAGAACGCAGAAGAAGACATTTCAACACACTTCAGCAGTAAAAAAGACACACAAATGTTTGTCTAGAGTCATTTGTGCTTATTAGTACGCTTGAACTGGATCATCGAAGCTCAGAAGCAAAGACATTGGTTAATAGAATGGGATTAAATACATAAATGATATTTGTGTTGTTTAACATTTAATTATTGCAGGTTTGCGTCATATTCTGAGTTGCATTATTTTTATTCATTTTGAGGAATACTGAATCTGTGTTTGTTTTGTTTTTTTGTGAGTGAGATGAATTAATGCATATTCATATTTATTTTAGAACTACAGTAACATCTGATTTCTCTCAGCATGGGGACAGGAGAGCTGTCAGTCAGTAAATTGGAAAAAAAAAAGTAACTTGCGTTACTTATTTGAAAAAGTAACTCTCTTGTAAATTAAAAAGTAATGCGTTACTTTACTAGTTACTTGAAAAAAGTAATCTGATTACGTAACTCGCGTTACTTGTAATGTGTTACCCCCAACACTGGTCACTACACACCTGTATGATTTCACCACGCTACGCATATTATATTGTTCAACTCTTAAATGTCAGTCCAATCATTACTGACACATCTTTATATCAACTAGCGCATGAAAATGGGTTCCAAAGCTGATAGTTCCATTCTGTTTTAAAATAAATATAGCAAGCAATTCTCTTCAGCTGATGGATGTGATACTGTAAAAGTCATAGGCTATTTCTTTTTTTTGAGAAAGGACACTATTTTGGTTCATTTTTAATGTCAGCCTATTTATTTCTGTTTCATACATGGCATAGGCCTACATTAACATGACTTTTTTTTCCCTTCGTTGAGATTTTTGGTTCAAGTTTAAAGTATTATTGACTTATTTACCCTCCTGTGTTGGAAATGATTATGTCAGTGCATCTTACTGGTTTAATTCCAGGTTATAAATGTTAATTAATCTGGCATTTCTCAATGGAACATGTTTTCTATTAAATTATTTCTGCTTCCCACTGTGCGCACTATTTGCAATTGCACTGATTTTCATTATTTATGAGGCTCTGATCCCACAGAGAGCAAATGAGGGGGTTCATTTATCAAGAAGCAACCCTCTGACAGCGTGCTAACACTTAGAAAGAATAACTGTTCAAATTAGACTCAATTTAGTCTGTGCATTATTCAGCTGAATGAAGATCGTTGAAAACGTATTATAAGAGTCTTTATGTAAGACAGAGGAGACGGTTCATGTTTTCATTTGATTATTATTTTAATTATGTGGTTGCATGAGTCTAGTGCATGTAAAATCAATGCTGCACATGTGAATAGCATCTGTTATTATTTGTCAACATGTTGCATGTGTAAAAATCACAGTGTTGCTGTGAAGAGACGATGTGAACAGTAGATGGCAGTGTGTAAATATGAACAGATCTCAGCACAGTTCACAGTTTTGCTGCAGAATTTCAACTATCAACATATCAATATAAGTGCATTTATTCAAGTTTTAGCACTCTACAAGATATATAGACATAATCTGTTGTATTACAGTTTTTTTATTGTTATTCCTAATTGTTCACCCCCCCCCCTCCTTTAAGAGAACTACAGGATATTGCAATCCCATGTTGCCAGGGGGGGTCTAAATATTAGACTTTTGGAATTTAGAAAAAGTGCAAGTCAGAATGTTGCTTTTAAATAAATAGCTAGTAAAATAATATAATATATATAATACATATAAAAATATAATATTTTAAGAAAAATAAAATAAGCAGATAAATAGATGCACTCTTTAACTTGATTAGCTTTTCATATATATATATTTATATCTGATGAAAAATGTTGCTTTTAAATAAATAGCCAAAATAAAATAAAATAATAAAAATAAATAATAAATAGTAAAACAATCAAATAAAAATAACAAAAGGTGCACTGATAGTTCTTAGACTTCACCAAATAAGGAAAAGTACAATTAGAAATACTCTTAAATAAATGGCTGATAAAATAAAACAAAATATAAAATATTTTAAATATAAAATATAAAAGTATAACACTTCAGTAAATAATAAAAAATGTGTTTAAGAATGTTGCTTTTAAAGAAATACCTGGTAAAATAAAATAATAAAAGGAAGTAAAAAAATTTAAATAAAACAATATAATAAATAGATGCACTGATGATTCGATAAAATGAAATAAAACGTTGCATGATATTTCATTTTGCTTCTTTTTCAGTTTTGTACTTGTTTAATTTGCAGTAATGTAAATGGTTCTTAGACTTAAGAGAAAGTTGCTCTTAAATGGCTTGTAAAATAAGATCAAATAAAACATAATTAGATGTTTCATCTTGACTTTTTTTTGTGTGTTCTTTTTTTGTTCTTTGTGCCTGGTTCTTAGACTTCAGTAAATAAGGAAAAGCGTGATTGCAGGCAGTTTTTCTCTGGAACAGTGTATGTGAGCTCGGAGGAAAGCGTCCCCTGTGTGCTACAAACCCATCCTGACGAATAATGTGCTTTGCTTTGAGTTGTGCTGGTGTTGTGCTCTTTAATGAATGATGATCTGCGAGCTGCCGTCCTTTGTGCTGTTTGCTGGTTCTGGCAGGTTTTCAGTTTCGAGCAATCAGCACATTCTCATGAAATATAAACACATTTGCCTTGTTAAAGGTCTGATCTGCGGTTACGCCACAAGCCCAATTGATTCCCACTCAAACTGAATCTGAATGTGTTTTTCATCGCAGTTTCTGTTCAAACGATCACAGGAGGCAGGCGGCATCTTTACATTTCTAGCATCACTGTATGTGTTGTGGTGTATTTATTTGTTCTTTAAATGGCACTATTTGTCCTATTTGTGCTTTTCTCTTCACTCCACTGAGGCCTGAGATTATTGACCAAGCTGGTTTAGAGATGGTAGACCACTTTGGACCGGGAACAAACCAGCTTATACTGTATGATACAGTGTGTTTTCTAGAAGGAATACAGACCTAATTCTACAGACCTGGTATTTAGCTTGATTATTTATTTATTTTTGTAAATCTAGCACATTTGCAGGTGAACATGAAATCCAGTCTTATTATATTTTTTATGTAGTTTTTAGATTTGTGTACCTTATCTGACCCTCTTTTACTTTGCCCTCCAAAACACACCTGGTCTGAACAACCATCCTCCCATATTTATTTATGGAAATATACAGATATTTATTTATGGAGCTGTTGTACAGATGTGCTTGTAAAGGTGACCTTCAACGTCTAGATGTTTTTTTATCCTGCTGTTCTTACATTTTCTGTACATTTTGAAAATACAATGATTTCTACCAGTTTGTTTGTTTGCTTATTTAAAACATTTGTAAATGGTTTAGATATAACATGTTATGGCTGCAAGTTATTTATTTTTTCATTATTTGCATAAATTGTTGTATTTAAAGTGTTAAAGTGTTAATTATTATTCCTCATTGTTCTCCTACCCCCCTTAAAGATGAAAAGAAGATAAGAATGTTGCTCTTAAATACCTGGCTAAATATGTATTTATTTATGTATTTGCATATGTAATATTTATTTGCTCCCCTTAAAGAGGAAAAGAAGATATTGCAATGCAATGGTTAATACAAATGTTACACCTGTTTAAATGCATGTATGTATCTCATTTTTAATTATGCATAAAAATGTTGCTTTTATTTATTTATTTATGCCCCTTAAAGGAAAAGAGAAGATATTGCATTGCTGTAAATAAGAATGTTGTTCTTCAACAATTATTGTATTACGGTAAAATAAAATAAAAGTCATATTTAATAGTAGGCCTATATAACAAGTTTTAACCTAGGACCCTCAATATAAAACTCTTGATTTTCTCAGTAACACATTATGTTAACTTTAATAAAGAGCATTTGAATTGCATTGACCATTCGCAAATCAAGGTTAATGAATTAATAGTATGAGATGTAATGAATCCGTCCCGTGTTTGTGTTTTATGTTCTCCACTGACAGACCCCAGTGACAGTGAGCGGGGCCCGTGAATGATGATGGTCTGTGCGGCGCTGACATGCGCAGTGCGCGGATGCTGTTCGCTGGATGTGTGTGTGTCCGTCCGCTGATTTCATCTCACACACGCGCTCCTCTCCTCCATTCTGTAGGATCTTCCTCCGGAGCGGCGGCGGGGTTTTACGGTACGTGAGTCTGTTTGTATATGTAAATAAACGCGTTTGCAGCAGCGCGCGCTGGACGCGTCTCAAAGCAAGACGCTCGTGCAGCAGTATGTATGGAGGTAAACACACGCGGCGTTGAGATGCATGCAGCGGTTTTTTTTTCATGCACTTCATAGTCAGCAACGTTTTTGTTCCAATCCAACAGCAATTTTGGACATAAACATAGTCGTGTTCCAAGTCAGCGCCAGTTTGGACATCAGAACTGTGTGTGAAGCAATTTTGAACATGATAATAGACGTATTCCAAGTCAACAACAGTTTTGGGCAACATATGTGTGCGTGTAGCATTTTTGGGCATCATAATAGACACTTCCAAGTCAGCAACATTTTATGACTCTGCGTCTATGATGCAGTTTGTAGGTTTTGAGACGCAGCCTGTGTATCAGACGGCCTGTTGCAGTGAATCTCATGTATGGATAAAACATGTTGACGTCTGGAGAAGCTGTTTTAGGGTTTTATTTTTAGGACTGTGTGATGTGTTGTTTTTGTTTACAGCCAAATGACTTCATGAGCTGATGGGATGTAAAGAAAATCACTGATTTACTGTGGTACATGAACACTTGTTTTAGTAAAGTGCAGGAAAAAATCTATCTATCTATCTATCTAAAGCACAAGCTTTTGTTAATTCTTTAGTTAAATTCAACTGATGGATATGCTGTTGTGCAGTGATTGGTTACTGTATTTAATTTTGCGTTCCCTATGTATGTGTACTTCCATAATGTGACCTATTTAAGAAAACCCACAGGGTGGAACTGTATTTTATTCATTAGGAATTGATTGGATCATGAAAAGGGGTGTTTCATAGCAGAATGAAAGCCGTGGTTTGGAGGGAGGAGGTCGAAAGTATGTGGGATTCATGATGTCAGATGAAAAGGAAAGTCAGTTTAGAGGCAGAGCAAGTTCTTACAATTTGATGAATGATTATAAAGTCAAACTTTTTTTTTCTTCAGAATGTGCAATATGACATATGGAAGCCTGTTTCCACCACAATTCTAACTGTTTTCTTGCAGTTCTGACTTTGTTTCTCACAATTCCAAGTTTACATCTCACAATTCCGAGTTTACATCTCACGATTCCGAGTCTACATCTCACAATTCCAAGTTTATCTCACAATTCCAAATTTACATCTCACAATTGCAAGTTTACATCTCAGAATTCTGAGTGTATTTCTCTGTATTCCGAGTGTATTTCTCACAATTCCAAGTTTACAACTCTGAATTCCGAGTGTATTTCTCACAATTCCAAGTTTACAACTCTGAATTCCGAGTGTATTTCTCACAATTCCATGTTTACATCTCACGATTCCGAGTTTACATCTCACGATTCCGAGTTTACATCTCACAATTCCAAATTTACATCTCACAATTCCGAGTGTATTTCTCACAATTCCAAATTTACATCTCACGATTCCGAGTTTACATCTCACAATTCCAAGTTTATCTCACAATTCTGAGTGTATATCTCACAATTCCAAATTTACATCTCACAATGGCAAGTTTACATCTCAGAATTCTGAGTGTATTTCTCTGAATTCCGAGTGTATTTCTCACAATTCCAAGTTTACAACTCTGAATTCCGAGTGTATTTCTCACAATTCCAAGTTTACAACTCTGAATTCCGAGTGTATTTCTCACAATTTCATGTTTACATCTCAGAATTCCGAGTTTACATCTCACGATTCCGAGTTTACATCTCACGATTCCGAGTTTACACCTCACGATTCCGAGTTTACATCTCACGATTCCGAGTTTACATCTCACAATTCCGAGTGTATTTCTCACAATTCCAAATTTACATCTCACGATTCCGAGTTTACATCTCACGATTCCGAGTTTACATCTCACGATTCCAAGTTTATATCTCACGATTCCGAGTTTACAACTCAGAATTCCGAGTTTACATCTCACGATTCCGAGTTTACATCTCACGATTCCGAGTTTACATCTCACAATTCCGAGTTTACATCTCACAATTCCAAGTTTACAACTCTGAATTCCGAGTGTATTTCTCACAATTCCATGTTTACATCTCACGATTCCGAGTTTACATCTCACGATTCCGAGTTTACATCTCACGATTCCGAGTTTACATCTCACGATTCCGAGTTTACATCTCTGAATTTCGAGTGTATTTCTCACAATTGCAAGTTTGCATCTCTGAATTCCGAGTTTACATCTTAGAATTCCGAGTTTACATCTCAGAATTCCGAGTTTACATCTCAGAATTCCGAGTTTACATCTCACGATTCCGAGTT
>NW_015505526.1:1144680-1154706 GCF_001515645.1 Sinocyclocheilus grahami
ACATCTCACGATTCCGAGTTGACATCTCACGATTCCGATGTCCGAGTTGACATCTCACAATTCCGAGTTTACATCTCACGATTCCAAGTTTATCTCTCACAATTCCGAATTTATATCTCACAATTCCGAGTGGTTATATCTCATAATTCAGAGTGTTTATATCTCATAATTCCGAGTGTTTTTATCTGACTGTTCCAAGTTTTACTTTACCCTTTTTTTTATTCTGTGGAAGAAACAAGCTTCCAAACTGACAAATAATAATGATTCAAAACATGTGTGAAGAGAATAAATAGGGTTGATTTTGTTTTCACAGAACTGTAAAATGGAGTATGTTTTGTTCTTCTAAAAACCATTGAAATCTATTGTATAAAACAGTTGTTAAGTTTAATAATGTGAAGTTAATGAGCTGTGTACTAGTTTAGCTGAAGCCTTTTATGACTCGCTGACACCTGCTGGTTACACCTGTCGAATCAACCATTGTTGACTCTATTAATTGTCTTTTGACTAGGTTGTCTGCATTATGAAGCCAGAGTGCATATATCTGTCTCAGGATGGTAGTTTGATTTGATTTTAGCATGTGCATTGCTAATGAGTTGTTTCGTTTATTGCAAGTCAGTCTGAGAATTGAATGGAGCATGGCAAACTCTGAGCGTTCAGACAACTAATGAATAAATTGATGATCTCTTATGAAATGAACCCCACACAAGTGTATTCAGGATGCAACCTAAATCTGTTTTCCAGAGGAGACACTGAATACTGAACGCATACGGTTTATCTGGGAGTTAAAAAGTTCTCGAGCGCATAATGAATGAGTCTCTAATGCATCTGAATCTGTGTGTCGATGCAGTTTGCTGCAGAATGTGAGCTGTTTACTCTTAGTAATCTTGTTTGGGATCATAAAAGTCTTCATTATGTTTCCTAATGTCTCCCATAGGTTCAGAAAAATAAGTACAGACTTCTAAAATAATTTGCAGCAAGATGTGAGTGCTTGGAGCAGCACAGCTTTAGAGTTATATATTATATGATTATATCTCTTATAATATATTTTTTGCACGGTTTCATTTTAATTAAATGCTATTGTAGTGATCGACATCTGAAAATATTTGGCAGAAATTAAATTTTTGGATTCGATAGGGATAAAAAAAAAAAAAAAGTATTTGCTAAATATAGGCACTGTATTCATTATTCAATATTCAATATTCATTATATTGTTACTTAAGCTGTTGCTGTGGTTACTTCATATGTTTAAATAAATCTGTCTTTTTTTACAGCAACTATTTTAATGTTTGTAATTAAATGACAAATAGAAACATAATTACGTACTTTAAAAAGTTGTTTTAAAGTTTTTATTTAAGTGTTGATTATTAAAAAACATTTGAGTAATTCATTGATTGTTAAATTTTTTTTTTAAATTTCTTTGCCTCGGCAACTAAAAATACATTTTTGTGCGTCGCTTGTATTCATAATTTTTCTCTTTTCATTTTAATTGTAGTTTAAATTTTAGTTATTTTGTTTTGTGTTTTTGTCAGTTTTGTGCATTAAAATTATTTCATGTTTATTATTACTATTATTCTTTTTTTTTAAGTTTAGTTCTTTTTGGTTTTAGAAAAAAATAGTAGGCTATTGTTGTCTTGGCAACTAACTAAAATTTTGGTGTATCTATATTCATCATTTTGAATTTTAGTTTAAATTTTAGTTACTTTGTTCTGTGTTTTTGTTGGTTTTATGCATTTAAAAAATTTATATATTTCTATTTATTGTTCCTTTTATTGTTTTTTTTTTTATTTTATTTTATTTTTTATTTTAGGTATTTTCAGTTTTAGTTAAAAAAAATTACAATTAAAAAATGTCACCTTGGCAACTCACTAAAAATTCATTCTGGTGCATCACTACTATTCATAATCTATATTCAGCAAAATCATTGCATGCTTCACACATTCCACTTCAAATAAGTCAGCATGTCATTATTAAACACATAAATTAGTATTTTCAGACATTTGTTTATTGACATTCAGTAATACAGTCATTTCCACAGATGTTGTTTGTGCAGAGCCACACGCATGTGATGCATTTCCACTTCTCTTAACTGCATTAATACTCTGTGTGTGTGTGTGTGTGTGTGTGTGTGTGTGTGTGGCCGTTTTGCCCTCAGCCAGTCGAGCACACCTGTCTGTCATCATTTGAGCGTAATGACTCCATTAAACAGCAGTGGCGATGGTTAACTGTAATGGAACGTTCTGGATGGAGCTCTAGATGTGTGCTTTGTGCTGTAGGTTGCAGTCACAGATTGAATGTCTTTTATTTATTGAGTGTTTTGTGCACATTCACTCTGTTATTTGTTTTATTTGCTGTCAGTTCTGGCTTCTATATTACAGATGTTCACATATGCACATTGTGGTGCCGTTGGCTCAGGTGTGGATATTTGTCTCCAGAGATGTGTGTCTGTAATGATTTTGTTTGGAGCAGGCCTTGGGAAAATTAAATTAAGAATATAAACGACCAGCGCTTGTGCTGGGAAACCCCTCCAGGTCAAACGATAGAGGACAGTCTGAGCTGGCTGTGTTTTATGCTGCTGTTAGAGCGTCTGAGTCTAAAGAGTTTGAGCAGAAACTTCAGATACTTGCTGTGGTTGAGCTAAATTAAAGAAATGAGAATACTGTCATCGTTTGGCTTTTTTTTTGTGTGGAACATAAAAGATATGTTGAAGAATTTAGTTGTTCTTTTTCCATGCAGTTGCAATAAATGGGGACTGAGGCATTCAAACTTCTTCAAAGTGCAAAAGCATCATTAAACTTTCATAAAAGCAGTCCATACAAATTGTGCACTTTTTCAAGTATCCTGAAGTCAAACAAAGTCATACAAGCTAGAAAAGTCATGAGAAGTAGCAACTGTATACATTTTGTGAATGGAGCATTGTTTGAAATTGAATCTTTTCAAGGAATCAGATTAAACTTTTAATGTAAAAAATTATTTATACTAAGCGCCAGACGCCATAGAATGTGAGCATTTGCTTACTCAAGTCGGTTACGACGACGAACTGCAGTCAGGTTGAGACCCCGATGAGGACAACGAGCATGCAGATGAGCTTCCCTGAGACTGTTTCTGATTGCATTTATAATTTTATTCAGTGTGTGTGTGTGTGTGTGTATATATATATATATTAGTAACACCTGAATTTTTTTCATCGTCATGAAGTCGTATTGTATTTATAATATTATCTACTTTGTTCTCACCATGAATATATTTTTACATTTTTGTTTTGTATTATTTATAAATGTCTTTAACAAAATAAATTGATTGATTATGTTAGTTAGTTAATTGAATATAATTGCACATATCGTTTACTTTGTTCTCACCATAAGAAGAGATGCGACTGAGATGAAAAAATATTTAATCATAAATAATAATAATATTATTTTAAATCGAACAATAAAATAGTAAATAAATCACAAACTGTGTTATTTATCATTACAATTACAGTATTGATTAGAATTGTTTGTTTTTATTTTAGTTTAAGTTTTATGAATTTCTTGGTTTTTTTTCGACTTGAGTTTAAAAAAAATATGAATTGTTGCCTTGGCAACTAACTGAAATAGTTTTTTTAATGAAAAAAATGTATGTATATAACTTTTTTTATATTTTATTTTATATCAGTTAAAGTTTTTATTTTAATTAATGGAATGTTTTAATAAAGTTTTTCTATAATTTTAGTTTTTAGTTTCTCATCTGAACTCCAAATGATAGTGAGTAACTTATATTTCAGTCTGTTCCTCACAAAGCTACCATATGGCTTCAGAATATGGTGCAAAAGCCAAAGTGTACCACTTTGATGATTATTTTCTGAGTTTTATCGTGCTTTTATGTCATTTTTGAAGCTTGAAAGCCTGTTCCCTATTCTTTGTAATTGCACGGAAAACAGCGACCAGGACATTGCTCCGAAATGTCTCCTTTTGTGTTCAACAGAAGAAAGAAAATCACATGACTCTGGAGCCACATGCTGACAGAACTTTTATTTCCGACTGAACTATTCCTTTAAAAATTCAAGCCCTAACGCAGAAAGCCACGGCAGTCAAAGACATCTGAAGACCGCTTTACAGCATCCACCAAAAAACAACAACTGGGAAAAAAGCTTTAAACAGCAACTGAGAGATTTGATGGCAGACGAGGAACATCACTGGAGTGACATTTCTTTGTGCGAGCGTGCGGGTGTGTGCATATTCATGCCGCACGAGTTCATGTGATGTTAAAGCGTTGTGCACATATTAGCGCAGAGGGAAGGTCAGGAACAGACTTATATGAGCTCCGCTGACATTTGCCTGGCATTTTTGATTCACTGACGTCTTGTGATAGATCTTCCATCCCTCGTTCTGGACGCAGGTGATTATAGATGACCTGTTTGCTCTTTTGATGTTTACAGAGGAATTCTGAAGGTGTTTTCTCAGCAGATTGGATATTAGAGGCTCTAATGTTGCATATATTAATAATGTGGTTTCACATGTCATCATGTGACAGCAAATGCTCTTCATCTGAAACCTGCTGATTCTGCTCGCTAAAATCCAGGGCTTTGTTTCATGTTCGCTCGCTGTTCCAGGATCACGCTGACTTTATCTAGTGGGGAAGAGAAGCTCCCATCATTCTGAGTCTTTGTGGTGTTGTCAGACAGACCTGAACTTTAAAGCAGTCTCCTGAAGAAAGCAGACCTGCTAGATATCGGCTGCTCATCTGTTTCCATATATTAAGTAACTTTTTTTCTGCATCTACCAAAGGCGGGTTGAAAATACCAGCCATAAATATTCAGTTTTGTTCCTGATATATTCGTTTTGGTGACTTAATATGAAAAATATTCCATATTGGAGTGGTGAATAAACCTGATGAGTAAAAACATTTCATTTTTGTTCACTGAGGTTGAAATAATGAAGGCCCATGAATTTTCTTTGATAGGTCTGTGTCTGGGTTTTGAATCACTCACTCACTGTTGTTTCTGCAATTCGATATAAACCAGAAATTATGTTGCGAATCCTTTATTAACTTGCTAGCATAGAGGCGAGTAACTGGAAACAACAACACTTCTGAACTTCTTCTATCTTTAAACTTTTGTTAATTGCATATGCCAGCCAAAATACAACAGGATTTCCTTTACACGAAATGAAAGCTGCAGGGAATCATTTTGGAACTGGATCATATTTACGCAAAGTATTCAAAGATTCACATTGTAGAATATCTGTCATGAAGCCATATAAAGATGCATTGCACAAGATGTCATGCTTGAACTATGAAAGACATGATCATTAATAACAATTATGAGGCCTCTGAATATGCGGTACACAATGATTAACGTGATTAACCTACTCAGACTATCATAATTTCGATGTAAAAGCTCTGATTGGGATCTTCATGCTCTTATGCTCACGGTCTTGTATTATGATTCTGTGCAATTATTTTTATTTATTGCTTATATGAAATAATAAACTATTAAATATACTGTGTTCATATGATTTATTTTAGATTAAATTACAGCTAATCGCAATAAAATAAACATTACATAACTTTTCCATATAGAAAAATAGGTTTGTTTATTGATTAATTTGTAATACTTATATTAAATATATTACAAACTAATAAACATACTGTCGTCTTATTCTTTATTTTAATAATGATTATTGATTAAGTTATCAGTAACTAGAATAAAATTAACATTAACTTCAATATTAGGTTTGTTTGTTCCAATATTGTTTATATTTGTTAAAAATAATAAACTATTAAATATACTGTATTCATATGCTTTGTTTTAATAATGATTAATACGTTACCAGTAATCACAATAAAATGTTTTCTTTCATTTCTAGTGACTAAGTTAAATTTCTAGTGACTAAATTTTGTTTTGTGAACATTATACCTATAGGTTAATTTGTCTTCCCTCTTCCTTCTGACTTTTGTGACCGACAGATATGTTGCTATGGAATTAGAACAGATGCTTTCTTCTTAGGAGTGTTTATCTGCATAAGTTCACCTGGTTAAATTGTAAGACACTTTGAGTATTTTTTATATGTGTTAATATGTCTTTTTTTTGTGCAGCACACCCTTTGTCCAAGCCAAATTTCTCCCACGGGAGACGAATAAAGTTAACCTAACTTAACCTAGCTTACCTCGTTGCCATGGCAACAGTTTTTAATGAAGTCCAGATGGTTTGTTGTAACATCAAAACAATATATTCCAACATTCCATGACCCGACAAACGCTACATTTTCTGTGAACAGTTGCTTGGAGGCTTGCGTTTGTCTAGACAGCATTAACTGGCCTGTAGATGGTCTGGAATCTCATGTCTCGAGCGGCAGATTAACAGTTTTTCTCGTAATTATGTTAGTGTGGATCTGAGCTTAATGAATATGATGCAGTCAGATGTTACACACTCCATTTATAGACACTCTTCTCTCTGTAACTGGCAGAGAAATGTCACTTGACCTCTTTTTATAAACTCAGCGGTTTGCACTGAAATGAAAGGACAGCGATTCAGCGAGGCCGCTGAATTACATGCTCTTACGTGCCTTTATTCTCAGTGATTTATAAGAGCATTAAGGAGATGCTTTAATAGCATCTTTGATTTAACTTTAGTAGCAAAAATTCTGTTACATTTAAAAAATTTTGTTAATAGATTCATTTGCATCGTCATTTTAGTTGTAAATAAGATTATTGGAGTAGAGTACATATTACAAGAAAATACTATTTTAGTCTTTTTATTATGTCAAAATGTTAACTCAGTGTTTTTCAGGGTAATGAAGTTTGTTTTTATTGGAAATATATGTATGCGAGTTAGTTTTTATTATTCTATAAAGTCATAATGGTGCATACTTAATGTTTTTGCTGTATTTTAGTTTTTGCATTTAAATGTTTTGCATCTTTTTATAAAAAGGTTCAATTAATGCTGTTGCTTTTATTATTTAACAACACAACAATTTTTATAGAATTCCTTAATCTAATTACGTTATAAATATTCAGTTGTTTGTTGTGAATTTATGTTTGTTCGTATTACAAAAATCCTAGTTTATACAACTTAAAATGTGCAGAATCAAAGAAAAAAAAAACAATAATCCAAAGCATAAAGGTCTCAAAATGCAATACGAAAACATGAATATCTCAAACGCTCATAATTTAGATATAAGGTTCAATTTAGTAACAGTATTTAATGCAATTGAGTTTATGAACTAACAACGAACAACAGTTTTTTGTAGAATTCGTTTGAAATAGAAATCAGTTGAATTTTTATAGAATTCAAACTCTTTTGTCATTTTTGAGCAAGATGCTAACGGTCTAATCAGATTCAATGATCTATGCTAAGCTAAGCTAAAAGTGCTACCGCCAGACCCGGAGATCGGCTGAATGGATTCGAAAACGTTAAAACTCAACTGTTTAACTCTAGGAGAGATGGAAAATCAGCCTATTGTCAAAAATAGTGGAGTGTTCCTTTAACTTATGTTTGTTCATATTACATAAATCTTAATTTAAGATTTATTTAACAACTTAAAATGGTCAAATGCCGTATAAGTATTATGCTTTATTTATTCATTATTGCAAAATCTAACTGAATCTGCTTTGCTAAAGTTGCAGTTTGATTGCAATGATTGTTCCTCTGAGTAAGGAGAATCAGTCTTCAAAGCCATTTCAGTGCAAATATATAAACATTATAATGAATAGTCAAATAGCTGAGCAATATAGAGATTCATGCTTTACGTCTCGTGTCAGTGAGCTGTCATCTCCATGAGGATCGCGCTCAGATCAGGTCCTCTGAAAACACACGAACATGTGGAGTTCCACATTATCGATTCTCTGTGTGATTTGACGGTTGAGTCTCAGATCAGCGCCGGTGTTTGTCGTTTTGTTGTCATCGCACATGAGTGACATTTGGACGAGACTGTGTTGGGTGTGTGTGTGATTGCTGAGAGTTGAGAGACTGACGCTGATGTAATTACTGTCGAGTGCTTACACCTGTTACTGAGCACAGTGTTTGCTCCTCTCTGCTCCCAGCATGCATCTGAGGAGGAAGAAGATTAATTTAACAGCCCCCAAAAAACAGCACAACTTCAGGGTTGTGCACCGTTCAGAACTAAAGTAAGATTGCCTTTTAAATTACAATCTAATTCTTGAATTTCAGCTGAGGTAGCAAACAAAATGTAGAATTGCATTAGCATTGCACTATCATTTAAAAGTTTGGGGTTGGCAAGATTTTTAAAAATGTTTTTGGAAGTCTCTACATTTATTTGATCAAAAATACAGTAAAATGGTGAAATATAATTACCATTTAAAATAACTAATTTCTATTTGAATATATTCTAAAATGTAATGCAAAGCTGAATTTTCAGCATCATTACTCCAGTCTTCAGTGTCACATGATTCTTCAGAAATCATTCTAATATGCTGATTTGCTGCTCAAGAAACATTTCTGATTATACATGATACAAAGTATTTTTCAGGATTCTTTCATAAAATATAAAGTTCAAAAGAACAGCATTTATTTGAAATAGAAATATTTGGTAACATTATAAATGTCTTTACTGTCACTTTTGATCAGTCTAATGCATCTTTGCTGAATAAAAGTATTAATTTCTCTCAGTAATAATAAAAATAATTATCTTACTGGTCCCAAACTTAGTAACGTAAAAGCTGAACCGAATCAAAATGATAAAAGTTGAAATGAAGAGACTTCTGTTATCATGTACTCTCCCATGTGTAGTTCCAAAGCTGTAACTTTTTCTTTGCTACAGCACAAAATGAGATGTTTAGCTGTATCTTTATGGTAATTTTTGGATTTGATAGTTCAGTATCCACTGGTCACTTTCATTGTATGGAAAAGAGCAGCATCTAAAACTCCTTTGTGTCCTTGTGTTGTGAAGAAAGTTTTCCAGGATGACATTAAATTGAGTAAATAATGACAAAACATTAATTTCCTACCCACAATCCTTTTCATTCAGGCACATACGAACTGCACACACAAGTACACACTCAGTCAGTCTAAAGTAATGGACACAATGATGAATACTGTCTTTAGTCTCAGTAATATTCCGTCCTAATGACCTCCACTGTCTTATTTCATCAGTTCGGCTCATATATATCGGTTCAAACTCTGCGCTGGAACAGAAGAGCAGCAGTAAAGGTGAAGTTCATTTATCTTGTGTTATAAGACAATATCAAACGCTGCAGTCAGAAGGACTCTATCAGAAGTGATTGGATCACAGCGGCCTGATCTCTCACATATTATTCTGACCCTCCATTGGTCCATCAGGTATCTATCTATCTATCTATCTATCTATCTATCTATCTATCTATCTATCTATGTCTGTCATCATTCCATCCATCTATCTGTCTGTCTATCATTCCATCCATCCATCCATCCATCTATCTGTCTGTCTAGCATCATTCCATCCATCTATCTGTCTGTCTAGCATCATTCCATCCATCTATCTGTCTGTCTAGCATCATTCCATCCATCTATCTGTCTGTCTAGCATCATTCCATCCATCTATCTGTCTGTCTATCATTCCATCCATCCATCCATCTATCTGTCTGTCTAGCATCATTCCATCCTTCTATCTGTCTGTCTAGCATCTTTCCATCCATCTATCTGTCTATCTAGCATCATTCCATCCATCCATCTATCTGTCTGTCTATCATTCCATCTATCTGTCTGTCTAGCATCATTCCATCCATCTATCTGTCTGTCTAGCATCATTCCATCCATCTATCTGTCTGTCTAGCATCATTCCATCCATCTATCTGTCTGTCTAGCATCATTCCATCCATCTATCTGTCTGTCTAGCATCATTCCATCCATCTATCCATCTCTGTCAGTCTATCATCATTCCATCCATCCATCTATCTGTCTGTCTATCATTCCATCCATCCATCTATCTGTCTGTCTGTCATCATTCCATCCATCTATCTGTATGTCTATCATCATTCCATCCATCTATCTGTCTGTCTATCATCATTCCATCCATCCATCCGTCTATCTGTCTGTATGTCATCATTCTA
>NW_015505526.1:1154797-1174661 GCF_001515645.1 Sinocyclocheilus grahami
CCATCCATCCATCTATCTGTCTGTCTAGCATCATTCCATCCATCTATCTGTCTGTCTAGCATCATTCCATCCATCTATCTGTCTGTCTAGCATCATTCCATCCATCCATCCATCCATCTGTCTGTCATCATTCCATCCATCTATCTGTCTGTCTATCATCATTCCATCCATCCATCCATCTCTGTCAGTCTATCATCATTCCATCCATCCATCCATCTATCTGTCTGTCTATCATTATTCCATCTATCCATCCATCTCTGTCTATCCATCTATTTGTCCATCTGTCCATCCATCCATCTATCTGTCTGTCCATACATCCATTGTCAATCCATCTATCCGTCTATTTGTCCATCCATTCATCCATCGTCCCTCCATCCATCCATCCATCCTTCTTTCTGTCCGTCCGTCCATCCGTCTGTCCATCCATCCATCCATTCACACGTTTTCTTGTAAAAATTATTTTTGCAAATGATTCACAGAAATCCATTCTCTTAATTTTCACACCACTTTTCATGTTGTAGAATGCAACAGTTTAGATAAGAGGGTTTATATCTATCTAAAGATATAACTCTTCTTATCTATATCTGTATATCTAGATCTAGTTGTGTAGCTTTTCATTTAGTTTCAGTAACTGGTATTTTGTTGCAGAATCTGTTAAATAATAAAATTTTTGATTGTACAGATGTTAGCTCAAAGAAACAAATGTAGATGCTTTACAGTTATGCATTTGGCAGATGATTTTATCCAAAGCGTTTGACACTGCATTCATGTTAAATATTTTATCAGTTCATGCATTCCTTGGAAATCAAAGGACAATTAATGCAGCACAGCTAATTCAAATAAACCACTGCTGTGTAATTATCGTTTCAGAAATACCGATCTACCAATACAGTGGAAGAATTTCATCAGCATTCATTCATTCTTTGCGGATGCGGCGTGTGACTCCGGCAGCTGGAGTGGAATCTCGTTACTCCGATCGAACCGCTGACTTTTGGAAACTCCTTTTTAAAGGTCCCCTGAAATGCTTAGAAACACGCAGCATTACTCTGTGTTGACGTCATTTGAACTGAAACAGGAAGACAGGGTGGGACATATCAAGCAGTCCCGCCCCTTTTTAAAATGGCCAATAGCGTTCGTTTATATCACAGCTTGGGCTAGAGCTGTTGAGCTCCGTAAAGCTACATTTGACAGGGTATGCCAGCCGAAAGCTCATCCGTATTGCTAAAAAATATAGCATTCTGTGTAGAATTCAAATAGCTCCGATACATTTTGGGTCTGCGCTGACTCGTGCATGTGATCCGCTCTGTACTATCATGTCTCTGGACCGGAGCAGAGTGTGTGTGCGGTGCGGAGGCTAGCGTGACACAGCACCAAACCAGACTTTTTTTTTTTACACTGTTTGAATCGTTCCCTGTCCCCTATATAGTGCACTACGTGCCATTCACTGTACAGAAAATACTAATTCTGTGGACAAGTGACTGATTTCAGCTGCGGCTTCAGCATCTATTTTATAGTGTAGGGGGCGGTGCTTTGGATTCTAGAGAGCATTTGATTAGACAGAAAGTTTGATGAGAAGCTGAAGTACGATGTGACGTCAAAAAAATCGTTGAGCCATTTTGGCAGAAGTGAGGAACTGCAAGCTTTGAATGCTTATATCTTCTAAATGTGAATTTTGTCACTGTTTTGGAGCACACTGCCTTATAGATAACCTTAAGACTAACATATTGATACTAACACCCAAAAAAACTTAAATTTTGATTTCATGGGGACTTTAAAGCTTGTGGAGAGGCGCTGATAGAAGCAACTCTCTCTCTCGCTCTCTCTCAGTGGAGCTCATTTCCTCTTACAAGAGCTGTACAAACATGACATTCAGCACTAACAGCCCCTAATAAGGCTCATTCAGGCGTCCTGACAGCGCCGGGGCCTCTGCAGTCGTCCGGTGTGTCAGTGCATCGGCAGCTTTCGAGTGGGAGGCCGCCTGCCTGCGGAGAGATACGGCATATTATGTGTCATTGTTGTGATGGGAAACGTGCGGGAGAACAATGTAGATTCCTGCTCGAGTGATGCAGTGGAGAACGGCAGCATCGGCTCGGTATTCGTGGGCACTAATGAACTAATGTCAAGTGTACAGAGGCTTTATCTCTACTGCTTTAAGACCTCATTATGAAGATTTTTGCGTAGAGGTTCAGAGTGCACTGGATATGACAGTGTAACATGAAAGCAATTCAATGGGGATGCATCTTTGGGTTTGTGTGTGTATTAGTGCACATGTTGACTCGAGTACAATGTTCATCACTGCGTTCAAATGCCCAGATGAGCTGGACATGTTTTTTGCAACTAGTGCACATGATTATGCTGCTTGGAAAGATGGAGGGATGCATGAAATATGTGTTATCTGTTTTTACATTTAGATTACCTTTGCCATCAACTTTACATGAAGATCATCTTTAAAAACACTTAAGAATGTCATAATACTGTCAGGTGTAATCTTGAGCACATCCAAACAAATATCTATTTTTTAGTGCTGTGATGCCTAAATTCACTTGAACTATTCTTGTAAAGTATTTAGTCTTATTTTTTATTTATTTAGACAAAAGTTATATATTGGCATTCATCAGTTATTTGTAACATGAAATTAAATTTCATGGAATTTTAATATCGGTGTCAGTCTTTTATTAGTATTATTTTATATATACAGTATATACATACAGTATGCTCTATATATTTATTTATTTATGTTCTTTTTTAACTTTTAGTAATTTTATTTTATTTCCAGTTTAGTTTAGTTTGTTTTTCATCTATAGTTTTAATTTCATCTTTATTTAAATTATCACAAATGTTTTTAATAATTTTAATTTTACTTAACAATAATAACCCTAAATGGTGCATCCCTAATAATATGCCTTGGTTTAAACAATCCTAGAATGCACTGTGAAGATCTCTGTGAACATATTAATAGATAGCAGATCTTTTGGAGAAAAAAAAAAGTTTGATAATGCAAAACTTTCCAGCATGATGCTATGGTTTTTTTTTTTATTGGCTGTTAGTGCGTGGCTATGTGATTGCTAGGGTGTTCTGGGTGGTTGCTTATTGGCTAGAGTCAAAAGAGCCCACCCACATGGCTCTGTGATTTCTGGTCGCTATAGATATGTCTTGATTTGAGGTTCATTCTTGTCTAGATCACTGACACTAAATATGAGTAACACTGAAGAATCAATAATGATTCTTGCCTTAGCAAACAGCACTAAATACACTGTTAAGCCACAGGCCAAGCTCTAATGCAGGCTTTAAGTTGGAATAAGACAGAATGTGAAATGTCACTGTGCTCATGAGCCTAATTATGCAGATTGTCTTGATCCATAAATTTGACATTTCCAGAAGACTCTCATCTTCTTACATGTGTTTAAATAAACAGTGGAAATTGCTGCACGGCGGCGGTTACTGTTATTCATCTTCTTGATTCACCCTCCTCTTCAAAGCGCCGTGTTTGAAAGGCCTTTTCACTGTTTTAAGTAACGGCGGTTATCCCAGAATCCCTCTTTCATCTGCAGATGAATAGAGCAAAACGAAGGGCCACTCGCTTTTTACACTTTTAGCTAATTTTTACTCCGCTTTAAAGCGATAGTGCACTCAAAAATGAAAATTGGCTGTTAATTTACTCACCCTCGGGACATCCGAGATATAGGTGACTTTTTTTCTTCAGTAGAAGAGTAAAGAAGATTTTTAGCTGAGACTGTGGTCCTTGGCGATTCATAACATGCAAGTCCATGGCTACCAGCATGTTGAGAATCAAAAAAGCATATAAGGTAGCACAATATTAATTCCCGTGGCTCCTGACAATATATTGAGGTATTATGAAGCGAAATGATCGGTCTGTGCAAGAAACTGAACATTATCAACAACATTATCACTCAGAGCCTCAGGCAAACGGTCTGAAGTGATGTCCGATTCACAAACGAATCATTCTTTTGAACTGATTCTTTTTAGTGAACTAGTTGAACCAGTTCACCAAATCGGACTGAGTCATCTGAAACAGTTCACGGCTCGAGCAGCACAGATCTACAAGTTACTCAATCAGAACTCACTTTCGTACGCCTGACAGTCATTCCGACTCAAAATGTCTGTATCCGCCGTATATGATCCTATGATGAATGAACTGATTCAGCGCTCCAGTTCCTCCAACAATCACTGAACTGAGGAAATATTTCGAGCCGAAGACCGGTGAGCCGCTGATACAGTATGTGCATGCTTGAATGAAGGGGCATAATGAAAGTTTTTATGGTTTCTATCATTTTTTTTAAGAATCTGATTTTATAAAATAACTAAGGAAAATTAAAATATTCACAAATAATAAATATACGGAAAACATTTAATAATTAACGGCACAGATATTTATCAAATTAAATAAATATTACCAGTTTAATAGGCTATTTAAATAAAGTGAATGAACTGCAAATCCCATGAGGCACTGCAAATAATGTAATCAATTATTTAAAAAATGACTAATTTTGTGTTTAAATATTAGACTGTTACAAATTCTATAACTTTATAATATTTTATGGTTTTCATGATTTTTTTACAAATATTTTAATATTAAATATCAATCTTTCCTGATCTCTTTCCTTGTGATTTCTATTCCAATGGTAACAAATCACTCTTCAGGATCATGGGTAATGTAGTTCTTCATTAGGAATTTGTCAATTAAACACTTTAAAACAGTTTATTTTACAGGAGTATTTTCCCCATTCGTTTTCTCAATAAGGATTTAAAAAAATTATTCACTGAATTTCAAGCCATGAACCAAACTAACCAGCTAAGATACTGATTTTGAAGTAGGCCTATAAAATATATTTAGCAAATATCAAAAATATATTTATATTTTAAACGATTAATCATGAATAATGTTAGTACTTTGGAAATTAAACACAGAAGCATATATCATCACTTAACACCCTTACAGCTCATCTTGGATCAGTCTTGAAAGGTTTATATTTTATTGTCGTGAATCAATTTCTTTATGGAAAAAACCTTTACTTTACAAACCTGAATGTTGCGCTTTCATACTCTACAGTGTTATCAACACCTCAACAAAAAAAACGGACTGATTCTCCCCGTGAAGTCGGCAATAACCATCCAGAAATCTCCTTCAGCTGAAAGTAGAACGCCCGGATCTGATAGAGCTTAATATAGCCGGAGGCCAAACACGAGGTCAGTCTCTCCTGATGTTATTTCATCAGTCACGTCATTCGCTGCTGAATTACGGGGTGTTTTGGGGCAGGAAGAGAGAACGCAGAATACTTTCTTACATCTATCTGTACTGTGAACTGTAAAATAAGTATCTAGAGAGCAGAATATCAGAGAGATCAGCTGGTGGGCTCTTTTGCCTCGAGGCCAGTAAGAAACCATCTAGCAATGCTGTAGCTGTACACAACTATACTGTATCTCCACAGAGTGACATACAGACACACAGATGGATAAATAAATAAATAAATAAAAGAACATTAAGAAGGAGGTTCAAATGTCACACATAGACCTGAGAGTTACAAGACTCTAACCCTGTTTACTCTTCTAAAAGAGGGTAGATATGTAAGGTATTATAATAAAAACATTATTTTTCCAAAAATAGTCAACATGGTCAAATGTTCATTTTACTTAATTCAACAGATCAGAAAATTTCTGGATCACTGCACTCATGACAGTTCATCTTCAATACTCGTCTTCTGTAGTCTGTGCTAGAACATTAAGAAGGAGGTTCAAACGTCACACATAGACCTGAGAGTTACAAGACTCTAACCCTTAAAAGAGGGTAGATATGTAAGGTATTATAATAAAAACATTATTTTTCCAAAAATAGTCAACATGGTCAAATGTTAATTTTACTTAATTCAACAGATCAGAAAATTTCTGGATCACTGCACTCATGACAGTTCATCTTCAATACTCGTCTTCTGTAGTCTGTGCTCTACTGTACATTGCATCACAGATCCGACTGCTTTCTTTATAACACCAGTCATGCATTCAGCAGATTCAAGTGTTCGTTTTTTCTCCTCTCTGGAATGTTTGAAGCAGGTTGCAATGGATACAAACCTGAAGTGATTACACTTTCAAGCAGCTGCCCAGTATATCACTATCACAATAAGTTTTTCACATGGATTTAAGTGCATTTTTACATTTGATGATGAACATTTGTGGTTTTGATTGTAATTAGTCAGATGCTACATTGGTCTTCCCGAATGCAGTTGCCTAGCAATTTTATTCACCCAAATGCAAATTTTTTTTTACCTTTAATCCCAATGCAAGATGTCAGTATTTGTGCAAAATTGCTTAACAGGCATTTTCCCAGAACACTTTTGTATTGGTTTTGTGTTTTCTCAGCTTAACTTTGGCAAGAGCTGAGGTACTGTAATCACATTAGACATTCACAAAGCATTTATCCTCTATAATGTGGTTTATTTCAGAGTCAAACAGAATATTTAACTGGAAATAACTGATTGGATCCAACACGGAATTGGATTCCTCTGACTTGGGCCAGTTTACTTCTAAATAGCACAAAGTATCGAAGTTGAGTGTGTGCGTCGTTCTGTAGCAAATCAGCCATATCTACTAACTAGAAGATCACAGAGAAACATTGTAGTAACTACCTAGAACACCCTAGCAACTTTATATTGATCCCCTAGCCACAACTCAACATATCCTAGTAACTGCACTGACTGTATCCAAAACAACAACAAAATAAGCTAACATGTGATTGCATTCGTTCTCTCTTCATTCCTCATTCCTTTACTTATGGAGCTGGTGAATTTCTCTTTTTTTCTTGATATTGTTCTCTGTTCATTTCTCCTCCCTCTGTAGCTGGTAAATTTATCTTATTTTCTCTTTTCTGTCCTTCGTTTCCTTTGGCTTTGCATCAATTTTCTTGACTTGATGGTCTTGACTTTATCCGGTTTAAACACATCCACCACTCATGCTGCTCTGTCTCTCTCATCCTTCTTTGTCCACAACTGCAGTCTTTCTTGTCTGGTTTTGTTCATTCAGTCATTGGTCCTCTTGACTTTATTGATCTTTCTGGTGGAGATTCATTGGTCTGTTACTCTTCTCTTCTGGTCTGTTCTTATGTCAGCCAATCAGATTTCAGTTAAGGTTAAATAAAAAATAAAAAAAAATACCCAGTTTCATAACTCTTGAATGCAGTGATCAAATTTGGCAAATATTGGTGCATCTATGCATTGTATGGATATGAGGAAGCATTCCAAATTTGATGATGTTCGGACAAAAGGTGGTGCTATAACAGAGCGTGGACCTGAAATACTGATAAAAATACAGTTTTTGTTTTATGCTCTAGTGATAAGCTTAAAACTGGTTCTTGGTTCTTGTAGAACCACTTCTGTAAATATATGTGTACGCTTTACATCTTGGTTTTGGATTTTCTGATTTCCTGTATTTGTCTATCTGTGTTCTTGTATGCAAATTAGTGCTCTAAACACAAGTATCCATAGTAAGCAGTCTTTTTTGCAGGCTTCAGCGCTGGCGTTCAACAGTCTCTTATCTGCCACTTTAGATGTGAAGTGAGCTGCTCTCCGCTACTCTGTGCTGTAGTGGATATCAAATGAATGATCGGAAGATACGAGCATGTTCATTTTCATACGCCTCAGCAGATTTTACATTCATATTCTCTGCGCTCAATAGACCACATTATCTCTCCAAAATTTCTCTTGAGTTTCAATGGCTTTTCACATCATTTTTGACCTCTAGTATGTAAATGCTAGAGATTGTGCTGATAAAACATGTTGCTGCAATCTTGGGAGAGATTTTGGAGGTTTCACTGTATGAGTTTGAGCATTAATGGGTTGTATTCAACACTTTTCCATTTTATGTTTTGGCCCTTTTTGACATTTTTAAGTATTCTTACCATTTCTTATAAGTTAGTTATTTATGGCTACTGTATTTTCCACCTGTTTTGACATTTAGAATTAGCTGAAACCTTTTTTCAGGCTTCTATGTGAAAAAAAAAATATTTGTGTAATTTTGCAAATTACATGATGATAACATACAGAGGGTAAAATAAGTATTGAACACGTCACCATTTTTTCTCAGTAAATATATTTGTAAAGGTGCTGTTGACATGACATTTTCACCAGATGTAGGTAACAACCCAAGTAATCCATACATACAAAGAAAACAAAACAATTAAGTTCAGAAATTAAGTTATGTGCAATAAAATGGAATGACCCAGGGAAAAATTATTGACCATGCTTACTGAAATTTATTTAATACTTCGTACAAAAGCCTTTGTTGGTAATGACAGCTTTACGCCTCCTGTATGGAGTAACTAATGGCATGCATTGCTCAGGTGTGATTTTGGCCCATTCTTCCACACAGTCTTCAAATCTTGAAGGTTCGGTGGGCCTCTTCTATGAACTCTGATCTGTAATTCTTTCCATAGGTTTTCTATTGGATTCAAGTCAGGTGATTGGCTGGGCCATTCTAGCAGCTTTACTTTCTTTCTCTGAAACTAATTGAGAGTTTCCTTGGCTGTGTTTGGGATCATTATCTTGCTGAAATGTCCACCCTGGTTTCATCTTCATCATCCTGGTAGATGGCAGCACATTTTTATCAAGAATGTCTCGGTACATTTTTCCATTCATCCTTCCTTCAATTATATGAATTTTGCAGTGCTACACCATGATGTTTTTGGGGTGATGAGCAGTGCCATTTGACCTCCAAACATGGTGTGTATTATGGCATCCAAAGAGTTTAATTTTGGTCTCATCTGACCAAACTATATTCTCCTAGTATTTCACAGGCTTGTCTAAATGTTGTGGAGCAAACTTTAAACGAGCTTCAACATGCTTTTTCTTCAGCAGTCTTGCATGGTGAGCATGTATACAGGCCATGGCGGTTAAGTGCATTACTTATTGTTTTCTTTGAAAGCAGCAAACTTTAAACGAGCTTCAACATGCTTTTTCTTCAGCAGTCTTGCATGGTGAGCATGTATACAGGCCATGGCGGTTAAGTGCATTACTTATTGTTTTCTTTGAAACAATTGTACCTGCTAATTCCAGATCTTTCTGAAGCTCTCCACAAGTGGTGCTTGGCTCTTAGACAACTCTTCTGATTATTCTTGCCACTCCTCTGTCAGAAATCGTGTGAGAAGCACCTGGTCGTGGCCGGTTTATGGTGAAATTATGTTCTTTCCACTTCCAGATTATGGCCCCAACAGTATTGAAATGCTTCTGTAACCAATGCCATCAGTATGTTTTGCAACAATAAGGTTGTGAAGGTCTTGAGAGAGCTCTTTGCTTTTACCCATCATTAAATGTTTCTTGTGTGACACGTTGGTAATAAGACACCTTTTTATAGGCCATCAGTTGAGACTGAACCAGCTAATATTAATTTCCACTGAAAAGGGGCAGGATTGCTTTATAATTACTGATAGATTTCAGCTGTGTCTTGGCTTTCCATGCCTTTTTGCACCTCCCTTTATTCATGTTCAATACTTTTTCCCTGTGTCATTCCACTTTATTACACAGAACTTAATTTCTGAACTTATTTGTTTTGCTTTCTTTGTGTGTATGGATTACTTGGGTTGTTACCGACATCTGGTGAAAATTTCATGTCAACAGCACCTTTAGAAATATATTTACTGAGAAAAATGGTGACGTTTTCAATACTTATTTTACCCACTGTAGTAGAAGAATGGCATTCAAGACCATTGCCATCCTTACAGTCATTAGGCTTCAGTATTTTTCTCTAAATCAGTGTTACTATTATAGTTTTGATATATATATTTTGTTTTTATTCATATGTTTTGTTTTTATTTATTCATATTTTTTTAATGTTTCAAATGATTTGCAACGGTTATGAATAAGAACCAGTTCTCAAAAAAGAAAGTCCCTTTTCTTTATAGCCAAAGTATAAAAACTAAGATCTGTCGTGTAATGCCATACTTCTCTATTTTCCTGTTTATTTGAGCCAGACACAGAAAGATGAGGAAAAGGCAACACTCTTGAGACGGCAAGAGAAAGCAAAACACTAAGATGTATGACACCTGGTGTTTCTTAGAGCAGAAAACAATGCTAAATAGAGTCCAATTACAGGTGACAGGCACATCCATACAGGCTGATGGGTAACTGCGCTCTCCGCTGCTGAACACGTGATCTGATTGGCTCTCGTCTGCATTACACGCTGATCACAGATGCAGAAAGGCCGGTTTCAGACCTTTTGACTAATGTTGTGCGTCTCGGTGTAAATTGAAAGTAAATGTGCTGAGATATGGTGAAAGACTTTTCTTTATTGGGATGGGATGGTTTGTTTTTGATTAACTTGGTTCGGCATATAGGTAGGAGTTAGAGGAGCATTCTTATGGTTAAATCAATATGAAGTTATTTGATATGAGTTTCAGGTCATACAAGCTCTATTATATCTACTCTAACAGAAAAAAATAAGAAAAAGATTTTGATTTCATATTGACTCTGATGTAAATGTATTCTAACTCGGATAGGTGAGTAAGTGTGTGTCTTTATTATTCCGGTCACTGACTGCATTGACCAGAGCACACAAGCGGCTGTACGTCTGTTCATTTGTCTACAGGACAGCGCAGTCCATGAGACGAGACGAGCGCAGACACCACCCGCTGACTGAGTGTCTACAGATAAAAACACATATGCATGTGATTTTTATCAAGAATGTCTCGGTACATTTTTCCATTCATCCTTCCTTCAATTATATGAATTTTGCAGTGCTACACCATGATGTTTTTGGGGTGATGAGCAGTGCCATTTGACCTCCAAACATGGTGTGTATTATGGCATCCAAAGAGTTTAATTTTGGTCTCATCTGACCAAACTATATTCTCCTAGTATTTCACAGGCTTGTCTAAATGTTGTGCAGCAAACTTTAAACGAGCTTCAACATGCTTTTTCTTCAGCAGTCTTGCATGGTGAGCATGTATACAGGCCATGGCGGTTAAGTGCATTACTTATTGTTTTCTTTGAAACAATTGTACCTGCTAATTCCAGATCTTTCTGAAGCTCTCCACAAGTGGTGCTTGGCTCTTAGACAACTCTTCTGATTATTCTTGCCACTCCTCTGTCAGAAATCGTGTGAGAAGCACCTGGTCGTGGCCGGTTTATGGTGAAATTATGTTCTTTCCACTTCCAGATTATGGCCCCAACAGTATTGAAATGCTTCTGTAACCAATGCCATCAGTATGTTTTGCAACAATAAGGTTGTGAAGGTCTTGAGAGAGCTCTTTGCTTTTACCCATCATTAAATGTTTCTTGTGTGACACGTTGGTAATAAGACACCTTTTTATAGGCCATCAGTTGAGACTGAACCAGCTAATATTAATTTCCACTGAAAAGGGGCAGGATTGCTTTATAATTACTAATAGATTTCAGCTGTGTCTTGGCTTTCCATGCCTTTTTGCACCTCCCTTTATTCATGTTCAATACTTTTTCCCTGTGTCATTCCACTTTATTACACAGAACTTAATTTCTGAACTTATTTGTTTTGCTTTCTTTGTGTGTATGGATTACTTGGGTTGTTACCGACATCTGGTGAAAATTTCATGTCAACAGCACCTTTAGAAATATATTTACTGAGAAAAATGGTGACGTTTTCAATACTTATTTTACCCACTGTAGTAGAAGAATGGCATTCAAGACCATTGCCATCCTTACAGTCATTAGGCTTCAGTATTTTTCTCTAAATCAGTGTTACTATTATAGTTTTGATATATATATTTTGTTTTTATTCATATGTTTTGTTTTTATTTATTCATATTTTTTTAATGTTTCAAATGATTTGCAACGGTTATGAATAAGAACCAGTTCTCAAAAAAGAAAGTCCCTTTTCTTTATAGCCAAAGTATAAAAACTAAGATCTGTCGTGTAATGCCATACTTCTCTATTTTCCTGTTTATTTGAGCCAGACACAGAAAGATGAGGAAAAGGCAACACTCTTGAGACGGCAAGAGAAAGCAAAACACTAAGATGTATGACACCTGGTGTTTCTTAGAGCAGAAAACAATGCTAAATAGAGTCCAATTACAGGTGACAGGCACATCCATACAGGCTGATGGGTAACTGCGCTCTCCGCTGCTGAACACGTGATCTGATTGGCTCTCGTCTGCATTACACGCTGATCACAGATGCAGAAAGGCCGGTCTCAGACCTTTTGACTAATGTTGTGCGTCTCGGTGTAAATTGAAAGTAAATGTGCTGAGATATGGTGAAAGACTTTTCTTTATTGGGATGGTTTGTTTTTGATTAACTTGGTTCGGCATATAGGTAGGAGTTAGAGGAGCATTCTTATGGTTAAATCAATATGAAGTTATTTGATATGAGTTTCAGGTCATACAAGCTCTATTATATCTACTCTAACAGAAAAAAATAAGAAAAAGATTTTGATTTCATATTGACTCTGATGTAAATGTATTCTAACTCGGATAGGTGAGTAAGTGTGTGTCTTTATTATTCCGGTCACTGACTGCATTGACCAGAGCACACAAGCGGCTGTACGTCTGTTCATTTGTCTACAGGACAGCGCAGTCCATGAGACGAGACGAGCGCAGACACCACCCGCTGACTGAGTGTCTACAGATAAAAACACATATGCATGTGTGCATTAAAAAAACTGGAGTAGAATTTACCTGAGAAAGCTAGGAAACAATTTTTACTCAGATGTTGTTAAACTGTAAGAATGATTTTTTTAAAGTGTGTAAATAAATAAAAAATAATGATTATTGCAGTACATTTTACTGTTCAAAATACAAATTGCTATTTCAATCTTTCTGAGTCAAAATGTCATGTTTAATTCACTATGTTACTTGCCTTTTCATTGAAACTATTTTCACTCAGAAATTGCTAAAAAATAATTACAAATTAAATCCTCCTAATTTTTTTATTAATATAGCCTAGTCAATTTCACAAGTACTTACAAAGAAACTGCAAGTAGCACATTGAATTAATCATGAAATTTGAAAGTAAAAAAAAATATATATTTGACCAGGTAGTGATTTCGGAGTTAAAATTGTTTCATAGTAAATTATAAACCATTTTTTTCAGTGTTGTAAATTTCACAATTACAAAAAACTACAAGTAATGCATTGAATTAATCATAAAACGTTTGAGGTAAAAGACTGAAATTGTATTTTCTTATAAAATGCGCTTAAGTAATCGTTGTTTTTTCATTTATAACTTCAAAAAAATCTTTCTTTTTACAGTGTAGCAATTTCTGAGTTAAATTGTTTCAAAATAAATAATTACTTGCAAATAAATAAATAATTACAAAAAATTGCAACTAACACATTGAATTAATTATGGAATTTTGAAGTAAAAAGACTTACAACAATAATTTATAACTTTGAAAAATATATATTTATTACAGTGTAGCAATTTCTGAGTTTTAAATGGGTAATTTTTTCAGTTCAGTTAATTTTTCAAGTAACATACTGATATATTATGTTCTTGTAAAATGTACACCAACTTAAAAAAATATATTTTTTATGTTATTTCTTTAGTGTTATAAGATGTGATGTGTAAATCATGATCGGTTTGCTTCTCAGAACTAATTGTAACACCGAAACAAGCATTTAAATTTTTTATAAAGCTACCTCGAAACAAAATGTATTGTGATGAGCACTATATTAAAAAAACCTCTAATTGAATTAAATCAACCAGTATATTCCAGGAATATTCCAGGGAATTGAGCATAAGTGTAAATGTATACATATTCATATTTTATTTGTATATTTCTGAAGAGAATCCGAATGGTTGGTGCCTGTGCAAAAATTGCCGCTCTGATTGTAGGGTGTTGTACTATGTTATACTATGTCGTTGCTAAGGTATTCAGAGTGAATTCTTATTGCTTTGTGGTTACTAGGGTGTTTTGAGTGGTTGCTAGGTGAGTTATCAGCTCATTCAGTTATCCACTGAATTCCTGAACACCATTGACTCTTTTAATTTGCTGCAATGGGTTAGCCATCCTACACATCTATAAGGGCACACTTTGGACTTAATATTGACTTTTGGGCTGTCTATAACGCACGTTGAAGTGATTGAATCCCCCATATCTGACCACTTTCCCATTGTATTTATGATGTGTCTTCCTGAGATTCCCCAGATAACAGTCTCTGATATAAGACAAACTTGCGTATACTCGTCACATTTTTGCGAGGATTTTACTGCGCTTTACAATAAAGTTAACTCTTTCCTGTCGGTTGAGTCATCACTCTCTGATCTTGATGCTGAACACCATTTCAATTCTTTAAATACAGTCTGGACGGACATATTAAACTCCATTGCACCTTTTAAGCATTTTAAACTAAATCCCAAATCAGAACCCTGGATTGATAATAACATTCGCTCCCTCAGACAATCCTGCAGAAAAGCGGAAAGAAAATGGGGAAAAAGACAAACTGCAAATCTCTTTTGAAAAATAGTTTGTCCTTATATCAAAGAGCTGTTAAGAAAGCAAGGCCTCCTGTTTTTCAAATCTTATTGAAAAGCATCACTGTACTCCAAAAAAACTTTTCTCTGTTATAAACTCTGCTCTAAATTCTCCTACTAATTATTTTCAAAATCCTTCCTTTGCGCTTTCTGAGGACTTCCTGAGATACTTCTGTGACTAAGTTACAAATTTGAGGGCCCAGATACAGGTAACAGATTACGTTGAGTTGCCACCTACAAATCCAACACCTTGGACAACAATTAACGAAGTATCTTTACAAACAGTCAAGGAGGTGATCACAAAATTAAAACCCTCTTTCTGTCCCCTTGATATAATTCACCCCCACTTTTTGAGGCAAATTATTGATACCGTGGTCCCGGGACTGGTATCACTGTTGTATAACTGCTTGAAATCCGGGTCCATTACGGACGACCTAAAAATGGCTATGGTTACCCCGGTTCTCAAGAAGCCCTCTCTTGACGCCTCTGTTTTAGAAACTGGTTTAAATCATTCTTAACAAACAGGAGATTTGTGGTAAAAACTGGAAGTTTTCACTCGACCACAGGCAACCTTACTTGTGGAGTTCCTCAGGGTTCTGTCTTATCTCCCGCTCTCTTCTGTCTTTATCTTCTTCCTCTGGGCTCTATTTTTAGAAAGCACAACGTCTCTTTTCACTGTTACGCCGATGACCTACACATTTATTTGCCTCTGACTAAGAAAACAAACTTTACCATTGGTACTCTTACTGCTTGTCTTACTGATGTCAAATCATGGCTTTCTAAAAACGTTCTATTCTTGAACCCAGATAAAACGGAAGTTATTGTTTTTAGTCCCTCAGAACATAGGGCAAGTATTCAACCCAATCTCGGGACCTTAAACTCCTTCATTTCTCCCCATGTTCGAAATCTGGGTGTGTTGTTTGATAATTCCTTCAAATTTGATAAACAAATTAGTGCTGTAGTAGGTTCTAGCTTCTTCCATCTTCGCTCCCTTTCTAAAATCAAGTCATTTCTCTCAAAAAGCTCTCTAGAGGTTGCTATCCATGCCTTTATTATGTCCCGGCTGGATTATTGCAACGCCCTCTATTTTGGAATATCAAGAAAATCAGCTAGTCAGTTTACTGTCTAAAACAATTAGTTGACTAGTTGGAAGCAATGCATGATTAGACTAGTTCAGGGCTGACCAGAAAACAGTCACAAGCATTACTTTCACAACTTATGATTAATAGCAATTATTGTATTTAAAAAAAAAATCATAGTGCCCTATTATTGTAATAAATATATAATGAATAATAATAAATATATAAAAATAAACATTTTTAAAGTTTTATAAATTTAATTGATTAGACATACTTACTAAAATTTCATTAAGCCATTTAAACAGAATCCAGAATTTTTTTATTTTAATATGTTGTAATAAATATAATAGACATGCTTTTTTGATTACAAAAATGTAACCATTAAACGGAATCCAGAAAAAATTAAATAGTATTTGGGAGAAAATAAAACAGATTTTAATCATCCTAAATAATCATCTATGCATCCCAAAATTCATTCAACACTAATGTCAACTCACTAATCAACTATAGTTAGTTGTTGATAACTGACTAGTTGGCCATCTTGACACATCACTAAATATGTTATGATTCATAATTGAAATCCAAAAACTACATTTGCAAATGTAACATTTATGTGTGTGTGTGTGCACACTCTTAAAAATAAAAGTGCTTAAAAGGTTCTTCACAGCGATGCCATAGAAAACCATTTTTGGTTCCACAAAGAACCATTCAGTCAAAGGTTCTTTAAAGAACCATCTGTTTCTTACCTTTTTATAATCTGAAGAACCTTCTTTTGCCACAAAGAACCTTTTGTGAAACAGAATAGTTCTTCAGATATTAAAGGTTCTTTATGGAACCATTTAGACAAAAAGGTTCTTCTATGGCATCGTGAAGCACCTTTATTTTTTAAGAGAGTGTGTGTACGTGTGTTTATGAGCTTGTGTGTGTGTGTGTTATGCTGATGTGTAATCTGTCTGTAAATAAATGTTGATGAGATGTATTCCAGGGTTGTTCTTGTTGCCCTGAGGTGCGTCTTTAGCGGTCAGAGCTGCTATTCTGTTTTGAGCGATGGGAGAAACACTCTAATTCCAGTTATTGGTGACTCAGACATCAGCAGTGTGTGGGCCAAACACGAGACACACACACACACACTCACACAGAGGGTCGTCCAGCTACTCATGAGAAAGTTGTGTGATTTGTGCGGCTCCTCCTGCAGTGATGAGTGACAGCAGCACAAGCTCCAGTAAAACAATCAGCCTAATTAATGCTCAGATCCAAAGAAATACAATATGCTTTGAGAGTTGTTTGGATCAGGAGAAGTGGGCGTTACAAACCAGAACGGTTTATTATATTTTGATGAAAGATTAGGAAGACCTTTCAGTAGAAAAATGGAATTTGTGTTGTGAATCTGTTGATTTTTCAGTGCATTCAGAACAAATATTCTGTGGAATATTTACACACTATTTTAAAGTTCCGGTTAACACGAGTGGTATACAGCTTGTGTCTATTCTTAGCATTACCGATACTGTTGTTTTTAGTACTTTGTAGCAGAATACTCTCAGAGGTCTGTGAATGTGGGACTCACAGGGGCTCTAGAGGAAGATGATTGGTTAAACTGACAGCCTCTTCACCTCCTCTTTGCATGGCGGCCTCTTCTAATGATTTGTGGAGGATGTTCTCCGGTGTGAGGCTCATTAGGTGTGGGTTAGAAACCAGTCCAGACACACTGGAGGAGTCTGGAGAGAGACTGAAAGGAGTGTGTGTGACTTCCGTCAAAAGGTTTTTTACAGGATTTCTCATTGTGGCTCATCAAACCTAAATGACAAAAAAGTAGGGCTGGGTGACATGGCCAAACTATTTTCACAATATTTTTTCATATCAGACAGTATTGATATTCATTTACTGTTAATTGGGTTGGAAATGCTTTCCACATATATGTTATACCTTGAGAATCTCCTCAGAGTAAACAATATTTTAATTGCAGGGCTCCATAAAATTCAGTACATTCAATAAAGTAAACCATATTTAATATTTTGTAGTTGTTTTGTTTTATTTTTTAAACTTTTATTTGTTTACATTTTTGGATACTTTATGTTTTAAAACATTATCATCAAAAATGGTGTCTGATGAAATTAATTAATTAATAAAACTTCAGCGATTTAATCAATCTTTTAAAATGTAAACATGTAATGTACAACAAAACATTGCATTTTTATTTTTTGTCAAATAAGATGCTGCACAACCGAACTGTATACATGTAAAGATGAATGTACTTTGAGAAGTACATTTTAGTAGGCTGTACAGTAGTAATATATTTCTGTCATAGTTTCTTCAAGTTAAACCGAACATTTATTTTGGCGGTTTGCCAAAGTGAAGATGGTTATGTCAGTGCAAAAATTTTCTACACTAGCGTAGATAGGTTTTAAAGATACAGTACACTGTAAAAAAAATCTGTAGTTTTTACAAAATAATTTTGTCAGCTGTGGTTGCCAGAATAATTTTGTAAAAAATACAGAAAAACAGTAAACACATTTACGGCCAAATTTTACAGTATAAAACTGTAATTTACAAAAAATAAAATTTGAATATAAACCAGTCAATTCAAAAATGCACACCGCTATTAAAATCTGTTTTGTACCTTTAACATACTGAGAACCACCATAATAATGCAGGTGGTAAAAGAGAAAGCCACATGAAGAATCAAAGCTCATCACAAGTAGCTTCGCCACAAGCAGAAGTATATACTGATATACTGTATAGAAGGTGCACAGAGTCATTCATGCAAACACAAAACACCATCATGGTAACACACATGATACTTAAATAATGCATTCAACTTTCATTAAACAACAGAAGATGTAACATAAAGCCCAAATACTGTATACATAACTAATAACAAAAACTATTATAAAAACATGATTACTTAAACAAAATACTTTCAAATGTGGAGTGTCATGCAGGGAATTCTGGGAATATCAGTTTACAGTTTTTGACTGTAAATTATACATTGATTTGTTATTTTTACTTCTAAAAACTTTACTTCAGTAAAATTACTGAAATGACCGTTTTTCCCTTTATATAGTACAGGAACTTACTGTTAACCTATTAACAGTTTTTTCCATAGCGTTTTTACAAAATGTAACAGTTAATATTACACTTATTTTTTACAGTGTAGTAAAAACAGCCTGTATTTCGAGCAAATTGTAAATAAAAGATCACATAAAGTAAATGCAACTCAATTATCAAAAGAAACCTTGTGTAACATGATAAGTGAACTTCAGTGATATAAAATGCTACACAAGAGGAGAAAAGGGCTTTTTGAATCAGTAGGGGAGATGACAAACTCCAGGCTACAGAAGTGCCTGTTCTCACCTACACGCTCGCCCGGATAATTAAGAAATATCAACTAAACACGCCACTGAACACTTGAATTTAGCCGGCCACTTACTGACAGCCTGTGCTCCCACACATGTAGTTAGTATTTTCACGCATCTCAACACGCTAACTGAAGACACACTGAGGTCTGATGCAACATGGACACACTGCTGCTGCTGACTGACAGCATGCTGATGACAGGTGAAGTGTGTGGAGATCCAGGTGGGCGTCACCTTAATTTGATCTTTTTTGAAAGAGCGCTGGGATTTTACAGAAGTTCTATTTTTTAACATTTGTATTATACAACAACAATAATAATAAATATAGCTGCAAGTAGCAGTTACTTGGGTTCAAGCGCTTTAAAGGAACACTCCTCTATTTTTGAAAATAGGCTTATTTTTCATCTCCCCTAGAGTTAAACAGTTGAGTTTTATCGTTGTCGAATCCATTCAGCCGGTCTCCGGGTCTGGCGGTAGCACTTTTAGCTGTAGCTTAGCATAGATCATTGAATCTGATTAGACCGTTAGCTTCTCGCTCAAAAATGACCAAAGAGTTTCGATATTTTTCCTATTTAAAACTTGACTCTTCTGTAGTTACATCGTGTACTACGCATGGAATATAACTCCGATTGGATTCGTCTGAAAGAAGAAAGTCACATACACCTAGGATGCTTTGAGGGTGAGTAAAACACAGGCTAATTTTCATTTTTGGGTGAACTAACCCTTTAATCTTTCTAACTATTATAGTGCCAGTTTTGTCCAATCACTATAAAATGTCTTGTTTAGAATCATATGGTGCAGGGGTTGACATAGTTTTGTTTAGATTTGAGCTTTCTTTTAGGATTTATAAGCTTTTGTGTACACAATAATATTAATAATAATAATGATAATAATAATAATGTGTAATAGTAATTATATACAGTATCTAAAAAATATATATATATGTATGCACACACATACATACATACATACATACATACAT
>NW_015505526.1:1177719-1180966 GCF_001515645.1 Sinocyclocheilus grahami
ACGTTGAGTTGCTTCATTGAAAGCTTATTATATTACTGTATTTAAAGCTCACTGTATTATATAAAGTAGATTATTATGAGAGAAAGATGGACTGAGCATGTGTGATTTACCTTTATATAAATGTAATTAAAAGGGGCATAAAACGTGTTTTTTTTTATGAATTTCCAACAAAAATAACTATATTGCAATTTATCCTGTTTTCATGATACAAGCTTTTGGTCTTACCGCCCACTTCTAGTGCAGAGGAAGCCTGGAGGTGTTGAGCCTCCAGATATATGTGTGTGTGTGTGTGTGTGTGTGTGTGTGTGTGTGTGTGTGTGTGTGTGTGTGTGTGTGCGTGTGTATTTGTGGATGGCTTTTGCAGAAACCAACAAAGAGGAAAGACCAGGAGCCCTACTAACACAGTTTCTGTCAGCCTCGCACTGAAGCATCTCACACAGTCTGCAGGCGCGATGAGCGCATGTTAACAAGGTTATAGGCGAGTGTGTGTGTATGTGTGGAGGGCAAGAGGACGAACAGACACCCACTCTATCTTTCTTCTCTTGCCTACATGTGTCTTGGTTCGCCTCCAGGATTCGGAGTATCAAAACTAAAAGCAGTGGTACTACAAACCCTCGACCCTACAGATGGAAATAATTCATCAATTCATAAAGCATCAAATTTTATTCGAACAATAAACTGTTAAAGGAATAATTCACCCCAAAATCTACCACATTTAACCTGCTGTTTTGTAGGGCTGGGTGATAAATGATCATACGGCGATCAAGATTAAAAGGAGATTTGCTCAGAGTCACTTCAGCAGCTTTACACGGTTTCATTTGAGAAAAAAACTACCATCATAAACACTCTGAAACTCGAAGAAAAAGCAACGTTGTTTTCATTTGCTGGGATGTTAATGTTTATGAACATTTGATAAGAAACCATTTTGCTGTTTAGTTTCAATAAATAATCTTGGGATGGGCTTTTTTTCTGTATGAATGTTTGAGTGCGTTTACATAGAATATTATATCAATAGTTCACCCAAAAAATACATTTGTTGAGTGTACTCGCCCTCAGGCCATCCAAGATGTAGATGAGTTTGTTTCTTCATCAGATTTGGAGAATTGTAGCATTGCATCACTTGCTCAGCAATGGATGCTCTGCAGTGAATGGGTGCCGTCAGAATGAGAGTCCAAACAGCTGATAAAAACATCTCAATAATCCACAAGTAATCCACACCACTCCAGTCCATCAGTTAATGTCTTGTGAATCCAAAAGCTGCATGTTGTAATAAACAAATCCTTCAAGACTTAACTTGAAACCTTTGCTTCCAGCTAAAATATTGCAGAGGATCCATTGGTGAGCAAGTAATGTAATGCTACATTTCTCCAAATCTGTTGAAGAAACAAACTCATCTACATCTCAGATGGCTTGAGGGTTAGTAAATGTTCACTACATTAACATTTTTGTTTAAACTATTCCATTAAACTCTCTTATTTCGAAAGAGACTTTCATTACATGACCTCTTTAAATACTCCTCCATTCGATTAACGGATGAAAATCAACAGCATTGCATCAATCACTGTGGCTGAGGGACTGTAAAGTGCGCGCGCGCGTGTGTGTGTGTGTGGTCTTGTCAAACTGTGCAGAGGTTCTGGTATAAATAGACATCATCAATCACGAGCCCTGCGTGATGTGCGTCTGGCGGAGAAGTGTGCAGTGACGCGTCACTGTCAGTCAAACCTGTCACACAGACGCCTGACAGATGCACAGCAGTGTATCATTAGTGACATTGCACACGTTGTGCGTTCATTCCCTTTAAAGAAACCCTGAATTGAGTTCCTGCTCTGAATTCATGCCTGCGGGACACGTGCAATCGGAACCATTCAACTTATAAAAAATGAACCAGCGTCACGTAGCTTTAAATTATTCAGCCAAAAATGAACATTTGCTGAAAATGTCCTCCCCTCAGGTCATCCAAGATGTAGATGAGTTTGTTTCTTCATCAGATTTGGAGAAATGTAGCATTACATCACTTGCTCGCCAATGGATGCTCTGCAGTGAATGGGTGCCGTCAGAATGAGAGTCCAAACAGCTGATAAAAACATCACAATAATCCACAAGTAATCCACACCTCTCCAGTCCATCAGTTAATGTCTTGAGAAGCCAAAAGTTTCATGTTCGTAAGCAACAAATCCATCTTTATGATGTTTTTAAGTTTAAGCTGCCGCTTCTTGTCAAAATATGATTCCATAATAACGCTTCCTCCAGTGAAAAGGTCCATCTCCTGTTGTCCTCTCAAATCAAAATCCACCCACATATTTGTTTAGAGCGGTTTTGGACAATTTTGGGATGTAAAATCATATCTGTACTGGAATATGGCCTCTCAGGAGGGTTAATAAAGAGTTTAACTCCTTGAAGTGAAATCGCAAAACCAGCACTTTTCACTCGAAAAGCCTCATTGTTCTTCATTGGCGTGATTTCTCAATCTGCCTTGGGTTTATGTGTGACCCCTCCAGTCGCCCTCATGGGCAGCCTTCCAGAAAACTCCAATAACATTTGGGGACCACTAAAGGCACTCTTTTTCTTATTAGATGTTTCTCTGGTGAGGAAATGGCATTTGTGGGTAATTCTATTGAAGGCGGCTCATTTTACGTTGAGTTGGCTTATTTTGGGGACGGAGTAAATTGTATTTCGGCGACGGATGAGTTTCATTACGAGGTTCTGCTGGTTTTGTCGCTGTTTGTTTTTTGTCTTTCTCTTGTTTTCTGTAATAGCATTTGATTTGGTCACTGTTTGCGGCCAAGAACAAGTTTATGAGAATCTGTTTACTGTCCTGTGTTTTCACATTTAGAGTCTATTGCAGTAAATTAGACTGCATGGTAAAAACGAATCGCTAATGCCGTGGTCATTGTTGTAATATGACTGCAATCTCACACTCTGCTGCATCTACATGATTCAACATATTATGCACCCGAAATGTAGAAATAGAAAATCTACTCCAGTTTCCTGCAACAGATTAAAAATGTGCATGCTTTTAATTCAGCTAACAGGTCATGATTTAGCAGATTTCTGTTGGTCACACGTCTTCATGGGAAGTCAGGCTTTGTAATGTTTATATGTATTGCCATGAAATTTGGTCCAAGAATCCATGTGCATTAACATCATCTTGCAGAAATCAGCAAGAATTCTGATATTTTTACCAGTAGATGGTGCAACAAGTCACATTTTATGACCCCCCCCCCCCCCCCCCCCACAAAAAACAAAA
>NW_015505526.1:1180985-1189589 GCF_001515645.1 Sinocyclocheilus grahami
CCCCCCCCCCCCCCCCCCCCTAAAAAAAAGTTATAATTCAGTCAAATTATACCTCAAATTATATTGCAAGATGCAATGCACCAAAGTAGGGCTGAACAAATTTGGAGGCTGAATGTGATTTTTGTGATATTTTTAAATTGTGACTTTAATTTGAAAAATGTGATTTAAAATTTTTTTTTTCAGATCTCTAGATTTGCTGTATTATTTGTTGTGCTGCACAATTTGGCCACAAATTATATTATATTATATTATATTATATATAAACACTGCAATATATTGAATATTTAATAATAATACTAATAATGAGAATTTTATTTTACATGTATTACATTAATTGATATATCAAAGCTTTTGTGATTTGATAATCGCACTAAACCATATCACAATTTTTCCGAATTGTTCATCAAAGCACGTTAAAGTGAGAAAATCAGCAGCGCTTTCTAATGCAAAATTATCCACCGTGTTACTTTCTGAGGAGAAAAAAAAACTATGTAACCTGGTTTTTACTGTTGAACATAAAATGATAATAATAATAATAATAATAAACGAATGCCTGTTTTAGTAGTAGAAAGAATAACTATTGAGAATAAAAATAATGACAAAAAAATTGTAAAGCATCCTAGTGTATTACAATGAGAATTTGAGAAGAAAATGTTTGTCATGAAAAAAATCTTGATAAATATAAAAATAAAGAAAAAAATAAAATAATAATAGGTTTAATTCTCTTTATTGCATAAATATAGTCCCATTTACATAAAATAAAGATTTAGTCGCATATGCGAGTGATTTACTCACAATATAGAGGGTTGACAGTCTATGAGCACGAAGCACATTGTAAACTGCAAAGCATAAAGGGAAGATAAATTAATGCGTAGTGTATTATATCTGTGCAACAGTTGTTGAGCCTTTCTTTTAACAGTTTTAAATTTCAGTTACTGTGCAAGTTAAAAACAATTTATAGTCTTTTCTACGCCCGTGTTTTGTTCTCACAGACATCCGGTAGCAAGTAACAAAACTTGCTAAATTAATTAAATTAAATTAAACTCCAGCAAGAAGATAAAGTCCTTTTTGCAAAATCATAGACATGTATTTACAAATCAAGTATAATGGGAACACAGAATGATCTTGGAGAGAGCTTTACCGAACTGACTGCTTTAACCGAACGCGATCAGGGTTTAAAGGCTGAACGAATGACTGACAGCCACAGCGGAGGAAAGAGTTTGTGTGAATTTTAATGTAAGGACTTAAATATTCATATGTAGCTCACATTAAGCTATCGTATGGCTTTAGAAGTAACACAAGATAATTCACACAATCGAAAAAAACAACAAAAGATCGGATTTGGATCGGCTGTCTCTGACGATACCCGATCCGAGAAAAATGGCAGTATCGGAGCCGATACCCGATATGAATATCGGATCGGCGCATCCCTACTTAAAACCTGGAGAAGTCAGATTTTCATGATATGTCACCTTTAATAAAAACTATAGACATATATATACTATGTCAGATCTTATGAAAAATTAATGTCAGATCTTATGATTTTAAATGTAGTTGAAATATGAGTTTGCATGACTGAAAATAGCTGCTGGCATGATCAGCAAAAATATTGTTCAAATAAGGTCAGTAAGGTTTAAAAAAAATTAAGGAAGGATGCATTCAATTAATCAAAAGTGACAGTAAAGACATTCATAATGTTTCAAATAAATGCTGTTCTTTTAAACTTTCTATTCATCCAATAATCCTGAAAAAATTTATTGTGGTTTCCACAAATATATTAAGCAATGGCTGCTGTAAATTCAGCTTTGCCACCACAGAATATTACATTTAAAATATATTTTAATTGAAAGCACGAAGCACATTGTAAACTGCAAAGCATAAAGGGAAGATAAATGAATGCGTAGTGTATTATATCTGTGCAACAGTTGTTGAGCCTTTCTTTTAACAGTTTTAAATTTCAGTTACTGTGCAAGTTAAAAACAATTTATAGTCTTTTCTACGCCCCTGTTTTGTTCTCACAGACATCCGGTAGCAAAACATTAAACTCCGGCAAGAAGATAAAGTCCTTTTTGCAAAATCATAGACATGTATTTACAAATCAAGTATAATGGGAACACAGAATGATCTTGGAGAGAGCTTTACCGAACTGACTGCTTTAACCGAACGCGATCAGGGTTTAAAGGCTGAACGAATGACTGTGTGAATTTTAATGTAAGGACTTAAATATTCATATGTAGCTCACATTAAGCTATCGTATGGCTTTAGAAGTAACACAAGATAATTCACACAATCGAAAAAAAAAAAAAAGATCGGATTTGGATCGGCTGTCTCTGACGATACCCGATCCGAGAAAAATGGCAGTATCGGAACCGATACCCGATATGAATACCCTACTTAAAACCTGGAGAAGTCAGATTTTCATGATATGTCACCTTTAATAAAAACTATAGACATATATATATATATATACTATGTCAGATCTTATGATTTTAAATGTAGTTGAAATATGAGTTTGCATGACTGAAAATAGCTGCTGGCATGATCAGCAAAAATATTGTTCAAATAAGGTCAGTAAGGTTTAAAAAAAATTAAGGAAGGATGCATTCAATTAATCAAAAGTGACAGTAAAGACATTCATAATGTTTCAAATAAATGCTGTTCTTTTAAACATTCTATTCATCCAATAATCCTGAAAAAATGTATTGTGGTTTCCACAAATATATTAAGCAATGGCTGCTGTAAATTCAGCTTTGCCACCACAGAGTATTACATTTAAAATATATTCTAATTGAAAACCAGTTGAAGTAATATTTCACAGCTTCTCTCGAAAACCTTACAGACCCCAAACTTTTGAAAAATTGTGTATATTTTTTAATATTTCTATTTATTTAAATACAATTTAGAAGATTTAAATAAAATATATTTATACTATTTGAATTTTATATATTTTTATGTCACCTTTAATAAAAACTATAGACATATATATATATATATACTATGTCAGATCTTATGATTTTAAATGTAGTTGAAATATGAGTTTGCATGACTGAAAATAGCTGCTGGCATGAAACAAAAATATTGTTCAAAAGTTTGAGGTCAGTAAGGTTTTAAAAAAATTAAGGAAGGATGCATTCAATTAATCAAAAGTGACAGTAAAGACATTCATAATGTTTCAAATAAATGCTGTTCTTTTAAACATTCTATTCATCCAATAATCCTGAAAAAATGTATTGTGGTTTCCACAAATATATTAAGCAATGGCTGCTGTAAATTCAGCTTTGCCACCACAGAGTATTACATTTAAAATATATTCTAATTGAAAACCAGTTGAAGTAATATTTCACAGCTTCTCTCGAAAACCTTACAGACCCCAAACTTTTGAAAAATTGTGTATATTTTTTAATATTTCTATTTATTTAAATACAATTTAGAAGATTTAAATAAAATATATTTATACTATTTGAATTTTATATTTTTATATTTATATTTCTTTTGCCAATTAAGTATTTTTATTAATACTTTTTGTAATCCCATTTATCTTAGCTTATCCACCATCTAGGAGGAATTTTCTCTCTGAAATCATGCATTTTGGGATTGATAAAGTCACTAGTTTGTGGTAAATATCAACCTGCATCTAGTGGTTGACCGTGATGCTGTAATGGTGTGAAGACAGAGATATGAAGTACAGTACAAATATCCGGCTTTGCGGTTTTGTCATGTATTTCTCCAGCTACATAAATACACTCCGGCGTGTAACCCCTGTGTGTTGTTTTAACTAAATGACTACTGGGAGTTTTGTGACGGGAGCCTGTGGAGCGCTAAAGGTCAGCTGTCACCGCGGCTCATTACAGCAGAGACGCCGCAGCTGTGCGTTACGTACCACAGGTAGTGAAGGTCAAGTTTGTCCCCTGCAGTCCATTTCTGATAATTTAAAAAAGAGCATGTCAAATTACTGCTCTCCACGGGTGACCTTTCACTGCAGATCTGTGAGTGTTTGATAGCAGACTCTTGAGTTCAGTGCTTGATCCTTTAACAGTCAACAATCAACCAGATGAGCTCAACTTTTGAACAAGGATGTGATTAATTATTCAGATTTTTTCACTCTTAAATGGCATTAAAAGTCCATGATTGGTCAAATAACAAACCCGAGTAAAACATGAGATGTGCTCATGAGATTTGATAGAGTTCTCAGATATGTCTCATTAAAATAAATAAAAATAGCCAAATATATATATTTTTTGAAGTATCAGAAATATACTGTGTATGTGTGTGTGTGTGTGTGTCTTGAAATACTTATAAATCTTATATTTAATTAAATAATTGAATTTAATATTAAAATATTTCATGATGATACATGAATACAAGGTGTGTGTGTGTATATATATATACAGACATTTTCATTAACCCTAAAACACAAAAGTACAAAATTCAAAATGCAGGTAAAACACCAGTAAAAAAAAAAAAGGGAAATGTCGCCATATTAATACAGTACAGTGTACCCTTTTTACCATGAATATATACCTTTTTTTTAAATGAAGCTCTTGTAAACAAAGCATATCATTTATACATATACATATCAATTATACATTCTTCTGGATTGAGTCTGTCTCAGTTTCTTCATGTCATCAGACAGACTGATGATCAGATCAGATCTCTGTGTGGAGCACTGGCTGCTGTCAGACAAAAATCTCACTAGATTATTACAATTAATGGCTAAATGAATTTTTGGAAATGTAAATTGATATTTCCTGCTGACACACTACTGCAAAAGATAGAAATAACTGACTTAAAACCATTTTTTAGCTGGTGAAAATAGAAGTGTTCTAATCATTTTGGCCACCACTGTCATTTATATAAATAATGTAAATGAAATGCATGTATAATCAGAAATGTAAATACTAAATATATAAATGTAATATATTTAATAATAGTTATTATATATTAATTAATAACTTTCTTATAATGAGATGTGTGTGTGTGTGTATATATAAAATTTCTTTTATATAGATATGTGTGTGTGTGTGTATATATATATATATATATATATATATATATATATATATTTACATTTTTTTTGGATGAGAAGTGCTTGAGTTCATATTGAGATCTCTCACTTTTGATTGCAGACTTGTCTTGGCAAATTTGAGTACAGTTTGAGTCATTGTTGAGATCTCTTCTGAAACCGAGTAGCAGGAGAGAGTCTCCTTTGGATCTGTGTTTCATCTCATTTCTCTGTTGAAGAAATAACTCCGATAGTTAAGTGCTTCCTTTTGAAACTTTTATTTCCTATTGGATTTTTTTTTCTTTTTTTTTTTTTTGGATTTGTCTCCTTCTTCTTTTTTTTAAACCCAGCCCCTGTAAGTCTAAATCCCTTCAGCTCAGAGTGTGGTCTGGCGGCGCTTGAGCGCTCTGAGAGCGGGATCGATAGATGCTGGGATCTCTGACCTTGACTGCATTGTTCTGCAGGGCCCATCTGCACCTCTCGATCCTTATGTTTGGACGACGCTAATGAACGAGAGACAGTGAGACATGAAAGACGTGTTCATTATTTGCTCTGGTGTCCTAATTAAAGCCTTGTTTGCAAAACACTTAAACAACATATTCCCAACTCTAGAGAAGAGCAGAGCAACAGATAGAGAGAGAGAGCGTGTGTTTCTATCTGTCTGATGTTCTATCATTCAATCCATCATTCATTTTATCATTTAGTATCATTCAAGCTTCTGCATAATCGTTCAGTCTATTGTTCGATTGTTCCTGCTATCGTTCTGTCGTTTTCTTTCAAACTATTGTTTTATCGTTCAATCTATTGTTCCACTCTTTTATTGTTCAATCTATCATTCTGTCTGCCATCTTGTCATTCAATCTATAGTTCATTTGTTTAATCCGTTATTCTGTCTATCGTTCAGTTTATCTGTAAATCTGTCATGTTATTGTTCAGTCTAGTGTTCTATCTAACGTTCTATCTTGTTCTTTCTGTCCATAAGGTTTATAAACCTTCAAACATTTTATACTTTTTTCAAATCCTTTGTGAAACCACTATTCAGAGTTTCTTTTTACTTTTAAATTTTGGTTCATTTTAATTCTACTTCCTTACATTCAAATTTGATTTGATTGTTCAAATACAGGAATTCAACTGGAATTTGAAAGTCATTCTCAGTTCGTTTTTAAATGATGTAAAACCGTGGCGTTTTGTGTCCATGTTACATTACCGCAATATTGAGCGTCAGCAAACTGTTCTAGGCAGTGAGTTTATAGATTTATGTGTCACACACGTTTAGCTGATGGTGTCTTTTCTAACATGACTGACAGTCTCTTACTGCAGGGCTTAAATGTTAAGCGTCTCGCTCAAGGACATGATGGAGATTCAGGGCTCAAGTTCTTATTCTCCAGAAGAATCAGCACTTCCTCCACTTTAAGATTACAAGGCTGGAGTTTAATCCTGTAATCTGTTGAAGATTGTGTGATCATACATCTGGAGCTCTCGTCTGATGTGCGTTCCTCACTTATCAATGATCTCAGAAGACGACCTCGTGTCTTGTTTCCCAAGAAATGGAAAAACAGTCAGTGTGAGCATGATCACAAATATAATAACAGGAAAGATTTTACTCCCAGAATAGTTTTCAGCCTTTATATACATTATAAAAGGAAATGAAAATGTGAAGAATTCTACTTTTCTCTTTTTTTTGTCTTGGCTTATGAAATCTGAATGCTGTGTCAGAACTGCTTTTTGGAATGCTGTTATCTTAAAGGCGTCATACCTTTTAAAATTGAATATACCTTTTTTTATAATTAAATTATTAATTGCTTTAAATAAATTCACTGAAAATCTTCTTCTTGTTGTTGCTTCCAAATCTCTATTTCACTTCTTCTGTTTCATCAAGATGTCACATTTTGATAAGTGTTTTTAATGATATTCATGCTTTTCAGTAATAATAAAAATGCCATTATTATTATTATTATTATTCCAATAGACACATATTAGTTAAAAATGTAAATTGTTATACTTAACGTTAGTTGTTATTATTGTTATTATTAGTATTAAATAATTAAAAAAATAAACATTTAAGTCAGTGTATTATTATATGTGACAGCACAAAACCATTCTTAAGTCGCTGGGGTATATTTGTAGCAATAGCCAAAAAAAATCGGTCAAAATTATTGATTTTTCTTTTATGCCAAAAATCATTGGGATATTAAGTAAAGATCATGTTCCATGAAGATATTTTGTAAATTTCCTACTGTAAATATATCAAAACTTAATTTTTGATTAGTAATATGCATTGCTAAGAACTTTATTTGGACAACTTTAAAGGCAGTTTTCTCAATATTTACTTTTTTTTTTTTTTGCACCCTCAGATTCCAGATTTTAAAATAGTTGTATCTTTGCCAAATATTGTTCTATTCTAACAAACCATACATCAATGGAATGATTATTTATTCAGCGTTCAGGTGATGCATAAATCTCAATTTAAAAAATTGACCTGTATGTCTGGTTTTGTGGTCCAGGGTCACATATAGTATGTATTATGATAATATTTATAATTTATTATAGTTATATTATTATTTTTATTATTATTCAATAAATGCATATTTATGTCAATTCAAATGTGTGATTTTTCATTGTAAATAATTGTTATTATTAGTAGTAATAGTAGTAGTAAATTAATGTTGATGTAAACCAAAGTATTATCATTGTTAATAATTCACACTTTTCAAATTACATAATTTAATAATTACATATAATAAATATATTTCTTAAACACCATCATTTTAATTAGAAACACTGAAACAAAAGTGTAGAGTTTGGCTGCATTTAGCTGGAGTTGTCTCTTCTCTATAGTTTATTAGAACAGGTTAATATCCTGTCCTGATCTCACAATACAGTAGAAGCTTCTATGTTACAGTCTGTCCCAGGTTTTGAGGAAAAGCACAGATTTCTAAATGGATGATTGCAGAGTTTGTGTTCTTGTTTTGATGTGGTTCTGGCAGATCCCTGCGCCCGTGTCCTGGTTTGATTAACAGCGTCCAGCATTTCCCAGATGAATCCTGTCCTAGATTGTCATTCCCCTTTGCTGGACCGTTGTAGCCCACACACACGCACAAAGACATGCACTGCAAGGCTTCTGTTGTAGTCCGTCAAACCTTTGACCTTAAGTATAATTCATGGTGAGGTCACGCATGCATCATTCAGTACGCATGCATCGTTCAGTGCTCATGGGGAGGTTTATTGCGGGGCAGGTACCGCTGTGTGATGTACGACCCTCTGTCTGGGTTCTGGGCAGCAGCAGCGGGAGCCATACGTCGTTGTGGTTCGAGCGGGTCATTTGGGGTGACCTTTCTTATTAGTGATTGACAGATAAATGACAGTTGCACAGCGCCATAAAGATGATGAAGCTTTGAGTCTGAAAGGTCAGAGGAGGCGTTCCTGGGGAAGCAAAGCATGATGGGAACAGAGGGCGGAATGCTCAGGGTCTACTGATCAGGAAGCTTCACAAGCTGAGAGGGTTTTAATGTTTCATTTAAGTATGAGTGGATTAGACTTTAATGTCTTTTCAGGTTAAAGAACATCACAAATTGCATGACGTATGAGTTTTTTTTTTTTTT
>NW_015505526.1:1190925-1191966 GCF_001515645.1 Sinocyclocheilus grahami
GAATTTCTGAGAAGAACGTTGTGAAATTGTGATATAAACTTGCAAAAGCGAATATAGTTTATCTCACAATTCTGACTTTTTCCTCTAAATTCTGTTTTTATATCCCACAATTCAGACTTTGTTTCTCACACTTTGAGGAACAAATTCTGAATTGTGAGATGAAAGTTGCAATTACTTTTTTTTTTTTAATTCTGTAGCAGAATCGGGCTTCCATAGTTTGACTTGTATTATTTGTGCTTGTGAAGAAAACACAGTGCTATCAGCAGGTGTGATTCATTCTTAATGAATCCCCCCCAGTCTCTAATCAGAGAAAATCGGATGTGGCTTGACTTTTACATCAGTGCACAGTGTGGCTGAAAGATCATGTAACTGAACACAATTACTCAACTGTGATGTTTCTTCAGGGGAATTAGAAGATAAAATAATGACACAAGCTCCTTCCTTTAACTTCACTCTTTGCAGACATATCATCCCTCAGTTCCCACACACTGGATTCTCTGTCTTTCTCTCTCTCTTAATGAAAACTGATGTCCTGCTAATGTTCAATGAAGATGCATTAAAAGATGTTCTGTCATATTTCTCTTTAATGCTCCGTTTGCACTGAGAGAGATGCAACAAAACTAATGATCCCTTTACGATCAACAGAACTGTCTAAAATACAAACATGGAATTCTGCTTGCTTGTAGTGTAGACAGCTTTGCTCAAAAAATTGGCATTCTAGTAGTTTTTTGCGTCACTCTCTTGCAGTGCGGTTGATCATAACAGTAAATAGTTTTGTTGTATCATATGTTTACAGTATTGCATTTGCATGCTTGCAGTGTAGACATGTATGTTGATGTAACAGCAACATTGTTGTTGTGTTGCATTGCTTGCCGTGTTGCAATGACATGCACTTGTGAATGATGATGCTTGTAAAAAAGTACATTTTAGACTTGTAGAATTTATTAAAACAGGATTATTCTAGTTTTGTTGCATTGCGCACGTGCAGTGTTGCATTGCATGCAACTTCATTAAATTGGGAACATTCTAGTTCCCTTTCAG
>NW_015505526.1:1193411-1195110 GCF_001515645.1 Sinocyclocheilus grahami
TGTATTTTTTGATCAAATAAATGCAGCCTTGGTGAGCAGAAGAGATTCTTTCAAAAACATAAAAAACTACGTACTGACAGAGCGCAAAACAGTTTGTTTATAAAGCTTATAAAACCTGCAGCATCACATGTACAGTAGTGGGGAATATTACTTTTTAAGTACACACACAAGTAGCTATTACTCTTTTTCTTCCATAGAAAGTGACAAATGACTTATTTTTGTGCTGTTTTTCCTTACCGTAAGTTGGCTGATGATTTTGTCTCACAGAACAGTATAGCTATGTTAGTCTTATATCTTAATCTTAAATGATTTGTATGTTAAAGCATGCTATGCTCATCTCAAGGCTCTGTAAACAAGAAGCTCTGTTGTTGACAGACCTGGCAAAGCTGGAGGGAGAAGTGTTTCCGTTGTTGATCTTCTGTCCTCATTAGCTTCTTTTTACTGAGGAAACATAAAAACCCCATCAGACTCCATAAACCTGCAGACCTGTTACTGAATATCTAGATGATGCTCGCTTGACAGATTGGCTCTGAAGTACGGCTCAGCGCATCTCGAGCTCCTGAAGTCTGCTGTGACATTTCCTCCTGTCAAAACCCTGAAACAGTCGATCCTGAGTACAGGATGATGTTCACAGTAGAGGAGATACTTTTGGTGTAAATGGCGCAAAATGCTGTTTGTAACATATTTAAATTCCATAATGTGATGCATTTCAGAGTAAACAGAATATTTAGTGGGATCAAGTGTTGATTTTGACCATAAGGATTTGATTGGTTTGTGAAAATTGGCTATGATATTGTTAATTTTATGTCAGCAAAGTAGTCATTTCAGAGCTAAAGAGTTTTTTTGTTTTTTTTGTCAAATAAATAAATAGAGGTAATTGTGACTTTTTTTCTTGCAGTTCTGAAAAAAGTCATAAATGTGAGAGATAAACTCATAAATTCAAGATAAAACCTCAGAATTGCGAGATATAAACTTATAATTCTGAGAAGAAAAGTCAGAATTATGAGACAAACACGCAATTGCAAAAAAAGAGTTAATTACAAACCTTTTTTATTTTTAATTCCATGGTTTATTTTTAAACCCAAAAAAAACAGAATTGTGAGATGTAAACTCAAGAGTTTAGTGAAAAAAATGTCCGAATTTCTGAGAAGAACGTTGTGAAATTGTGATATAAACTTGCAAAAGCGAATATAGTTTATCTCACAATTCTGACTTTTTCCTCTAAATTCTGTTTTTATATCCCACAATTCAGACTTTGTTTCTCACACTTTGAGGAACAAATTCTGAATTGTGAGATGAAAGTTGCAATTACTCCAAATTCTCGACAAAGAGCAATTCCTCTATTTCTGGGTCCCCAGAGGGGACGGGGGGTTGTGGACGATCTAGTGCGTATCACACTCACCCTCCTCTCTCGCCAGTGAGCAGCAGTGGGCGGATCGGGAGGACGAACCAACGGACTACCCACGCACCCTCTGCTCGAACGCAGGTCAGTGTTACACACACCAGACCCTGCCTCGGACCGGCTACGAGACGCCCGGGCCGTGTCCCTGCGTTTTTTCGCGCTGCCCCACTGCGGGTACGTCTGTAGTTCCGTTGATGCCACTAGCGCGGTGTCTAGGAGCCTGGCTTGAGCTACCCAGCCCGTCTCGATAGCTCCTTCGAACCATCAGGCTCGGCTATGCGATTCAGTCGCCCGGCG
>NW_015505526.1:1198211-1203939 GCF_001515645.1 Sinocyclocheilus grahami
AAAAGCTGAATATGCGCTGCACCTGCTGCCTACTTATACTCACGCTGTGATCAGCAGCAGCTGGATGCAATAATCGCATGCCAATGTGCATTGGCTCGTTTAGTTTACACTCGAAGTAGATTGGTCCCTCTAAGCGAGATCCCAATTTCGTCGGTCCTCCGATGTGACGTCTCCGTTCCCTCCTTCAGGGAACGAGGGTTACATACGTAACTGAGACGTTTTGTTGTGTGCACTTAAGTTTGCATGCATGCATGCGTTATAGACAACTTTGGTTATAACAGGAACATTCTAGTTCTGTTGCATTGCACACTTGCATTGTAGCAGTGTCATGTGTTTGTAGACCGCATCTGTGATTATAAAAGCAGTATTTTAGTTGTCACATTGCTTGCAATAGCATGCACTTGCAGCAAGTTTGTAGATTATAAGGGAAACATTTTAGTTGTGTTTGCATGCAGCGTTGCATGCTTGCAGTGTAGAAACTTCAATGATTAAAACAGGATGATTCTAGTTTTGTTTCTTTGCATTGTTTAGTGTATGCAGTGTAGTCAGCTATGTTGATTTAAAGCAGAAACATTCTAGTTCTGTTGCATTGCACACTTGCAGTGTTGTACGATCATGCATTTGTTGTAGCTTTGTCGCAGTGCTTGTAATGACATGTATTTGCAGTGAATGTTGTTGATTATAACATTTTAGTTGTGTTTGGTCGCAGTGCACTGTAGAAACTGCATTGATTAAAACAGGATCATTGCATTGTTTCGTGCTTGCAGTGTACTGTAGACAAGTTTTTTCATTATGACAGGAACATTTTAGTTTTGTTGCATTTCTCACTTACAGTATAGTCAGCTTTGTTCATTTAAAACAGGAATGTTTTAAACAGTGCTTTCTAAGATAAAACAACAACATGATATCTTTATTATCCTCTGATTATAAAGGGATCATTCTAGTTTTGTTGCGTTGTTGGTTTGCAGTGTTGCTGAGAAGACAGCTTTATTCATTATAATTAGTGTTGTAGTTATGTTGCATCTCGAACAGATTCGTTTATGCTCTTATTCCCACTGGTAGCTGCCACATCACTCGCTGTTAATTTGCGTAAAGTTAAACTCTCCTCAGCAGCATTGCATTGCCTGTGGTTGCCGATGCTAATATCGCAGCAAATCGCTGTCAGCATGTCACTTTGCTTGCAGCGTAGACACAATGTCTCACTCATTCCTGGAGGGAAACTGATGACGCTGGGTTTTCTAGGGTCGTTCCAGTGCGCTCATCACGTCAGTTTGACAGCATGGCGGTTGGTCACAAAGCATGTGTCAACATCTGCGGGACATGTCTGGGGGAACGAGGGGGATTTAGCTGTCTGGGTCTGAATCTGTGAGAATGAAAGAGTTCAGACGTGAAGGTGAGGGCAGGACAGATGTACGTGGTGAGGAGCGGCAGCTGGTCCAGGCGTTTTAAAAGACTCCTCACATCTGTCATGAGATTGTACCGTCGTGAGATTGTCATTTTGATCAATCCTTGCGGGTGCTGAGGCAGGGGTGTGAGGGACTGCATTTTTATTTGTGTGTTTTAGTTGTATTTGGATGTTTTCAGTTCATTTTCATTGGCCCGATGTGTTCTCTGTAGCAACTGTTTTGAATCAGGGCTCAGATTTTACTCTGGATTTGAAGTAGCGTCTCAACACAGACACATAGTTTATCATACAAAAGTAAGCAAAGAGCATTGAAATCAAATTTTGTTCAATATTATTTAAACTCCTCTTGGCCTTAGGAATATGGAGTGTGTGAAGCTGAAATCTTTATATAATAATTCCACACTTGCAGTGTCATGCATTTGCAGTCTAGACAACTTCACTGTCACACTGCTTGCAGTGTTACAATGGCCTGCATGCAGTTTGAGTTTAATTATAACTGGAGCATTGTAGTTGTGTTTTCTTGCATGCTTGCTGTGTACACAGCTTTGTTGATTTTAACCAGAACATTTGAGTTGTATTGCATTTCTCACTTGCAGCGTTGCAGGATCGCACAGCTGCAGTGTAGACAACTTTTGTTGACTATAACAGGATCATTTTAATTGTTACATTTCTCACTTGCAGATTAGTCAGTGTTGTTGATTTTAAACAGAAACATTCTAGTTCTGCTGCACTGCACACTTGCAGTGAGTTTAATTGATTATAACCGAAACATTCTAGTTGTGATTTCTTACAATGCTGCATGCTTTCAGTATACACAGCTTTGTTGATTACAACAGGAATTTTCTAGAACTGCGGTGTTGCATGGTTATGCAATTGCAATGTAAACAGCTTAATTGATTATTAAAGGAACATTTTAGTTCTGTCATCGCTTGCAGTGTTGCAAAGACATGCACTTGCAGTGAGTTAAATTACAACTGCAACATCTAAGCTGTGTTTTCTTGCAGCGTTGCATGCTTGCAGTGTATACAGCTTTGTTGATTCTAACAGGAACACTTTAGTAATGTTGCATTTCTCACTTGCAGTGATGCAGGATCACACACTGGCAGTGTTCTAGTTTTGCTACATTGCACCCTTGCAGTGATGCATATCCAGGATTGCAGGATATATCTATATATAGATATATATTATTTACATAAAATGTAAAAAAGTACTCCAAACACATGGAATCACAAGCTCCTGTTGGCCTTAGAAACATGGAATGTTTTAAGCCAGAATATTTTTATAACCTTTCAGATTTGTCAACGTTAGAACAAACATTTACATATATATATTATGCACCTGTTACATGTACATATATTTTTGCACCTGTTGTGAATCTTGCAGAAATCGAAACCTTTTCGGTGCACGCAAATAAGAACATGTACACGGCATTTTGGTTGATGATGTTTAACCTTTGATATCAATGACAGATAACTGATAATACTTTTTTCTTCTTTTTATATAAGCGATCTATGTGACCCTGGACCACAAAACTAGTCTCAAGTGTAAATTTTTCGAAATTGAGATTTATGCATCATCTGAAAGCTGATTAAGCTTTCCATTGATGTATGGTTTGTTAAGATCGGACAATATTTGGCAGAGATACAACTATTTGAAAATCTGGAATCTGAGGGTGCAAAAAAATCTAAATATTGAGAAAATCACCTTTAAAGTTGTCCAAATAAAGTTCTTAGCAATGCATATTACTAATCAAAAATTAAGTTTTGATATATTTACGGTAGGATATTTGCAAAATATCTTCATGGAACATGATCTTTATTTAATATCCTAATGATTTTTGGCATAAAATCATTAGGATATTAAATAAAGATCATGTTCCATGAAGATATTTTCATGGAACATGAAAATATCTTCATGGAACATGATCTTTATTTAATATCCTAATGATTTTTGGCATAAAAGAAAAATCTATAATTTTGACCCATATAATGTATTTTTGGCTATAGCTACAGTATATTCTACTGTCTGCTAACCCACCGACCAGTTGACTGTAACATCTTTCTCTCTTTCTTTCTCCAGAGCTGTAATGCATTCAGAGAACCCAGCTTTTGGACTCCAAAGGACGTCAACGCCAATAAGACGCCAGTGAAACTTACAAAGCCAGAAACGCCACAATCATCTACTGTAGATACAGAATGAAAGATCTGCCTTCTTGACGAGCCATGATGCATAAATATCCACAGTGTATTGATGTACCTACATAGACACAACCGCTTCTTCTGACCTGCCACCTTTGGATGCCCAACTTTAAGAGCTCTACTTTAACTGGCAGACCCAACATGCCCGGCGTCCATCGGTTGTGACTGGAGTTTGGCGACAGCATGCGTCCATGGGCAGGCTCCTGGCGCTGGATAGCGCTGGTCCTGCTGGCCTGGGGGACGTTGCTCTTTTATATCGGGGGACATCTGGTGAGAGACAACGAAGATGTGCCGCGCTCTAGCCGTGAGCTGGCGAAAATCCTCACCAAGCTGGAGCGACTGAAACAGCAGAATGAAGACCTGCGGCGCATGGCTCAGTCACTACGGTAAGCCAGCTCGCTCCAGTCAGATAACACTGCTTTGCGTCTAATTAGCTGAATGATAAACTTATTTCTTACTTATTTTGCGGTGCTGATGGCAAAAATAGTGTGTTTTGCTCTAGGATGTCACAGTTTCTCAGAAAATATGTGCATTTCATATTATTTTTGCTTTCAACAGCCCTTAATCAGCAGAAAAACGGCCACAAATGATGATTCCAGTCTCCCTTTTGAATCAGATTACAACTATTTATTTGATTTTCACATGTGTCACATGTATGAATGAATCTGATAACATTATTTTATGCATAATCCTGATTTCCAGTTTTTCCACTCCTTTGCAGGTTGTAAGTTCATGATGATAAATGATGATAAATATGATTTTTGAATACTTTTTTGTCATTAAAACCAAAACTTTTGGCATTTGACTGCTTTTGTTATCTTGCTAACTCTATTTGATATATTTAAAGCTGATACATATATATATATAATTTGAAACATCTTCAGTCTTATTTAGTGAAAACTGTACATAGTAAATTTTTTAGATATGTATTTTTTTAAATTCAGCATCATCAAATGTGGTAATATTAGGCCTTTTTTTTTTGTTGCAAAAACAGCCGATTGAGGGCTTTGTAATAATAAGTGCCATTATCCTTTATTACTGTTTCTGTTAAAGGAATAGTTCAGGCAAACATTCTCGCCATCAAAATTCTCCTTTTTGTGTTCCAGAGATTAAAAAAAAAAATAACAGCATGCAGATTTGGAACAACATGAGGATGAGAAAATAATACCCGGATTTTCATTTTTGGCTAAATTATTCATTCAACGTTGGCGTCTATGCTAGATAGACCAGCTAAGACCAGGATAAGAGCATTTTCTAGGTTGATTTATGCTGGTTTGATGCTTTTGTTGCAGGTAATCCATTGTGTTGCTTATTAGGAATATTTTAGTGTTTATTTGCTATGAGTTAGAAAAGAGTCGTTCACGCAGGACATGTTTTTGTGTTTAAAAGCAGCTTGACAGAATTGAACAAAACACAGAAGTTGAGCTATTTTTAAGTTGACCCAGCATCTTATTCACTGCTTTTGTCTGCTGTAATTGTGTTGTCGAATTACCTTATTTTGGGGGCTTTTTTTCTCAGTAAATATTGATGCATGCAGGAATTCAAATTTTTAATCAATTAACAGGCTTGGCAAAAGTGTTTGTCATGAAGATGCATTGTGTATTATAGATTAATTTGTTGTGAATATTTTATTTGAGGCACAATTGGTTTGTGGTGTCAAGGGCTGAGTTCTGTCACCAAAAAGTCTTTCTAACATGTGCAGCGTTTGACCCGATTCTGTCTGATGTGAGTTTAGAACCCTGGATGCAATGTCAGCTCTTGTGCTCCCAACAGAACAAGAGAAATGGAAACATATGAATTCTGTAGACATAAAATCCCATGTTCATAATCTGCTAAATGCAAAAATGTTAGTATACCAGTATTAAAATGTGAATGTTTTAATTAACATTTGTTTTTAATTCCCTAACTTAAAACTGAAATCATATTTCTTCCCCCCTCGATAATTGTTGTTTTTTATTAAAGCAAATAGAGTTCTTGCAGTGTAATGTTTTACATTTTTGTTTTATATATATATTTGTTAATAATATGCTATAAAAAGTGACAAAATATTATAATTGTAAAAACATTTTAAAATCATGTATATTATTGGATTGTTGTTTTAATATTAATTAATTATATTAGAAAA
>NW_015505526.1:1203949-1204901 GCF_001515645.1 Sinocyclocheilus grahami
ATACCGATATGGTGGCCGATATATCGTGCATCCCTACTTAAAACTGAAATCATATTTCTTCCCCCCTCAATAATTGTTGTTTTTTATTAAAGCAAATAGAGTTCTTGCAGTGTAATGTTTTACATTTTTGTTTTATATATATTTGTTAATAATATGCTATAAAAAGTGACAAAATATTATAATTGTAAGAACATTTTAAAAATCATGTTTATTATTGGATTGTTGTTTTAATATTAATTAATTATATTAGAAAAGCATGTTTATAAATGTTTTTCTTTGTTTTATTTTAAATTTTATAATCTTAATATTAATCATTTTTTGCAAGTCACTTTTGATAAAAGCATCTGGGAAATGCATAAATGTAAGTGTAATATTAATAATAAAATGTGAATGTTTTAATTAATCAATATTTTTTTTTATTTTTTTTATTTAAATTACCTAACTTAATTAAAAAGCTAAAACAATCGCTATGCAAACTGCAATCATATTTCTTTTCCTCTCAATAATGATTGCTTTTATCATTATTGATATGAGGCACATAGTTCTTACAGTGCAATGTTTTATTTGATATTTATTTGTTAATAATAATATGCTATAAAATGTTACAAAATATTTTAAGAGCATTGTAAAAACATATATTTGTATATTATCGTGTTGTTGTTTTAATATTATTAATTATAAAATCCCATGATTATAAATGTTCTTCTGAGCAAAACTGAGCCAAACAGTCTGGCAGTAGCTTTCAACCATGAATTAAAATTTTATATATATATACACACGCATATATTCATGTATATGTGTGTGTGTGTGTGTGTGTGTGTGTGTGTGTGTGTGTATATATATATATACAGTGGGTACGGAAAGTATTCATACCCCCTTAAATTTTTCACTCTTTGTTATATTGCAGCCATTTGCTAAAATCATTTAAGTTCATTTTTTTCCTCATTAATGT
>NW_015505526.1:1207136-1210817 GCF_001515645.1 Sinocyclocheilus grahami
GTGACCCTGGAGCACAAAACCAGTCTTAAGTCGCTGGGGTATATTTGTAGCAATAACCAAAAAAAAAAACATTGTATGGGTCAAAATTATCAATTGTTCTTTTATGTAAAAATCATTTGAGTTTCTTTTAGTTCAAATCATTGAACAACTCTGTGACTGTTCTTGAATGGCCCAGCCAGAGCTCTGACTTAAACCCAATTGAGCATCTCTGGAGAGACCTAAAAATGGCTGTCCACTAACGTTTACCATCCAACCTGACAGAACTGGGGAGGATCTGCAAGGAGGAATGGCAGAGGATCCCCAAGTCCAGGTGTGAAAAACTTGTTGCATCTTTCCCAAAAAGACTCATGGCTGTATTAGATCCAAAGGGTGCTTCTACTAAATACTGAGCAAAGGGTCTGAATACTTAGGACCATGTGATATTTCAGTTTTTCTTTTTTAATAAATCTGCAAAAATGTCAACAATTCTGTGTTTTTCTGTCAATATGGGGTGCTGTGTGTACATTAATGAGGAAAAAAAAATAACTTAAATGATTTTAGCAAATGGCTGCAATATAACAAAGAGTGAAAAATTTAAGGGGGTCTGAATACTTTCCGTACCCACTGTATATATATATATACACACACACACATATACATGAATATATAATATAATTAATATAATATTTAATATTCATACTTTTGTAAGTCTATTGGATAAACGTAAATGCATAAATATAATATTAATTTTAAAATGTGCATGTTTTAATATTTATTTTTAATTTCCTAACTTGGAAAAATGCTAAAATAGATCTCACTGTAAACTGAACTCAAATTTATTTTCCCCTCTATAACTGTTTTTATTGAGGCACACAGAGTTCTTGCAGTGTAGATGTTGAGCAGATTTGTGACGCGTGACTCAGAGCTCGACTGCAGCGGGACGGAGCATGAGGAGTTTTGCAGGATGTTCTGGAGAGACATGAGGGAGGTTTTCTAAAGTTCTGGTGGAGAAAGTCACGATTTATAAAGAGCTTATACTGAGGAGAGAAGACTGAAGGAAATTTGGTGCTTTCATGATTTCATTGGGTGACTGTACAGCAAATGTCAGAGGATTGTGCATTATGTTCAAGAAAAAGTGTTTTTGCAGAGGACCTGGAGAAAGCGCTGTTCTTAACAAGATCATCAGTGATGTAGGACTGCAAAATTAATTGAAGAAATAATTACAGATTACAGCTGCCACAATTAACTAATTGGGAAAAGTGTTGATTACATTGCAGCGCAGTGCTGTTTTGTATGGGAAGCGTGCTTCAAACTGTAGCACCCAAGCATGTAGTTCCTCAAAAACAGCTCTTCTATGGATCCAAAAAGCCAATCTAGGGCCCATAAGCAGTGAATAGAGCTACTTTGGTCATTTGTCTTTGTCGGGCTGAAGGAGGGCCATCTATTTCAGATATAAATCTTGATCTGATCAATGTCTTCTGTGCTTCAATTCCAAACAGATCGTCCATCGCTTTCAGCCTCAATCGGGTCTCAGTCTCTCATTGATCAGCTCTGAACCTGGAGGTCCACGATATCAATCCCAGATCTCTGATAGGTCCAGCAGCATCCCTGGCTTATGGAACTGGAGGAATATTGATTATGAAACAGCTGCATACTTTACAGTACTTTTGTTTTTGCTGTTATGTCCCCACCAATGTCAAAATCAAACCTACGCCTATTTTATTATTATAATTTATTTGTTCAATTGTGTTTATATATGTTTTATATATATTTTGTATATTTATTTTGAAAAACAATAATAGTACCAATTATTGAATAATAATATACAGATATAAAGTCTGTATTACTGCAGCCATATTGAAACAGTTGTTGAGAACCTCTCCTTTCTCCTAAAAATAACAAAACATTTCTTAAATGAATATCTTCAACAAAGCACTGTTCAAATGCCTAAAGGCACTTTAGTGTTTTATGTCATTTATTCATGCACATACTACTATCATAAAGTGATGGTAAAAACCTACTGGATAGATACATTAACATGGGAATTGATGCTCAAAGCAATAAAATGTTTGCAGCCTTTGCTGATGTGAAATGGAATGGTCTTTGACAACGGTGTGTGTGTGTGTGTGTGTGGTGTATTATTATGAAGCTTTCTCCACGCATCATAAGGTTGATTTGTTTCATAGAGACTCAGCGCTCACACCCTCAGGCTGGCTCAAGATATGTGTGTTTTCTGTCAATAGCATTATGTGTGCATTAAAATTGCCACGAGCTCTGGAAAATATTCAGCCACAGACATTCTTCATAGTGGCATTTGCCAAAAACACACACAACAAACACAGAAAATGAAAGAGCTTCTCTTCACTAAAAGGTCTCTTATGATTAAGAATATCGTCCGCTGCACTTAGTATGCGCAGCCAGACACTGACTATCAGCAGAAAAGTTCACCCAGATTGCAGTGTATTTAGTTTTGTGTTGACACAACATTTGAGGTGATTGCCAGGGCATTGTCATACAGTTGCTAGGGTGTTCTGGTGCTTTTAACACATTACTGTGTGGTTGCTAGGATGTTATAGGTGGCTTGTTATAGGTGTATGTTATAGTTATAGGTGTTCTGGATGGTTGTAATGTTACTGTAAAGTTGCTAGGGTGTTCTGAATGGTTTTAGCATGTTGCTATGCAGTTGCTAGGATGCGCTGGATGGCCGTAACGTTGTGTGTTCTGGATTGTTGTAATGTTGCTATGCAGTTTCTTGGATCTTTGGGTTGTAACCCTGCTTTACAGTTGCTGGGTGTTCTGGATGGTTGTAACATGTTGCTATGCAGTTGCTAGGGTGTTCTGAATGGTTTTAGCATGTTACTGTGCAGTTGCTAGGATGCTCTGGATGGCTGTAGCATTGCTATACAGTTGCTAGGGTGTTCTGGATGATCGTAATGTTGCTATGCAGTTACCCGGGTGTTCTGGATGGTTGCTACTCATTGGTGCACTGTTTCTAGTGTGTTCTGGATTGTTGTAATGTTGCTACGCAGTTTCTTGGATGTTTGGGTTGTAACCCTGCTTTACAGTTGCTAGGGTGTTCTGGATGGTTGTAACATGTTGCTATGTTGTTGCTTGTGTGTTCTGGATTGTTGTAATGTTGCTACGCAGTTGCTAGGATGTTTGGGTTGTAAAACTGCTTTACAGTTGCTAGGGTGTTCTGGATGGTTGTTACATGTTGCTATGCTGTTGCTTGTGTGTTCTGAATTGTTGTAGCATTGTTATATAGTTGCTAGGGTGATCTGGATGATCATAATGTTGCTATACAGCTGCTAGGGTGTTCTGGATGGTTGTTACTCATTGGTACACAGTTGCTACGTTGTTCTGGATGGTTGTAACATGTTGCTGTGCAGTTGCTAGGGTGTTCTGAATGGTTTTAACATGTTGATATGCCGTTACTATGGTATTGAGAGGGTTTTCTTATTGGTCCCTTTGAAAAGAGTCCCTCCTCAGGTCTCAGTGGTATTCTGGTTTGTAGATATGGCTCGAGTTCCTCTTTCAATGTAAGTCTGTGGGATTTTTCCACCTATTTCATCATCCAGCAGGTGAAAACCATCAGTCTGATTGCTTAAAAAAGTAACAGCACACTTACCATAGGATTAGAGGTTTGTTTGTATTCGCTAATCATTTCGCAGTATTCAGATCTTCTTACCTCGTTTTCATCGC
>NW_015505526.1:1211537-1236554 GCF_001515645.1 Sinocyclocheilus grahami
CACATTCTTCAAAATATCTTCTTTTGTGTTCAACTGAAGAAAGAACTTCATACATTCTTCAAAAAATCTTTTGAAGAATGTGGATAACCGAACAGTTGATGGTACCCATTGACTTCCATTGTATGGAAAAATGGAAAAGTCAATGAGGATCAACAATTGTCCAGTTACCCACATTCAACAGAAGAAATTCATACAGGTTTGGAACAACTTGTGGGTGAGTAAATTATTTTCTTATTTTGGTGAACTATCCTTTTAACTGTCTCTATACTTAGTTTACAGTCATAATGTAAATGACTAACATGACCTCATTAGTATCCGCAGGTGTTTATAAAATGAACTGGATTCTGTAGCTCATGATGCAAATCTGCTTACAGCGGGACGACCTACTTCTTTTATAAACTGCAGTTAGAGAGGCATAATTCAGATGTTATGGAATGTGGGTCTATTCGTTCATTTCAGGACTTGAAAGGCCAATTTAATCTTCCAGGGTGTTCATTTTTCTTTTACTTTACAATTTTGTGCTTGTAAAGTCTGAGGCATCCGAATTATATGATAAAATATTAGAATGTTCCAATTAAATATTAATTGGATGTTTATTGCATGAAAGACCTGGAACTTTTGTAATCTGAATCTAATTGGAAGGTTGATTGGGATAATATTGCTGCAGCCTCGAGAAACCTTAATCTAATTATTCATTATAGCTTTCTTCACAGATTGTATTTCATGCCACATAACTTTTTTTTATGTCTCAATAACTGAAGCTATACTTTCAAAAGGTTGTATATTTCACACTTTCACTAACCAAAAAATACAGTAAAAACAGTAATATTGTGAAATGTTAAAATGTCATTTATTCCTGATCAAAGCTGAATTTTCAGCATCATTACTCCAGTCTTCAGTGTCATGGTCCTTTAGAAACCATTCTACAGTAACATGCTGATTTGCTGCACAAGAAACATTTCTGATTATTATCAATGTTGGAACGGGTAATATTTCAGTGAAAATAGTGATACATTTCTTATTTCAGGGTTCTTTGATGAATAGAAAGTTTGAAAACTGTATTTATTTGAAATAGAAATCTTGTGCAACATAATAAATGATCAATTTAATGCATCCTTGCTGAATAAAAGTGTTAATTTCTTTAAAAAAAAGGCTTTTTGTTTTCTCAGCACTCATGGTTGTTTTTGTTATTTGCTTTAAAATTAAAGCCTTTTTGCATCGTTTTAATCAATTAGTATTCCCTCCTCCGCTCTTGAAAATTGTGCTAACATGCTCTATTGATTTCTCCACGCTAATCTTTGTTCCCTTGCATATAGACCCTCATGCATATGCATGCAGCAGAGGTTTTAATATTAATGCATAATTAAACGATCAACTCAGTGGTTTCAGCACTTGGAACAGATATTGACCCGTTTACTGTCGCATGGAAAACAAATGGAAATATTCAGTAAACATTCAGTAATAACATAAGGCCAATGTGATAATATGTGATGTTAAATGAGTAGTTGTTGGTGTCATGCAGAGTTTCCCAAAGGCTCATTAGTTAAGGGGTGATTTAATCTAAATCAGCTGAATAGAAACGAATAGTCAAACTGTAATTAGCAATTATGTTTTAGACATTTCGCAGTATTCAGATCTTCTTACCTCGTTTTCATCGCTGTATCTGTGTGATCTTCAGTCTTCGGCCTCCATCATCTTCTTCTGACTAATCTCACGACCCTTGTAATTTCCTCTCGGAGCGCTGCATGCGGCAGTGACTGACAGTAATTCACTGGCTGTAATGTCATTTGGCTGCCGTTCCCTCCTGTATCAGACTCTGTTTTGCTCTCCATCAGCAGTTCTGAAGTTCTGCCCCTCTGATGATTGTGTCTCACACTCGTTAGATGGAATTGAACTGAGCTTTTCTGCGCTCTAATAACATGTTTCATTTATACTTAAATTCAATAGTCCTCAGGCACTTTTCATTTGCATATATTTATATATATATAGTTCCCATTTGCATATATTGCAGATATATATTTGCAGCCTTGAACGCTGAACCATCTGCGCTCTTTGAAGTGTGTTTCGAGTATCTAGCAGTCGGTACCAGACGGGAGCTGATAGGGTCCTTGTGTAATCTCTAGAGGAATGTTCAGGGGCCGAAGGGAAAAGAGCTTCACTGCAAACACCTGAGGGCCACAAGCTTCCCGATTTCTCTCTCTTTTTCCGCTCTTGCTGTGCAGTCCAAATAATTTAATCTCTGCTGGTTTCCTAAATATTTAAAGGGGTAGTGCACCCAAAAAAGAATATTGTGTCATCATTTTCTCACCCTCAAGTTCCAAACTTGTGTGAGTTTTTTTCTTCTGTTGAACACAAAAGAAGATATTTTAAAGAATGTTGGTAACTGAAAAGTTGATGGTAGCCATTTACTTCCATAGTATGGAAACAAAAAACTATGGAAGTCAATGGGGATCATCAACTGTTCGGTTTCCCACATTCTTCAAAATATCTTCTTTTGTGTTCAACTGAAGAAAGAACTTCATACATTCTTCAAAAAATCTTTTGAAGAATGTGGATAACCGAACAGTTGATGGTACCCATTGACTTCCATTGTATGGAAAAATGGAAAAGTCAATGAGGATCAACAATTGTCCAGTTACCCACATTCAACAGAAGAAATTCATACAGGTTTGGAACAACTTGTGGGTGAGTAAATTATTTTCTTATTTTGGTGAACTATCCTTTTAACTGTCTCTATACTTAGTTTACAGTCATAATGTAAATGACTAACATGACCTCATTAGTATCCGCAGGTGTTTATAAAATGAACTGGATTCTGTAGCTCATGATGCAAATCTGCTTACAGCGGGACGACCTACTTCTTTTATAAACTGCAGTTAGAGAGGCATAATTCAGATGTTATGGAATGTGGGTCTATTCGTTCATTTCAGGACTTGAAAGGCCAATTTAATCTTCCAGGGTGTTCATTTTTCTTTTACTTTACAATTTTGTGCTTGTAAAGTCTGAGGCATCCGAATTATATGATAAAATATTAGAATGTTCCAATTAAATCTTAATTGGATGTTTATTGCATGAAAGACCTGGAACTTTTGTAATCTGAATCTAATTGGAAGGTTGATTGGGATAATATTGCTGCAGCCTCGAGAAACCTTAATCTAATTATTCATTATAGCTTTCTTCACAGATTGTATTTCATGCCACATAACTTTTTTTTATGTCTCAATAACTGAAGCTATACTTTCAAAAGGTTGTATATTTCACACTTTCACTAACCAAAAAATACAGTAAAAACAGTAATATTGTGAAATGTTAAAATGTCATTTATTCCTGATCAAAGCTGAATTTTCAGCATCATTACTCCAGTCTTCAGTGTCATGGTCCTTTAGAAACCATTCTACAGTAACATGCTGATTTGCTGCACAAGAAACATTTCTGATTATTATCAATGTTGGAACGGGTAATATTTCAGTGAAAATAGTGATACATTTCTTATTTCAGGGTTCTTTGATGAATAGAAAGTTTGAAAACTGTATTTATTTGAAATAGAAATCTTGTGCAACATAATAAATGATCAATTTAATGCATCCTTGCTGAATAAAAGTGTTAATTTCTTTAAAAAAAAGGCTTTTTGTTTTCTCAGCACTCATGGTTGTTTTTGTTATTTGCTTTAAAATTAAAGCCTTTTTGCATCGTTTTAATCAATTAGTATTCCCTCCTCCGCTCTTGAAAATTGTGCTAACATGCTCTATTGATTTCTCCACGCTAATCTTTGTTCCCTTGCATATAGACCCTCATGCATATGCATGCAGCAGAGGTTTTAATATTAATGCATAATTAAACGATCAACTCAGTGGTTTCAGCACTTGGAACAGATATTGACCCGTTTACTGTCGCATGGAAAACAAATGGAAATATTCAGTAAACATTCAGTAATAACATAAGGCCAATGTGATAATATGTGATGTTAAATGAGTAGTTGTTGGTGTCATGCAGAGTTTCCCAAAGGCTCATTAGTTAAGGGGTGATTTAATCTAAATCAGCTGAATAGAAACGAATAGTCAAACTGTAATTAGCAATTATGTTTTAGACTAATGTAAGCAGCAAATGTATGCAGCGCACTAAACGCTATTGAACATCACAGCAGACGTTTATGATTATTTTATTCATGGCCAATTGGTAATCAGACTCCAGTGAATCAACATTTGGAGCTTGTAGTTTGGCGTTTGTTTACACAGTGTTGGCGGACTGATTGCTTTCTTCCTGGATGCTGCGAGTTTGCAAACGCTTTAAGCTGCGGAAGGAGTTTGCTATAAAAACCCATGTGTGTTTTGCAGGATTCCGGAAGGACAGTCGGATGGGCCAATATCATCAGGAAGACTGCGGTCTCTTGAGGAACAGCTAAGCCGAGCCAAACAGAAGATCCACAGCTTTCAGAGATTATCTGGAGACGGTAAGAGAGTAGATCATCAGGACTGAGTCTTTTTTCTGAACCCTGACAAAACCTTCCCATACACATGACCCAAACACTCATAGTCTTCCATTGGTCGGAATAACACTAAATGGAAGACAGTGTATCTTTAATATGAATGAATCTTGAATATGTTTTTATTTTAAGTAAAACATTTTTAAAACAAAATTTCTGAACCCTGACAAAACCTTCCCATACACATGACCCAAACACTCATAGTCTTCCATTGGTCGGAATAACACTAAATGGAAGATTTTAAGAAATTTTTGTTTAGACAGTGTATCTTTAATATGAATGAATCTTGAATATGTTTTTATTTTAAGTAAAACATTTTTAAAACAAATGGAGAATCTGCCAGTTCAGTAAGATATAAATGCACTTACATTCTCAGTACAATCTACAAAATTAAGTCTAAGTAACTTTTAAATTTGTCTAATTTACACTGCAGTTCAAAAGTTTGGGGTTGGCAAATTTTTTTTATTTGTTTTAATGTTTTAAGTATCTTATGCTCAGTTGTTTGCTAAAAAAAAATACAGTAAAGTCAAAAATAATGTGAAATATTATTACAACTGTTTTCTATTTGAAAATATTGTAAAATGTAATTTATTCCTGTGATCAAAGCTAAATTTTCAGCATCATTACTCCAGTCTTCAGTGTCACACGATCCTTCAGAAATCATTCCAACATGCAATAAGACCAAATTTTATGTCTTCAAATTATATATATATATATAAATAACACAATTATTCATGCTTTCTGACTATAAGTATGCTTCCTACTGTACAATCAGAACAGTTTAAGCCTTTTAATCGATTGAGTTGTTTTTTTGTTTTTTCTAACGACAAATTTCTAACAAGAATTTCATTTTCTTTGTCAACCAGCAAGGGAATATTTTGTGGCAGATATAACAAACTATGCATCATCAGTAGCAGTTTGTTTCCTCAAATTAGGCTGGATTGCTTTCATTCAAATATAAATCTCAAAATGCATAAACTGCTCTCCAGACCCCTGCAGTTCCACCCAGGGCGTAAAATTAAGAGTTGAGCGTTGGCGAGAATATGACATTTTCCAAGGAAATCAACCTATGTCTTATTTACAGTTATATATGAAACTGGGATACAATAATGCATATTAACATAAAAAAAATTGTTGTTTATATTCTGACTTGCAGATTGACGTCCATGTAGGTCTAACAGAAGCACAACAGCATGAGTCATTAAATGTTTGCACATGTTTGTGTGTGTGTATTCAAGTCTTTGCATGCATAATCATGGCTAGCGAATGGGTCAGGGTTGGGAAATCTCCTTGCTACAGGATCTGCCAGAAATAACTACCAACATCGTCAGCAGCAGCAGCAGCATCGTCACCCCGGGCCAGAAGAGCACAGGTCACAGATGTATAAGGATCATCCTTAAAGAGCCTGTCTCTCTGGCGCTGCTTCACGTCCTGTTCTGACCCCTATAAAAGACAGATAGATGCTGTGTGTCTCACTCAGGTCACCTCTGCTGTAATGAGAGCAGGATTAGAAGAGAAACCTACAGCACCTGAACCTCACAGCCACAGTCACAGTACTTATTTGAATGATTCTTCACTAGACTTGAACAGCGAATGTTTGCACATGTTTGTGTGTGTATTCAAGTCTTTGCATGCATAATCATGGCTAGCGAATGGGTCAGGGTTGGGAAATCTCCTTGCTACAGGATCTGCCAGAAATAACTACCAACATCATCGTCAGCAGCAGCAGCAGCATCGTCACCCCGGGCCAGAAGAGCACAGGTCACAGATGTATAAGGATCATCCTTAAAGAGCCTGTCTCTCTGGCGCTGCTTCACGTCCTGTTCTGACCCCTATAAAAGACAGATAGATGCTGTGTGTCTCACTCAGGTCACCTCTGCTGTAATGAGAGCAGGATTAGAAGAGAAACCTACAGCACCTGAACCTCACAGCCACGGTCACAGTACTTATTTGAATGATTCTTCACTAGACTTGAACAGCATTTGCATTAGTTATATTGCACTTGTATCTACAGTATGTAAAGTATGTAATACATTTTTAGCATTATTTTTACAATAACAATACAATATCTTTCTTAGATTTAGCGATTTGTTTGGGATATTTTGAAACTATTAAATGACAAATATACTATTTAATTTAACACTCAAATTAAAATATTTGAAATTTATCAAATACATGTGTTTGTGTTTGTAGACAGACAGACAGACAGACAGATAGATATGATTGGTTCATGCGATAAATCCGCCTCTTGTGTTTGTGCGCATTCATCGTTCATGAATCAGTCTGATTGAACAATATAATTGCGTTAATAGGAAAGCTAATTTTAAAAAGTAAGTAAACAACTCACACACTTAGATATAACTACTAAGACTTGATCAGACTTGAAATGGCCTGAAAACATATTTAGCGAGCTTTGATGACTTATGATCCGAAAAATTCAAAAGTAGTTGAAAGTTAACTTTAAAAAAGAAATAAGTTCACAAAATAAAATTTGTTAAATTGTTACTGCCTTGAGTTATTATGATGGAATAAATGTAAAATGCTTAAAAACACTAACTTGATGAGTTTCATGCTTGGCTTTAGTAAATAGAATATTGATTACGTTTTGATTACTTTTTCTTCTTCTTCTGATAGCTAAAAAAATGTGACTGGGACATGAATTTGCATTTGATAAAAAAAAAACTGAGTTCCTGTCAGTATAACTGTGAGTATATATCAGTGACACCACTGATATTTACAGTACATATATAATATATATTTTGCCTAAATAAATAAACTAGTCTTTATAAGTCTAAATGATAAAACTACAAATATAATAGTTCATTCAACACTGAAACATTTTTCAAATGTATATATTTTATAATAATCTAACCCAATATTTGAATATTTTTATGCTTAGTATAGTATCACATTGTTAGCTTGGTAACACAACAATTGTGAGTCCTACCGCATGCAGAGAATCTAAATGAGTCACTTCTGAGGTTCCATCTCAGTTAGGATGCGTCCCATGTATACAGCATTCATTCAGGGTCACCCGTCCCGGAGAGATTATACCCAGGGGTTTCTTGAAAAGCACTGAATTGAACTTATTACATAAGAGCAAAAGAAGTAGGCAGAGAAGTGTAGAGCGAGAGATGAGTGAACGCAGAATCAAAAAGAGGACAGTCGAAATCTGTAGGGAAGATCAGCAGCAATTGCAACCGTTTACATTTTCTTTAAGAACTCACAGACTATTACAAATCTACCTGCCGTCTTTTTATATAAAACACACGAGTCAACATTAATAGCTGGCAAGTCAACTAGATACATAGTTGACTTACCAGTTAAGTTGTGATTATCTTCACAGCCTTTCAGACATCATTGCCTAATTAGAGCACTTTTGAATCTCTCTTCTCTTTGTCAGTTGGTCCGGGTCGAGAACAGGAGGAACTGCGGAGGAAGGTAGAGAACGGAGTGAAAGAGCTGTGGTATTTTATTCACAGCGAGATACAGAAGCTGAGTCACGTCGAGCCGTCAGACAGACAGAAACACACTGAGACGCTGCTGCAGGACCTCGGTCATCAACAGAGGTTAGATGCGTACAGTATCATCACGCTGTTGCTCACTGATGCTCTTTTGTTCCTCAGGGGATCTGGTCAAGGTTTCATTCAAGTTTTGTCTTTTGGTCGACGTCGTGCTAGTTTGTTTGGTGTGTTCCACTTGTCGGGCTCACGTCGGCGGCAGTTTGCCCGGTTGGCGTCGGGGTTGTCGGGACCGTCGGCGTGAGTGAGAGCTCTGATTGGATGTTCATTTTAGCAAACGAGTCAGTTTCCGAGAATTAAAGCGAAAATGATGAAAACAAGCACGTAAATGAAGGCGGTACAGACAGAAGGCTGTTTAAATGTTATGTGATCTTTCCCAATCATTCTAATACGCAAATGTTTTCATAACAACATGAGCCGCTTAAAATTATTAAAGGGGTCATATGATGCGATTTCAATTTTTTCTTTCTCTTTGGAGTGTTACAAGCTCTTGGTGCATAAAGAAGATCTGTAAAGTTGCAAAGACTAAAGTCTCAAATCCAAAGAGATATTCTTTATAAAAGTTAAGAGCCTACCTAAAACGGCTCGTTCTAGCACGCCCCCACATGTCTACCTCACGATGTGGGAAGATTTGCATAACGCCGCCCAAATGTTCACGCAAAGAAGGCGTAACTTTTATACTCGCTAAAATATAAATATATATAGGTCTTATTTTGACACATAGTCAAAACAATAATGAAGACTACATTTTGTATGAAGAACATGAATCCTATTTTTCAAAGTATTAAGATTTATTGCATTGTGACAATAGCACATTTACCCTCTAAATTCTTTTTAATGTAATAAGAAAAAAAAGTTTAATTGAAATCATAAAGTATTAATGAACCACATGAGTATTTATTGTATTGCCTTTAATTAAAAATACATTATGGTATAATTTTTACTATACTAGAAGTTTAGTAAGAAATAAGAAGAAGAAGAAATCATTTTAAATATTATTTAAAATAAATGTACAACAAAATTATACAATAAAATATATACAATACACACACATGTATATGTATGTTTTTATATTTTTATAAATGTATTTTCAATTATAATAATTTTATTTGTGTCTTTTGATCAACAAGACTGTATTTATTTGATAAAAAATTGAGAAAAACAGTAACACTGCAAAATATCATTAAATTTAAATCAGCTGTTTTATTTTTGAATATCTTGTCAAATGTAATTTATTGCTGTGATCAAAGCTGAATTTTCAGCATCATTACTCCAGTCTTCCGTGTCACATGATCTTTCAGAAATCGTTCTAATATGCTGATTTGATGCTCAACAATCATTTCAGATTATTATCAATGTTGAAAACAGTTGTGCTGCTTTAAATCTTAATGTTCCTAAAGCAAAAGATCATTTATTTATGTATTCTTCTGTTTTTGGGGTGAGTTGTGAATGTTCTTGATGGCTTTGATAAAATTCAGGATTGTTTTAGGTGAGTTGGATGATGAAGAATGGATGTGCATCTCTACTTTCATCGTTATGAAACAGCTCCATATACTAATAGTGCTGTAATAGAAATATAGCAGCACTTAATTTTGAGTTATCACCCGCTAGACTAATTACGGACAGAGACGCTGTCAATATCTCATTATCTCTGTGTCTCTCAGACACACCATCAGCACATCAGCACCTGTTTTTCCGTTTTGACAAAGAGAAGCGTTCGATACACATTTAACTCCCTGAGGAGTCTCTCATTGATGAAGTAATAATTAAACTCCTCATAAACCCAGCATATGCTCATCTGTTTGAGTTAGCAAATGACGCTTTAACAGAATTCATTACTAGTGTCTAAAACTCGATTTAAAATAAAATGATCATCAAACATGTTTCAGACCTGTATTACTTTATTTCTTCTGTTGAACACAAAATGAGATGCTGGGCTGAATGTTCATGCTGCTCTTTTATGATTTCATATGATATTATGATTTAAGCATTTGTTCAGTTTGGTTTGACAGGATTGGATTATTTTGATTTCATAGTTCTGTACAAAGCGATGCCTCAAACCCAAATGTGACCGGAGGGAGAGTTGAGGTAGAAATGGGATAAAAATATGGTCAAAATAGGTCAAGTATTGTACCACAAATAATCAGAAGTGCTGGGTGGATTATTTATCAATTATAGTCCATTACTGAATTTCAGGTAACATAATATGACTACTTTTAGATTCCTTTTTTAGAATAATCTTATATCATATTGAAATAAAATAAAAAGAGAAAAAAATGTTTATCCCATTCGCTATACAGTGCTGGGTAGATTACTTACAAATTGTAGTCTGTTACTGATTACAAATTACATGACAAGTTGTAGTTATTAACATAACATTTTAGGTTATATAATCAGGCAAATTTTTGATCGCTTTTAGATTACTTGTGACCTAACTCGTTTATCACATTGATTTAATTTGGAAAATCTTGTACCATATTGATAAAAAAGAAAAAAAAATACAAAGAAAATATATTCCGTTCGTTTGGTTTAAACAACATGAAATGCGTTAATCATTACATTACGCTAATAATTAATTAAATCATAGAAACAAAATTAAAATAAATAGTTTTAAAATAACAACAAAGTAAAACGCTTACTAAAACAATGAAATATTTTATTTGTTTACCTGCATGTCATGTGAGCATTAACCAATGTCAAAGAACTGCTCACCTGCATGTATGTTACTTAATTATTAACTTATTACCAGAGGTGCAAAGTAACTAATTACAAATACTTTCGCTTATGCCGAGTTCACACGGCACGATTTTAGCCCGATTTTTCACTCGCCGACAGGTTTTGCGAAATCTCAGAGAAATGCCCGAAATACGGTTGTTTTTTATGTCAGCAGGTTGAAGCGACCCCAATAATGTGATATTTAGGCCCTGGAATGTGAATTGTACCAGGAGAACCCCGCCAAAAAAATTTGTATTTTACCCCCCGAACGCGATTTTTACTGGGGGACCCCCTCGAAAGCAATTGAGCTATTTTCAGGCTAGTTTTGAGTAGTAATTGGGCGGGTTTTGTAGCGAAAACCTGACAACCCTGCACCAGACAGAGCTGTCGGCGATTCTTCCTATTGTGAAGTCATGCAATGTGAAACCCCCTGTCGATCTATCCATCGTGCAATGTGAACACAGCAACAACTGAATGCTACCCCAGATAGTCAAGCAGTGTGAAAACAACGGCGATCCGACGAGTTTGAAAATCGTGCAGTGTGAACTCGGCATTAGGGGTGTTCGATATGACGATTTTTGATCGCGGACGATCTGCTTTTGAAGAAATATCGTAGTATCGTGCTACAGCGCACATTCTATCAGTTGCAGTTCTTCTGGCGCCTCCATCTCAATATACTGTACAATGCGACATAGGCTCGACATAGACATAAAATAGTGGCATTCATATCAGTGTTAACTCAGCGGTAGAGTTACTTTGACGAGACACTGCACCTATTCGCAGTCCCAAACGTACATTATTTGCATGTGCTTTAAAGTCTGTTAAATTACTGTTTAAATTTTTCATTCGCGTGCTGTTCTGACAAGCGCTTTTTCTATGCGCGCGCACTTAAGCCTGTCAAACAGCGCCTGGTTACTGAATCATTTACGCTAATACTGTCAAAACACACAAGGTTTACATATAGACTCGGTTGGTTTATGTCTAAAATGAAAGTAAACAGTTGAGAGAAAAACAGATAAGTTGCCTGTATATTAGATGCGTGCTGGTCTTAAAGGGACAGTACTAAACATGCTGCCGGGATAGTTCACCCAAAAATGTATTTTCTGTCATTATTGACTCACTGTAATTATGTATCATTAAGTATAAGTATTATTAAGTATCATTATGTTGTCCCAAACCTGTATTAATTTATTTCTTGTGCGGAACACAAAAGAAGATGTTTGAAAGAATGTGGGTAACCAAACAGTTGCTGGTCCACATTGAATTTAGGAAAAAAATACTATGGAAGTCACTGTGGCAACGGTTTGGTTTTCCACATTCTTCGAAATAGCATTTATGTTCAGCAGAAGAAAGAAACTCATTCAGGTTTAAAACAACTTTTGAGTGAGAAAATGATAGTATAAAAATAAAACACTATGACAGAATTGACAGAAAGATAACAGAATTTTTATTTTTAGGTGAATTATTCTTTTAATGTTAATAAAACACCAAAACACAAAGAGAAAAATCACTACTCTTGACTGAAAAACTTTAAAGGGGTCATATGGTGCGATTTCAATTTTTCCTTTCTCTTTGGAGTGTTACAAGCTCTTGGTGCATAAAGAAGATCTGTAAAGTTGCAAAGACTAAAGTCTCAAATCCAAAGAGATATTCTTTGTAAAAGTTACGAGTCAGCCACGCCTACCTAAAACGGCTTGTTCTAACACACCCCCACATGTCTACCTCACTATGTGGGAAGATTTGCATAACGCCACCCAAATGTTCACGCAAAGAAAGAAGGCGTAACTTTGATTCTCGCTGTAGTATTGTTGCCGCCGCCGCCATGTTGTGAAGGCACTGTGTTTCGTTGTGAAAGCGAAACTACTTTGTTTCGCCTTCCAAAAGAGGACGATATCCGCTTTGTCGTGCCTGGAGCTGATCCGTGCTGGTCGCAGAGGGAATACATCAACTTCGCTGTGGATCGCCGGATCGGCTTTCACCGTGGACGAAGCGGAGTCCAGCCCGGGGTCGTCACATGTGGTTGCCGCAGGCATCACAATATGGTAATTTACGTAACATTTCCGTCACACGCTTGAGGTATTCGGCCAATCACAACGCACTGGATAGCTGGCCAATCAGAGCACACCTCGCTTTTCAGTTCGATGAGCTTTGTAAAAATCGACGCGTTTCAGAAAGGTGGGGCATAGAGGAGAAACAATAATGTACAGTATGTGGAAAATAATGTGTTTTTTGAACCTTAAACCGCATAAATTCATTTCATTACACCAAATACACCAAATAATGTTTTTTAGCAACATCATATGACCCCTTTTATACAGTTGCTTTAATAGGAATCAGTATATATAGTGTTTTATTTTTATATTTGTTCATTCAATTTCTTGAATGCTCCTGTTAAATGCACCTATATTGTACCTAAAAATAAAACATTGTTTGTTTTATTTGTATATTATGTATACTTGTAATGTGTTGTACTTTGTACTCCTTTTTTAATAACAAAGATAAAATAATGACAAAGATTTTTATCTTCGCCCAGCAAACTACTTTTTCATTCTTACTTGAGTCATATTATTTTTGAGTACTTTTACTTGTACTCAAGTAAATTATTCCTTAAATAGCAATACTTTTACTTAAGTGCAATTTCTTAGTACTCTTTTCACTATTACCTTAAAATCTCAGAGGTACTTCAAAAAAATATATATAAGGTGGAAAGTTCAGCTGACAAATATAAAGCATGAGAATCCCTGCATTACATCGAAATAAGAAATAACATGAATGTATGCATGTTTATGTGGTTGAAAGACAAAGGCCTTCCAAAGACATAGTAATACTGTACATGGGTAAATTAGGAAGAATCAATGAATATTCACTAATGTACTGTTATTTTTCAGTAATATGTAATCATTGTCAGCTGATAGAGGAGGATGTTTGAGCGTCTCCTGTGTGTTTCTGTCAGAACCATCATGACGGACCTGCAGGATCTCAGTCAGGCGGACGGAGCAGGAGACTGGAGAGAGAAGGAGGCCAGACATCTTTCCAGCCTGGTGCAGAACAGGATCTCCTTCCTGCAGGTACAGAACGAACCTTCCTCCTGCTGTTAGACTTCCTAAAATACAGGGAAAACTGGAAAATTGTGAAATGTTATTACTGTCACGAATTCGGTCCATGAACTTCAGTTTATTCACCACCAGAGGTCACCCTTTCCATTACATTGACTCTCGCACAACACAAACTGTTGCATAGCACCCCGGACTACATATCCCATCATTCATTGCACGATTTGTACACTGCACTGATTGCACTCATTGCACACAGCTGTTTCTTATCACCTCACTCACTATATAACACCCACTCAAACCACCATTCTCTGCTGAGTATTGTTTAGCCTGTATCCCTTTCCGAGTCTCCTTGTTTCCTTGTTTTGCCTTGCCTGTTTTTGCGGTTTCTGATCTTTGCCTGTTTTCTTGGATTTCTCCCTCTCGTCTCGCCCCTGTGATTCTGTCTGCCGATCGGTGACCTAAGCTAGCCCTAGGACTATTCTTGCGTTTTTGCCCGCCATATACCTGTTTGCCATTGTTCGACCCTGCCTGTTATACCACATCTCTTTAAATAAAGCTTGCAGATGGATCCACACGTCTCACGTCTCGTCAGCCCCGTTACAATTACAATTTAAAAGAACTGTTTTCTATTATAATATCAAAGCTGAATTTTCAGCATCATGAGTATTCATGAGTTTTCGCCACGTAAGAAAAAAAATAATGCCTCAAAGTCTAAATTATGACATACTCAAGTCGAAATTATGACTTTGAAAGTCTAAATATTTTTCAAAAAAATTGTAATTTCATTTGAAATAATTGTCCATTACGCTAAGTGTAATTAGCACACTCTCTCACTCTCTCGCATGATTTGAGAAATCATTCTTGTCTGGAACACAAACTAATCGAGTTAGGCTTTAGAGCTGAATTATATGCAGTACGGCTGTCAAAAAAAAAGTAAAATAAAAATCCACATTCGAATGCAAAAACGTTGCATTTGAATTTTAGGTGTGCGTTAAGGAGGCAGCCTTATCAGTGGCGCACGAGATACGATGACGATGTAAGTGTCGTTGCATTATAATGTTTTTGTTAGTCTAGCCAGATGAAGCCACTAGATGCGGCGCTGCTGCGTTGTTGATTACAAATATTGCGGGAAAAGAGAACATCAATGCGAAGATCTTGTTTACGTCAAAACTGAAACCTATCCGTTCACACAGAATGCATATTTCACACATTTTCTAGAGGGACATCTATCACCATTGCACTCGCGTCTCGCACAAAAGAGCCGCATGTTTAGAAAGCCATATAAAATTAATGCAAGTTCAACTTTGAAAAAACATATCTCGAGACTTAATGGCGGGTTTTTTTCCCCCCATCCCACTGCAATTCGTGTTTTTAAATGAAAAATGTACTCTGTGTGATTGGCTTTCGGCCCTTTGTATTAAACTATGCATACATACATGATGCTGTTTTGTTTATAGTTGTTTAAGCAACTTAATTATAATTTTATAAACTATTTTATAATTTATAAAATTATCTAATTTTATAAAGTTTATAAACATTATTTTAAAAATTATGCACTTTTTTCACAGATAGTCATGTTATCTTATGTTTGATGCGCCCTCTTGTGGCCTCAGGAGCCAAAAGCTTTCATTTACCCTAACTGAAATTATGCATTTTAAATTCGAATATAATTCGAATTTTGATCATATTTAAGCACAAAATTCTAATTTATTTTTTCAGCCATTTTGACAGCCCTAATGTGCAGAAGCAATAAAGCGAACAACACTAATGAAATATATTTTCTGATATGATTCACTCTGTACCGTTGTTCCTCTTTGGGACTGTTTCTTTTTTCTCTCCGTTCTCTTTATACTGAGATCTATGACTTTATGCCAGTTTATTATTGTAAAGGAAATATTGATGTCATTTGTGAGTTTGATTTTCTTTACAAACCACCGCTAATGAAAATTAAAGTGTAAGATCAACTGAAGTCAGTCTTTTATTGATTTATTTAACCATTTTCATGTATATTTTCAAAGTTATGTTGCGAGATCTTTTGAATCTCGACTCTTATGCCTCGATCATACATAATTTGTTTTCTGCAATAAAGCAAGAAAAAGATTGTCAAGTCAATCCAAAAAGAATCATCGAAGATCCCATGTTATTTAACAGAACAACATATAGCTGATCATTACGGATGGTACCTACCTGTAGTGTAACTACCCAGTTTAAGCTGGTTTATCTGGTCTCTTGGCTTGTTTAAACTGGTTTTCAGTTGGTTTAGATGGTGAGCCATGAGTTAGCCTGACTAAACTAGACTGTTGTTTTTTTTCAGCAACAATTTATTTGACAAAAGTCTTCGGTAACGCAATACATGTCTTTTCTGTCACTTTTTATTTATTTTATTTTATTTTTCATTTTGTTTTATTTATTTTAGTTTACGGCTTTATTCTATTTTATTATTTAATTTATTACTTTTTTTTTTTAGATTATTTATTTTATTTATATACAATTATTTTAATGAATCTGGTTATAATTCAATACCATGGTACATATCAAATAATATCTTATCACTGATTTTCATACAATCACTCTACTAATATTGCCATGTACCATAGTATTGATTTTTTTTTATCATTTAGTGCCATTGTATATATCACTGTAACATAGTAGCAACACATTTATTTTATTTTATTAAATTGGAATTTATTTTATTAAATGTTTTATTGATTTTATGTAATATTATTTGAATAAATCTGGTTATCATTCAGTAGCATGGTATATATCAAATACTCTCTGATGGCTGATTTCCATACCATCACTGTACCATAGTACCGTCACAGTATATTTTTGTAAGCGCATGCTGCTCTAGTTTTATGCTCAGGCAGCACTTTGAGGCTTTTTTAGATAAGAGTGCTTCGTCTGCTGCCATAGCAAACTCTGTGCCAACACTATTGAATTTGGATTAAGAGTAAAATCTATATAGCCTTCACTCAAAAAAAAAAAAAAAATCCCCAGACAAATACACTAATGTGAAAGAGCCGCCAGACAATTCGATTATCGTAACTCATTTCCTCTAATGGCACAATAAAAAAGAAAAAGCATTTCTAAAGGGAAATATAGACTGCTAAAATCTTCCACTGCTGGACACACAGAATCACTTCATCTCTGGCAAATATGTAACATGATAACCATAATTACTGCCCAAATAACTGCAGTTATTATTCGTACTGTAATATTATAATTAATATGAGATCTCCTTCAAGCAACCTTTTATTTATTTATTTAATCATTCAAAAGTTTGAGGTCTATACGTTTTTTAATGCTTTTGAAAAATCTCACCAGGGCTGTATTTATTTCATTACAAATACAGTAAAATTGTGAAATATTATTACACTTTAAATGAAGTGTTTTGTGAATATATTGTAAAATGTAATTTATTCATATGATGCGAAGCTGAATTTTCAGCATCATTACTCCAGTCTTCAGTGTCACATGATCCTTCAGAAATCATTCTAATATGCTGATTTGCTGCTCCAAAATATTTCTTAAAATAAATGTAAAATAAAATAATAATAACAAATGTTTTTTTTATTCTTACTGACCCCGAACTATTTTATTTATTTGTTTATTTAATTTAATTTAATTTAATTTTTTTTTTTTGACCCTGCTTTTGCATGGCTGTAGCACCTTATTCACCTCCAGTCTTTCCCTGTGGATGAAACATTGAATGAAATAGATGATCTAATACATCAAACCTCTCATGAAAGCCTTTCTGACATCAGATGGGACTGTTTCAATCTCACTATATGAATCTCCAAAGGACTGACTGTGTCCCTGTCTGTCTCTGTCCCTCTGTCTCTCTTTCTCTGTCTGTGTTTCTCTCTTGTCTCTTTGAGACCCTGCTTACATGCAGTGAATGTGATATAATAATGAAATCAGACAGCTCTCACTGGAGAATATGAACAATCTCATCAGAGATTGTTGCGTAAAGCCTGAAAGCTTGCACTGGAAACAAGCATTGCATCCTGGTGTAGGAATTGTGGGAAAACAGTCTTTAGCATTCATTTTTAGAGTACTTGTTTTGTTTTGTTTTTTGTTATTTAATTTGATTATTTTTGCATGCTATATTAGGACAAATTAATTTAATCTAAAACGCAGCCTTAATTTTAATTGCATGTGTCATTTATCTTCTTTATCTTTGTGTTTTATATATTTGTTTTATTTTATTTTATTTTTATTGTATTGTATGTGCACATGCTCATGCAAATTCATTTAATCTAAAATGCAGTCATAATTTTAATTGCATATCTCATTTGTTGTCTTCGTCTGTATTTATTATTTTATTTATTTTATGTGTCATTTGTCTTCTTTTTTTCTAGATTCAGTTTTATTTACACATGCGACATTGGTACAAATTCATTTAATCTAAAATGCAGTCATAATTTTAATTGCATATCATCTGTATTTATTATTTTATTTTATGTGTCATTTGTCTTCTTTATTCTAGATTTAGTTTTATTTACACGTGACATTGGTACAAATTTATATAATCTAAAATGCAGTCATAATTTTAATTGCATATATCATTTGTCATCTTCGTCTGTATTTATTATTTCATTTATTTTGTGTCATGTCTTCTTTTTTTGTAGATTTAGTTTTATTTACACATGCGACATTGGTACAAATTCATTTAATCTAAAATGCAGTCATAATTTTAATTGCATATCATCTGTATTTATTATTTTATTTTATGTGTCATTTGTCTTCTTTTTTTCTAGATTCAGTTTTATTTACACATGCGACATTGGTACAAATTGATATAATCTAAAATGCAGTCATAATTTTAATTGCATATCTCTTTTGTCATCTTCGTCTGTATTTATTATTTTATTTATTTTATGTGTCATTTGTCTTCTTTTTTTCTAGATTAGTTTTATTTACACATGCAACATTGGTGCAAATTAATTTAATCTAAAATGCAGTCATAATTTTAATTGCATATCATCTGCATTTATTATTTTATTTATTTTATGTGTCATTTGTCTTCTTTTTTTGTAGATTCAGTTTTATTTACACATGCGACATTGGTACAAATTTATATAATCTAAAACGCTGTCCTAATTGTAATTGCATACAGTATGTCATTTCTATTCTTCATCTGGATTTTATTTTATTTTCTGTACACATGCTATATTGATACAAATTCGTGTGATCTAAACGCAGTGCTGACTGTAATTGTGTATGTCATTTGTGGCTCAGAACCCGCAGGACTGCAGTAAAGCTCGGAAGCTGGTGTGTAACATCAATAAGGGCTGTGGATACGGCTGTCAGCTCCATCACGTGGTTTACTGCTTCATGATCGCTTACGGCACGCAGAGAGTCCTGATCCTCGAGTCCCACAACTGGCGTTATGCTCCTAAAGGTTGGGAGACAGTCTTCCGGCCCGTCAGCGACACCTGCACGGATCGATCCGGAACCACGACCGGACACTGGTCAGGTGAGCGTCAATCCCGCTGTAGGTGTTCAGAGTGAGCAGATCTAAACATGAAAATGTGTCAGTCTGACTTCTTTCTTTCATATGTCATTGTTTTACTATCATTGATGCTAAACTATTACTTTAAGTTACTATTATAGTTATAGTTACTATTATGAATACAGTACTATATTATTAGTTGTGTTAATGTTTTAAATTAGATTTTATTTTTATATATTCTATTTTCTCTTAAAGTATTAGTAATTTTCCTGTTTTTGACATTATTTATTATTTTATTATTTATTTTTAAATATATGTATACACAGTTTATATTCATTTTTATTATTATTTTGTTTATTTACTTTTAGATTTTTCTTACACTAAATTAAATGAAAATGGGAATGTTGCCTTGACAACTAGCTGATATTTATTTATGTTTTTAAGTTTTAGTTTTGGTTAACTATGATTCTGTTATGGTGAAGGTGGCTATTTACCACTGCTTTAGATTTGGCTCGTTCAAAGTTACAGTATTTTTAATGTTAGTTTTACTGTTTTTAATTTAATAAAAAAAATAATAATAATCAAATGACTTGAAATATAAACTACCATTCAAACGTCTCTTTTGCTCACCAAGGCTGCATTTATTTGATTAAAACCAAAGAGTAATATTTTGGAATATTATTGCAATTTAAAATAGCTGTTTGTAATATATTGTAAAATGTAATATATTCCTGTGATCAAATCTGAATTTTCAGCATCATTACTTCAGTGTCACATGATCCTTCAGAAATCATTCTAATATGCTGATTTGCTTCTCAAGAAATATTTCTGATTGTTGTTCTGCTTCATATTTTTTGTGGAAACCAAATTTTTTCAGGATTCTTTGATGAATAGAAAGTTCAAAAGGACAACGTTTATTTGAAATAGAAATCTTATGTAACATTATACATGTAGATAATGTCATTTTTGGTTAGCGTAATGCATCCTTGTTGCATAAATGTATTAATTTCTTTCAAAAAATCAATTGTTCAAATAATCTTTTGAACAGTAGTGCATTTCATTTTTAATTTGCTTTAACTTTATAATCTAAAGAACAGTATAGAAACCATTTTTCTTGAATTTCCAGCAAAACCAACAAAACATTAGACTTTGCTAGTTTAGGTTTGCAGTAACATCTAAATGTATTCATGTTTGCAGATCTCCCTAATTAAAGTACATGTTGTTTATCTGTGTTCTCTGATTGCATTGATTTAATTGTTTTTCGCTTTCCTTCTAATTCATTTGAATGTGTTTTTAAATTAACTTAACTCTCATTTCAGTCCTTTTTAAAATAACTTGTGAACTGATTGTAATCTTTATTCTTTTTGTGCCAATTAAGCACCACTGTGTATGAAATGCACTGTAAGTTAGTTCAGGCCTGTATTTTTAATTTATGCGTCAGCATTTTCTACTCTAAAACCGTTGTGTGAACTAGAGTCCGCTTCTCTAATGTTCTGTAATGCTAAATAGACAAAGTGTAAAGCTCTAGTACAAGACGAATATTTAAGCATAATGAGGACATTTGAAAATTTCCTCTCTTCTTTGTGTCCTAATTATTACAGCCGAGGATCTGTTGAGGTAATAGATTATCTGAGGATTCTCGTCAAAACCCATTCCAGCCGCCAGAAACCAGAAGCGTGAAAAAGAGCTGCGAGTGCTCTTACATAAGCCTGGGAATGGCTTGGGAGTTTTTTCTTAAATATTTCATGCTTTAGCTAATTAAAATTTCAAGCATACTCCGATCACATGTGCACTTGCTGGTGGAAAGACCGTAAAGCAGCCGCTGTTGTTGTGTGGTAATTGTTGGGGAGAGTTTTAATGAGCTGCTTGTCAGTTGGTTTGCGGTCAAGTCCGTTCTGCTGCTTTAATGCTCATAATTAGCAGACCTGCCGTAACTTGTTTTTTAACAAACGATTAAAACAAAGCCGCTGTTTCTATGCAACACTTTCAGACTCGGTTAATTTGTGGTTTGTGTGTTTCTAAACTCAGTTCGAGATCTCGTAGGTTAATCAGAACCATTTCATTTCTCTAATAAAGGTGGGACTGAAAAATTGTGAGAGGAGAGTTCAGCCAAAAATGAACTTGGTGTCATTATTTACTCGCTCTCATGCTGTTTCAAACTTTATTTATTCTGCATAACACAAAAAGAGATGTTTAACAACTTTCACACTTCTGTTTTGTAGGAAACAGCAAAGGAAACAAAAGGAAAGGGAATGTGGACAGATTCTACAAAAATGACAAAGAGCACCATAAACGTGTCATAGAAGTGCATAAAAGTGGTCCATATGATTTTTTGTGCTGTTTTCAATTCAATTCAAGTTTATTTATATAGTGCTTTTCACGATACATATCGTTGCAAAGCAGCTTTACAGAACATTAAGTTTCTACAATATATAAGACGTAATCAAACAGACAATGAACACTATTGACAGCAATTATTATATGTTGCAATCAAACTTATAGCAAAATGTGGTAGTTCTGTAAGTTGTTTCAGGGTTGGCATCATCTGAGGTCCTCTGAGGGGTTGGCATCATCTCTTCTCAGGTGTTCTGGATCCAGACTGAAGCTTGTGTAAATCCTATGAATCCCGTGGCATAAACAGAGAAACAAATAGAGACAATTATAGCGTAGCTGCTGTTCCAACCAAGCATAAATTATTTGTTTAACCCAAGCTAAAGAATAACAATGTGCATTTGATCAGATATAACTGCAGTACAAGATTATGAGATGCATTATTTGAATGCTTGGCCAAAGAGATGTGTCTTTAATCTAGATTTAAACAGAGAGAGTGTGTCTGAACCCCGAACGTTATCAGGAAGGCTATTCCAGAGTTTGGGAGCCAAATGCGAAAAAGCTCTACCTCCTTTAGTGGACTTTGCTATCCTAGGTACTACCAAAAGTCCAGAATTTTGCGACCTTAGGGAGCGTGATGGATTGTAGCGTGGTAGAAGACTAGTTAGGTATGCAGGAGCTAACCCATTAAGGGCCTTATAGGCAAGTAATAATATTTTGTAACTGATACAGAACTTAATAGGTAGCCAGTGCAGAGACTAAAATTGGGGTAGTATGATGTAGCGAATTTAACTCATGGGGAAATATGAATAATTAACCATAACTAACTATGATTAATTATTAATATTTTAGATCCACTGTAGATATTTAGCTGACCACTCAGGGTCAACCGTCTTGTCAGTATGATCATATTTCCTTGACCTGCATTTTGGACTACATGTAGCTTGTTTATTGAAGATGCAGGACAACCACCTAGCAGTGCATTACAATAGTCCAGTCTAGAGGTCATGAATGCATGAACTAGCTTTTCTGCATCAGAAACAGGTAACATGTTTTGTAGCTTGGTTGGTAATGTTTCTAAGATGGAAGAATGCTGTTTTTGTAACATGGGAAATATGATTGCTGTCTAATATAACACCCAGCTTTTCTAATGTAGAGGAAGTAACAATACATTCGTCTAGTTGCAAATTGTAATCCAAAATATTCTGTGTACTGTTTTTTGGTCCAATAAGTAATATCTCGGTTTTATCCGAATTTAATAGGAGAAAATTATTGGTCATCCAATCTTTTACATTTTTAACACACTCTGTTAGTTTAGATAATTTAGAAGTTTCATCTGGTCTTGTTGAGATATATAGTTGAGTATCATCAGCATAAGAGTGAAAACTAATCCCGTATTTTCTAATAATATTACGGGCAACATGTATATTGAAAATAGCAGAGGACCTAGGACAGATCCTTGTGGCACTCCATAATTTACTGGTGATAATTGACATAAAATAAACAAATAAACGTTTAAATAAACAAAGTGGTAGAGATCAGACAGGTATGATCTAAACCCTCTTAAAGCCTGCTCTTGAATACCTGTATAGTTTTGTAATCGATCTATGAGTATGTCATGATCTATGGTGTTGAACGCAGCACTAAGATCAAGTAAAACTAGCAATGAGACACAGCCTTGGTCTGACGCAAGAAGCAAGTCATTTGTAATTTTAACAAGTGCTGTTTCTGTGCTATGGTGGGGCCTGAAACCTGACTGAAATTCTTCATAGAGATAATGTTTTTGCAGGAAGGAGCAAAATTGAGCAGACACAACATTTTCTAAAACTTTAGACATAAACGGAAGATTTGAAATTGGTCTGTAGTTTGCCAGTTCATTAGGATTGTAATAATTTACTTATTTGTAAGGGAATTAATCATTATTAATTCATTCAGGTTTATTTCTAGCTCAGGTTTTAAAAGAACTCGATCTGAGATACTGTTTTTCCATGCAATTCTAAAAACTTCCAAGTTAGTTTTTCTCCATTTGCCCTCAAGATTATGAGTTTCTTTCTTGAGAGAATCGGTATTACTGTTGTATTATGGCGCAGTACGTTTTTCTCTAACCTTTTTCAATTTGATGGGGGCAACAGCTTCTAATGTATTAGAGAAGATAGTGCCCATGTTGCTAGTCATTTCATCTAGTTAATGTGTATTTATTGGTACACAGAGCAGTTGAGATAAATCAGGCAGGTTATTTATGAATCTGTCTTTGGTGGCTGTAACAATTGTTCTGCCCGGACGATAACGCGGAGCCATATAGTTAATATCAGTAATATGCAGCATGCATGATACAAGGAAATGGTCAGTAACATCATCGCTTTGAGGTATGATATCTATATCAGTAAGATCAATTCCATGTGATATAATAAATCTAGCGTATGATTAAAACGATGAGTGGGCCCGGTGACGTTTTGCTTGACTCCAAAAGAGTTTATTAGGTCAGTAAACGCAAGTCCTAATGCATCATTTGTATTATCAACGTGAATGTTAAAATCTCCGACAATTAGCGCTTTATCAACAGTAACCAATAGGTCTGAGAGGAAATCTGCAAATTCTTTTAGGAAATCTGTATACGGCCCTGGTGGTCTATACACAGTAGCCAGAGCAAGAGATACGATCGATTTCTTTTGCATATCTGACAGTGTAACATTAAGCATTAGTATTTCGAATGAGTTAAACCTGTATCCTGTTTTCTGAGTAACATTGAGAATATCACTATATATTGTTGCAACACCACCGCCACGACCAGTCTGACGGGGCTCATGCTTATAACAGTAGCTTGGTTTTCAGCTACTGTTTTCAGCTCATATTTTAAATGTATTTTTATTTTATTATTTATTATTATTTATTTTATTTATTTTTATGAGGAACGTACCATAATTTGTAAGTTGTGCACAAACATAATATTTGAGAGCTGAAAATAATGACTTTTGGGTTTGTTCATCACACAAATATAGCATATGGCTTCAGAAGACTATATTAAAACAAATTACAATATATTTGTCATTTTTAATGCATTTTTGGAGGCATCCATCCCTATTCACTTTCATTGTTTGAAAAAGGGCAGCGTGAACAAGTCTTTCAAATCTATTTCTGCTGTTTTCTGTCAAATTGGAAGTTGTGCACAAACGTAGATCAGAATTGAGAACTGAAAATAATGACTTTTGGGTTTGTTCGTCACACAAAAGCTATCGTATGGCTTCAGAAGACTACACAAGGAAAAAATAAGTGTAAAAACAATTTCCACTCAGAAATTGCTAGTACATTTCACAGATAATTATGAAAAAAGGGCAAATAAATTTGTAAAAAAAAAATAATCAGTTCTCCAATAATCAGTTTTATTTTGAAAAATCTTATTTTATAGTGTATAGACAACAAATATTCTAAAAGTTTATGGAGAAAATTTATATATAT
>NW_015505526.1:1236713-1239723 GCF_001515645.1 Sinocyclocheilus grahami
TATCTCCTTTTGTTTTTCATGAAAAACATCAAATGGGTTTGGAACAACATTTAGTTATCTAAAACTAAAACAAACTCAAATTAAAACCATTAATAAAAAAACATTCTTTGTTACTTAAAATAATATAAATGTTGAAGTAAAATAAACTGAAATATAATATTAAATTGAAAAAACGTTTTATTTCAGCTAGTTGCCAAAGTAACATTTCTCATTTTAATTAGTTTAACTTGATGTACTAAAATGACTAAAGCTAAAACAGAAATAAAATATATATAAACTAAAAACAACAGAAGCACTCAACAAAATTACTAAAACTAACTTGAGCTAAAATTAAAAAAGAAAATATAAAAATAAATAAACATATTAGTATAGTGTGTGTATATATATATATATATGTTAGTTAGTTAGTTAGTTTGTTATATTATATAAATTGCTAAAAATGAAAGAAATTACTGAAACTTCAACTATAATTGAAATTTAAAAAAATGTAAAAAATTAAAACTGATTCAAAATAATACTAAAAACTATAAGTGGTTCTAAAATCACACTGCAGCTGAGGGTGAGTGAATGATTTGTATTTTTGTGAGCTCTGTTTATCTGCAGAATAAGCATCCGCAGCTCCTGCTGCTCCGGCTCTTTCTCTTTGCCTGTGTGTTTTTGTCCCTCTGTGTTTCTCTGGAGGGTGTTTGTGAAAGGACTGCGGGTAAGTGACCTGTTTAATCTGACGTGTCCAGACTTCTGCCCCGAGACCAGAGCCAGTCATTCCAGCACCAGGGAGAGCCGGTTTGTTTTGCGTGCGAGCGCTGAAACGGGTCACCTTGGCATGCGAAACCCGGCGACTTTTGAAGAAACTTTTCTGCTGAGCACTTTGGGAATATGTCTGCAGATCAAAGTCTCTCTGGTTTCCTCTCGCGCTCTCATCATTTCCTCTGCTCCGTGTAACGCAAGCAGCAGCATTACATCTAATCAGGCTTTATTTCTCAGGGGTGACTTTGTATCGTCACACATAAAGCATGCCACATTTTAATGCAGTTAAACGCTACACGAGACATCTGCATCAAACATTTATGAGAAACCTGGGGCATGCAGGTCAAGCATTTATTTATGGTTAGTGCATGAAAATCCACTGAGATGCAGTAAGCTCAAGCTGAGAAAAAAAAATCTTACTTAGTCTTCTTTCTAGTACAAATATTTAAACAATCAGAGCAAGATACATTTACTTGAGAAGCAAAATAACTTGAGATATTGCTGCTAAATTACTATAAGATAAGTCTTCTTTCTGAAAAACTTATCAAAATTAAGTGAGTTTATTATTAAAACAAAAAAATATCTGGCAATCAGGTCAGAAAAATAAACTTAATTCAAATTGGAAACAAGATTATTTTTCTGACCCCTTTGGCAGATATTTTTTCTTGTTATAATCAAAAATTAGTACTTTTGTATTGCTTTCCAGTAAAAATATCTTAAATTCCTATACATAAACTAAATAAAATGACCATTATGTCTATCAGATATTAAGTGTTGTTGTTTTTTATCTGCAATAAATAAATGCATTTATGTTTAAAACAAGAAAAAAATCTCTTAGGGTGGTAAAATAAAATAAAATAAATAAATTAATTAAATTAAATAAATACTGAATTCAGTGGTAAATCAGGATTATTTTTCTCACCCGCACTGACAAATATTATTTCTTGTTTTAAGCAAAAACCAGCTTAATTTTGATATCTTTTAAAGGAAAGATAACTTAATATTTAAGTATTTAAGTTAGATATTTGTACTGGAAAACAAGACAAAGATACTGAATACATATATTTTTCTTGTTTTTTTTATTTCTTTTTTCTTTATTATTTCTTGATTGATGAAGATACTTTTACTTAAGAAATAAAATGGCTATTATGTCTCTTACTTTTTATGCCTTGTTTTCTGAAAAATTATACCAAAATTAAATGGCTTTATGCTTAAAACGACAAAAAGATCTATCAGTGTGGTTAAAACTAAATAAATAAATGTATCAAAATTAAGTGAGTTTATGATTAAAACAAGAAAAAAAATATCTTCCAATAAAATGTTTTCATGTTTTAAGCAAAAACTTGCTTGGTCTTGATAAATTAATGTTGATTGTATTTAGATATTGGTACTGGAAAACAAGACAAAAAAATACTGAATAAGAAGATCATTTTGTGCAGTGAAATGTTTTAAATTTTAATAAAATGCTCCAGGTTTTTACATTCGTCTACCTTAAACCGCTACTAGCTAATAGTAGCAGTTACTAGATTACGTAATGAAGAATTCAGCACAAAAGCATGTATTTTTCATCATTTAGCAGCAGAAGCAGCAGTGTTGGTGGTGTTATGAGCACACAGGTGCACGCAGACAGATGCTGATAAGAGTGAGCTATTGTCTTCAGCTGCGGCCGCTGCCTCCTTGTTAAAAAAAACATTTGCATGCATCTTGAAATGGTGATAAATGGCTTGAGTGAGCAGTGCCAGGTTGAGCTACTTGATGCTAATGCTGCAGCTCTCGTTCAGATTCTGTTGAGCGTCCTACCTTGAAAGCATCATTGGCAATGCAGCGTTCCACATAGCAGGCAGCTAAATGCTTTGTCTTGGCCATTTTGGCAGCGCTGCAATGCCCGAATGCATTGTGATTAGCTCAGTATATTATTCAACAAAAGATTGATACACAGAAATGTTTCTTCCAATTAAAAATCAACTGTTTCACCCCGTATTTATCATTTCACCCAGTGTTCTAGGGTTATTTCGCCTGTTATTTCACTGCTAGCAAAATGAAAATGATGCCATCACTTATGGAAGCCTGTTTCTGCCATGAGAAAAATAAAAGGGTAATTGACTTTTGTCTCGCAATTCTCGGTTTATATCTCACAATTCTTACTACTTTTTTTTTTTTGCAATTCTGAGCAGCTTTTCTCAGAACTGTGAGATAAAATGTCGCAATTATCTTTTTTTTATTCTATGGTATGGGGGGGGGGGGGGAAAAATTGGGGGGGGAA
>NW_015505526.1:1239833-1248364 GCF_001515645.1 Sinocyclocheilus grahami
GTAAGAAAAAAAGTCATTTATCTTGCAATTCTTTTTTTTTTGTCAGAATTGCAAGATATAAACTAAAATTGACGTGAAAGTTGACAAGCTCTATCCAAAAATGAAAATAAATAAATAAAAGAATTAGATAAAAACACCATAAAGGTTTCATGGAAGTGCATTAAAGGGGTCCATATGATTTGTGTGTGTTTTCCAAGTGTTCACAGGTCAGACATTAAATTTATTTGAGGACCATACCATAATTTTTAAGTTGTGCACAAATGTAAAGTTTAAGTTTTGAGAGATTTTGAGATGTAAAGTCAGAATTGTCCAATAAAAAGGTCACAATTATCTTTTTTATTCTCTGGTTCTGAATTAATCTTGCAATTTTTATTTATTTATTATTTTTGTCAGAATTGCAAGGTATAAACTAAAATGGAAGTGAAAGTTGACAGCTTCTGTTAAAAAAAAAAATATATATATATATATATATATATTAATAGTAATAATAAAAACACCATAAAAGTTTCATGGAAGTGCATTAAAGGGGTCCATATGATTTGTGTGTGTTTTCCAAGTGTTCACAGGTCAGACATTTAATTTATTTGAGGACCATACCATATTTTTTAAGTTGCACACAAATGAAAAGTTTTAAGAGCTGAGAATACTGACTTTTAAGGTCTGTTCATCACAAAAAAAAAATATTTCAGAAGACTAGCTAATGGACTGCAATTTAAATGTTTTTATATTTTGTATCTGAATCTTTTAAGTGTGACAAATGTGCAAAAAATTAAAAAAACAGGTAGGGGCCAACACTTTTTCACACCACTGTATATATATATATTAATAGTAATAATAAAAACACCATAAAAGTTTCATGGAAGTGCATTAAAGGGGTCCATATGATTTGTGTGTGTTTTCCAAGTGTTCACAGGTCAGACATTTAATTTATTTGAGGACCATACCATATTTTTTAAGTTGCACACAAATGAAAAGTTTTAAGAGCTGAGAATACTGACTTTTAAGGTCTGTTCATCACAAAAAAAAAATATTTCAGAAGACTAGCTAATGGACTGCAATTTAAATGTTTTTATATTTTGTTAATGCATTTTCTGCATTGCATGGAAAACGGCAGCATGGACAAGTCATTTCGAACTTTGTTATTTCTGCTATTTCTGTAAAATGAAAGTACAGACTCTGTTGAATTCCAAAAATGACAACAAAAAAGCTCCATAAAAATGGTGTTTTGTGCTGTTTTTCAAATGTTCTCAAGTCATATGTTCAATTCATACGAGGAACTTAATTTATATGAGTTGTGCACAAATGTAAATAAGATTTGAGGGCTGAAAATATTGACTTTTGGGTATGGCTTCAGAAGAATACAGAAAACAAATATTCTAAAGCCTGTGGACTGAAATTTAAATATATATTTTTTATATTTTTATGCATTTTGCAATGCAAGTAAATGAGACTAGCTGTTAAATTCTAAAAATGACAACAACAAAAAAAGCACCATAAAAGTGGTCCATATGATTTGTGTGTGCTGTTTGTCAAATCTTAAGTTATATGTTAATTTTGAGGAACTTTTTTTTATATGTTGATTTGCTGCTCAAGAAAAAAATTCTTATTGAAAACTGTTTTTGCTGCTTAATATTTTTGTGGAAACTCCCATTCAAATGAATAAGATTTTTTTTAAAGCTGCAATGATTTGCATTGAATTCATCAAATGTGACAGTTATAGACATTTATAATATTACAGGAGATTTCTGTTTCAAATAAATTATTTTCATTTGAACTCTCTACTCATCAAAGAATAATGAAAATAAATGTTATCACTGTTTCCACAAAAAATTATAAAAACATTATAGCAGCCAAAACTATTGATAACACTAAGAATCATTATTAATAATTGACCACCAATAATAATGGATGAAAATTTAGCAGGAAATCAGCATATTAGAATGATTTCTGAAGGAAAGACTTTAAAAAAACATTTTAAAATCTTGATTAATATTTAGTTTGACCGTCAGTGTATGTATTTGTGTGTCTGCGACCGTGGCGGATGCGTCTGGGTGGTTTCGCTGATAAAACACTGCGAGATAAAGATGGCACACGATAACAAGAGTGAACATGACTCACAATCACGATGAAATTAATGAGAATAAATGAGAATGAAATGATTGCGGCCCCATAGGAAGCACCATTGTCTCTTGACAGCACTGTGAAATGTAATAACCCAAATAATATAATAGAGTAAGTCTATAGTGAAGCATGGAGATCAGCTGCAAAGAGAGAGATAGACAATTACTGATGTGTTTGGTGAATAAGTACTTGATTTCTGCTGTGTTGCACCTGTTTCTGAAAGATTGGATTTGGATTGGTGCAAAAAATAAGCTCAGAGACCAACAAAAGTTTATGATTTCTACACATTTTGTTCATCATATTTCCACAAACACAACTTCTATTTTGAAGCCTAAATGCAATTAGCATAAATAAAATTACATGTATGTGTGTATTTATATAGACATATTAAATATACACAGCACACACACACATATATTATGTAAACAAAAACTTTTCTTTTGGATGCGATTAATCGTTCTTCATTGTTAACATGCTTGGATACAGCACTCTGTGAACAGCCAGCTTCTTTGGCAATGAATGTTTGTGGCTTATCCTCCTTGTGAAGGGTGTTAATGATTGTCTTCTGGACAACTGTCAGATCAGCAGTCTTCCCCATGATTGTGTAGCCTAGTGAACCAAACTGAGAGACCATTTTGAAGGCTCAGGAAACCTTTGCAGGTGTTTTGAGTTGATTAGCTGATTGGCATGTCACCATATTCTAATTTGTTGAGATAGTGAATTGGTGGGCTTTTGTTAAATGTGAGCCAAAATCATCACAATTAAAAGAACCAAAGACTTAAACTACTTCAGTCTGTGTGCATTGAATTTATTTAATACACGAGTTTCACAATTTGAGTTGAATTACTGAAATAAATTCACTTTTCCACGACATTCTCATTTATTGAGATGCACCTATATATATATATATTTTATTTTATTTTTTACTTTTAATGCATTTTTGGAGCTTGTCAGCATCCATCACTTTTCACTGTATGCAAAAGGGCAGCATGGACAAATAGTTTTTGGATCTTTTTCTTTTTTTTTTGTAAAATTTGTCACCAGCTAAGTCATGTCATGTTATGATTAAAAAAGGTTAGAATGCCAACCTTGGAAAATGCATGATGCAAAAGACAAGTGTTTATTTTGGTTGCATTACATGAGATGTGATATGAATCATTAAAAATGCCTTTAATTTACATATTTTCATGGTTAAGACTACATAAGTAGCTCAAACAGTAAAGTACAGCTCTAGCAACGCCAAGGTCATGGGTTTGTTTCCCAGGGAATGCATGAACTGTTCAAATTCCCAACTTATGTTTGGGTTTGATAAGTGCTTAAATACGGAATGCATAATATATTTAGCAAACCAAAAATAAATGCATAAATTCATAAATAGTTTGTATCACTTTATTTAAGTGCATAAATGTATAAGTCAATGCATTTGGGAGGTGCTTTTATCCAAGGTGACCTACATCGCATTCAAGGTACACATTTCATCAGTTCATGCATTTCCTGGGAGTTGAATCCATGACCTTGGCATTGCTAGCATTGTGCTCTAATGTTTGCATTACGGTTCAATATAGGATTTCCAGTGAGGCACCAAATGGATCATGCAAAGCAGGTTAAACTCTTTACACTGGCCTTCTCACTTTACTAAAACTCAACTGAGCAAATCAACATAGCTACTACAAACTACGATGAAGAAAACTTACTTATGACCTATCAGATAACAAATGAGGGGAAAATCCCAATGGTTTCTATAAAAAGAAGCAGATAAATCCAGTTTTTCTTACAGCGTCCATGTCAGACGGACAGATAAAGTTGGGACGGAGGCCGCATTTCACCCCATAGAGGAGTACATGGTCCATGTGGAGGAACAATTCCAGTACATGGCTCAACGCGGCCACGTGGATAAAAAACGAGTGTATTTGGCCACCGACGACCCCTCGCTGTTACAGGAGGCAAAAGTCAAGTGAGTTATGATGAGTCCTAAAGGGTCATGAAACAACAGTTTTGAAAAATGTTACAACAAACCGAAAAAAGTTCAGGGAAAGATGGGAGACAAACTCCAGAACAACGGCTACTGATCAAGTAGGTTTTGTTTTGCTCTCAGTTAAGAGCCTCAAAGCTTTCCTCAAATGCATTCTGCAATTTACCGCTGCTTTCAGCAAATTTAACAAATATATTCAAGCTCACACTACATTACACAAACACACATATATCCAGTGATAGCTAGAAGTTAATGCACAGCAGTCATCAACATTTCATGAAAATGAACATTTTATTATAGTTTGCCATTTATTTTTAAGATTGTCATGAAAAATTAAATGTATTTATAGTTTCCAATTTTTTTATGTATTTGTTTGAAATTGGTTTGATTATAATTATATATATATAAATTAAAATGTATAATTGCAATTGTTACATTTTATTAAAATTATATAATGATAAAACACATGTATCTGATAAGGAATTTATTTACTAAATGTATTTTGCAGTTTTCATCTTCCAGGTTAAAAAAATCTTCTTTGTCAACATCAAAGACGCAATGAAGATTTTAAACTTGGAAGCCAAAAAAGTGAAGACTCAAAATTGACCAGTTTTCTCCTACCATTTAAATTACAGATTGTCTTCTATGATGTGAAAATGTAGTTGTGTTTCACGTTCAAGTAAAAATTCATGGTCACACCTTAAATTAATTATAAAAAATGTAATATTAGATCTAAAATTGTAAAAATTAAATCCAGTATTCTGTGTTTTTCAGGTACACAGACTATGAGTTCATCAGTGATAACTCCATCTCTTGGTCAGCGAGTTTACATAACCGATACACTGAGAATTCACTCAGAGGCGTCATCCTGGACATCCACTTCCTGTCCCAGACTGACTTCCTGGTTTGCACCTTCTCCTCACAGGTACATCAATAACTGTTTATTTTATCGGTAACATTTTACACAATAAGGATTCATTTGTTAACATTAAGTGCACTAGTAAACATGAACGAACAGTAAACACTATTTCTACATTATTTGTTAATCTAAATGTTAATCTAATGGTTTTCTGACTTTGTTTTTCTCCTTCTGTCAATAATTCATCTATTAAACATACAAGTAACTACATAAAGTCATTAAAAATAATGCAGTGTTGTTTCAGTATCACTGAAATACTGTTAGTTTTTAAATCAGTTTTTAGTTTTTATATTTTACATCTCTTTTTTGTTTGTTTTTAACACTTTGTTTTTTTCTTTTTTGAAGTTTTTGTTTATGGGTGTGTGTGTCTATATTAGTTTTTATATCATTTTTATTTTAGATTTAGTTTGTTATTTCAGTACATCAAGTTAAGTTAAACTAAATTAAAACAAATAAAAATGTTGCCTTGGGAATTAGCTGAAATAAAACGTTTTTTTATATTTTATATTTTTTATATTTAACGTTTATTTCATTTCAAGAAATTACTTTTTTATGGTTTTAATTTCAGTTTTAGTTAACCATAATAGCCCTGTATTGAGGCAGAGAAAATATGCTTTGTTATTAAAATAATGTCAAAATGCAGAAAGAGTTATAATGGTCTTAAAACAGGCCTCATGTTCATTCATAAAGGTCCATTTATAAACAATATTTTTTGTCATTTTAAAATCATCAGTTTGTAATCGCAGTAATGGTAGACAATTATTGTTACTAACTAGGGATGCAAGATATTATCGGACCGATATCGGAATCGGCCGATAATGGCTTTGAATGTATCGGCATCGGATATGAAAAATTATGCCGATATGTCTTGCCGATGAGAGGAATACATTAACTCACATGTGCTCAGGGTGTGTAGCGATTAGATCGCGTCAACAGTTTGGCTCATTCTTGAAGCAAAGTTTTGCCTGAATAGGGATTGGATTCACTGCAGCAGCGGCAGCCTCCCGCGGGTCCTAATGCCCCATGCGGTAAGGAGTTTTTATTCCATAGGGGGCGCTGTTGGCCTACTTCTAATTAAATTAAAGTAAAATACACAAATAACATTTAGACTGTGTTTCTGATCAAATAAAGCAGTAATTGATGTCATAAAACATGAGTATGTTTTGATTTAAAGGTCAGAAGCTATAGCTTACACGAATAAAAAAAAATCACAAACATGACACTTGTAAATTAATAATTCTATATATACTGATTTATTAATTAATGTGTAATATGATACGTTTTTTAAACAAATTATGATCTCTAAAAGATTTTCTGAATTTTTAAAACTCTTTTGCTTTAGACCATCTACAAATCTTAAATCTTAAAATAAAATGTTAAGGTTAATACTGCATCTTTCTGAGGGAAAAAAATGCTGCAATTAATATATAGTTTATTTATAGTTATTTTCAAAGCTTCAATGTACTGTTATTATAAAATAACTTCATTATTATTTAATTCTAACAAATAAGTTCTTGTTAAAAACTAACCAAAATTAAAAATAATTAGCTTATAATTTCCACACAGGAGAGACTTGGTGTTGTTTCCAAACAAAAGGGAAAATATCGGCATCGGCTATCGGCCAAAATGTGTTGAAAAATATCGGAGTATCGGATATCGGTAAAAATCCAATATCATGCATCCCTATTACTAACACAACAATAAATGCTGGTAAAAAAAAAATTATTGCTATTGTTAGTTCATATTTATAGAGCCCTGCACATGACATGCATATAGAAATATATTTATTGTGGTAATACAGTAAATTAATAATTTGTTCCCTCGTTTTAGTCAATCGTGGCCACGTTGAACAAATTTAATTAAAGACTAATTCATTTAAAACAAGATGACTCAGAAACAAGATAAACTAAAATGAGAGAAAACAATTTTTTTTACATACATATATGTGGGTCGGGGGCTTCGTACTAATGCATTAACTAATGTTAACTTTATTGTAAAGAATTGCCGTTTTACTTTATCACTTTTTGTTTTCTCCCACCCAACAGAATTCTGACTTTGTTCTTCTGGTTCTATCAGGTGTGTCGTGTGGCATATGAGATCATGCAGACTCTTCATCCGGATGCCTCTGCTTTTTTCCGCTCTTTGGACGACATCTACTACTTCGGTGGACAGAACGCGCACAACCAAATCGCCATCTACCCACACCAGGCGCGCACGGCGGAGGACATCCCACTGGAGCCCGGAGACGTCATTGGAGTGGCCGGAAACCACTGGGACGGCTACTCTAAAGGGGTCAACCGCAAACTAGGACGCACCGGCCTCTATCCGTCCTATAAAGTCAAGGAGAAGATCGAGACGGTGAAGTATCCCACTTACCCCGAAGCAGACAAGCTGCTGAGCTTATAGAACAACGCATTAATAATTAATGCATGGACGGCTGAACTTGCCATGCACTGGATAACAGACACTCAAAGACATGTATGCGTGTGTGTATTTATAGGATGGACGCACCTTTTAGGTTTGCAAAAGGATCTCATAAACTGCTGTGGACATCAAGAGCCTTTTAAATCGCACTCAGATCAGCAGAAGCAAATGATAAAAACATTTTTTTAAATTGTTTTCATGTTTTTTTTGTTATATTCTCCTGCCTTTTTTGTCACTTTCTCTGTCCTCAAACTGGAGTGAATCTCACAGAGGTCACATTTCACCCACAAAATCAACAGAAAAAGTAAGAAATTATATTTTGCATTAGGAAAACGAAGCCTATTTGAATATTTTGCATTGACATTTATTTTCATGAAGTACAAAAAAGGTCCGGACCCTAAAAGAATATTTATTAATTTAAAGCAGGGGATAATTATATTCTCCTGCCTTTTTTGTCACTTTCTCTGTCCTCAAACTGGAGTGAATCTCACAGAGGTCACATTTCACCCACAAAATCAACAGAAAAAGTAAGAAATTATATTTTGCATTAGGAAAACGAAGCCTGTTTGAATATTTTGCATTGACATTTATTTTCATGAAGTACAAAAAAGGTCCGGACCCTAAAAGAATATTTATTAATTTAAAGCAGGGGATAAAATCTAATACAAACGTTTGAGCTTAGTTTCTTATTTTCATACAAATATTTTCATAAAATGTTTTAATTATTTTGTAATTTATTTATTTTTATTATATTTATTTATCATTTATTTATTATTGCATTTTGCTAACTCAATAAAGCATTCTGAACTTAAATGATTTTAGCAAATGGCTGCAATATAACAAAGAGTGAAAAATGTAAGGGGGTCTGAATACTTTCCGTACCCACTGTATATATATATTAATTCTTAAATAGGTGAAACTTCACAGTTTACCATCATTATCAAATTACTCATTGTTAGTGAACCCTGAAGCATTTGGACATTTTCTAAATTTGCAAAAATGTTTAAAAAATACTTTAAAGGGGTCATATGATGCGATTTCAAGTTTTCCTTTCTCTTTGGAGTGTTACAAGCTGATTGTGCATAGATAAGATCC
>NW_015505526.1:1248635-1252956 GCF_001515645.1 Sinocyclocheilus grahami
GAAGTTGCAAAGACTAAAGTCTCAAAACCAAAGAGATATTCTTTATCAAAGTTAAGACTCTGCCACGCCCCCCTAAAACGGCTCATTCTAACACGCCCCCACATATCTAGGTCACTATGTGGGTATATTTGCATAATGCGCCCAAATCTTCACGCAAAGAAAGGCGGCGTGGTTTCAGTAACCGCAGTTAGTGTTGAAGCAGCATGTCAGGGAGACGCTGTGTATTAGATTTGTAGTCAAATTTGAGATGTTATGATTTATAAACATGATCTCATTGGAGATACATAAGTATTGGTATGTAAAGTGACTCTAGTACAGATTTTACAAATGTTTACAATTGCACAGATAAATACATTACAACATTACACGTAAATGTGTTCATGCATGAACTGATTTAATGTGCACATTGAATGCAATGCAAGTTGCTTTGGATAAAACATAAATTTAATATAAATATTATTTAACATAAATACAATTTTAGTTCAAAGGTTAAAATTGCAAATGTACTTTACATACAAATACTTATGAAAACTAATGAGATCACTCTAGATTTAAAACGTTACAAAGTGTAATTAACCGAATAATTTTTGGTTTAATGTTCATTAAGCATCTTTTCTTTAATAATTAGACTATAACCCCCAAGGATTAATTGTGTTTTTGCATCATATGGAGAAATGGATGTGGTTGAAATGTCACTGTAGGTTTAAGGCTTTGTTGTTGTGTTAGGAACATGAATGGTTACCGTTGCTGCGATTACAAACTGATGATTTAAAAATGGCAAGATGCTCTTTAGAAATGGTTTCTGAATGAAGCTGAAGGCAAACCCAAAAGTTCTTTCAGCTTTCATCGTTTATTTATTTTTATTGATATGATTTGTCTGTTTATTTGCTGCTTTCGACTCTGAAATGAACTCGGAGTTTAACTTTCTTTTGTAATGAAGACAAATAATGTTCACGTTGTCTGCGAGACGTTTTTCACTCGTTTTGTTTTTTGGGTTTTGTCTTCTATAAACCCACTGATCGATTAAAGTGGAGAAATCTGATTGGCTGTTGTGTTCCTTCAGATGGTTGTGGGTCTGCAGGCTTTTCACTGCACTGATCAATGGTTCCTTTCATCAAAGTTCAGGTTTAATGCGCCTGCATGACATGAATCCCTCAGACCAGTGCTTTGTGACCGACCTCTAGCAGGTAACTCTTTTGCAACCTGGTTGTTTAATTGTGAAACTTCCATGCGTCCTGTGCTCAGGCCATACAAGAGTTTCTTCATGGGAACAGATTTGGCGAAATGTAGCATTCCATCACTTGGTCTCCAGTGGATGCTCTGCAGTGAATGGGTGCCGTCAGAATGAGAGTCCAAACAGCTGATAGAAACATCACAATAATCCACAAGTAATCCACACCACTCCAGTCCATCAGTTAACATCTGGAGAAGATAAAAGCTGTGTATTTAAAAGAAACAAATCTGTCATTAAGATTTTTTTAACTAAAATACAAGTCCATAATCCATAAAGCTTTCTTCAGTGAAAAGTCATCTGGTCTGAATCAGGAGCTAAATCTACACAGATCAAGCACCGTTTACAAGGCAAAGCAATTCTAAATAAATGTGAGTGGATTTTGATGTGAGAGACAACAGGAGATGGACTTTTTCACTGGAGGAAGCGTTATCATGGATTATGGACTTGTATTTTGGCTGGAAGCGACAGTTTAAAGTTAAAATGCCTTACTGATGGATTTGTTTCTTACAAACATGTAGCCTTTCTTTTCATAAGACATTGATGAACTGGAGTGGTGTGGATTACTTGTGGATTATTGTGATGTTTTTATCAGATGTTTGGACTCTCATTCTGACGGCACCCATTCACTGCAGAGGATCCATTGCTGAGCAAGTGATACAATGCTACATTTCTCCAGATCTGATGAAGAAACAAACTCCTCTTGGTTTCTGCAAATTTTCATTTTTGGGTCAACTATTCCACTAATACATTTTTCATTTGCAAAGCCTTGCATCTAGGTCCCATTGTTTTGGATTATAATTCATCCTAGGTTTACTTGCTCATGGATTATGACTTTGCACAGAGTTGGTAAGTGTTTCTGTCACAGCAGTCTCATGTTATATCTTCAAACAGTTCCACAGACTTCCATGCATGTATTTTACTGTAAACATATTTGTGTTTGATTTTCATTTGATCACAGATGCTGTCCACAGAGCTGAACTTGTACTGAACCTGGGAAAAATCCTTCAAAAAGCACTCATGCAGTGATTAAATGAGCGATAAACCCTCACATTTTTCTCTGTTATCTGAGGGCACTTCGATTATAAGCCACTTAAATTAAGTGTCCTGCCCTGTGACCTTTTTTCTGAATGGATCTTAGTTTGGTTAATTATTCTGTTAATTGGCCACCAGTCCCTAGTGTCTTGTGTTCAGATTTATTTTTATCTGTTTCGCTCCTTCCGTTTATTTAGAGCCTGAGCTCTAAATGAATATTTATTAATTTATTTTTAATTTATATGCATTGGCATGAAAATACATATTAATAAACAGCAATATTTATCTAAATATGTTTTACTAAGTCATTTTAACAAATGAACAAATGACATGAAGGTGAATAAATGATGACATTTCATTTTTGGTAAACTATAAACACAAATAGCTCTTGTGTGTCTTTGACTAAACTGTACATTTAAAATGATGCTAGTTACTCAGATCTTTACTCGATGTAAATCATGCTGGTTAACTATGGGATTACATCTCTGCCACAATTCTGCACTCAAAAGATCATATTTTGAGCATGCAGAAGTGCGTTTTGCAAGCACGCAAACTGAGTGTTGTGGAGAAAATGTTTGTCTCGCAAAGAAGAAAGTATTTTGAGCGCACGAAAATCAATTTAGCATTTAAAATAAGTTTTTGGATTTGTGCAGACCTTCTCTTTTGCGTGTGCAATGTTTCACTAGATTGCTCCCTTGATGCCCGACCTCAGTGCTCTCTAAATTCCAACGGCTCGCTTTGCTCAACACAACCCAGCGTTACAGTATGCGTTAATTCCAACCAATCAGAGACGAGGCTGCTAAATTCTGATAACATTCCTTGCATTACCTCAACAGCAGAAGAGGAAAAATACAGTGCATGCATAATTATTATACAAGTTGATATTCTGATCATATTTTTTTCCAAGCACATTTTACCAATTCCAAAATACATCAATATTAATAACTACTATTAAACTTGTACTTAATCAGTTATAATTGATATATAATTATTCATGAAGGCTGGAAAGTGAAAAATATCTTCAGGTGAATTCAGGTCTGCATAATTATTAAGCAGATTTTCTTTTACAGATAAAATGAGCCAAAAAAAGAGAGATTTAACTCAGAAAAAAAATTATTAAATTCCCATGAGAAATATTAAAAACTAATACAATACTAGAAATTGCAAAGTTAATGCATAACCAATGGACAGCAAAATTCTCAGTGGTCAGCAGGGTCAGTCAAAAACTTGTGGAGAAGAAAAGATGCATGTTAACTGCAAAAGAATTAGGAATGAAGGTGAAGAATTAGATGTGAAATCACCAGGAACCATTTAGTCTCCAGCGCCACCATTTTCCAGAACTGCAACCAGAACTACGACAAAGGTGTCAGGTTCTCAGAGACTTAGGTTATGTATAGAATCCTAAAAAAAATGACCCCTACTTAATAAGAAGCACATACTGAAATGTTACTTCACATACTTTATAGACAGATAAGTTGAGAGTAACTCTTGAAGGACCAGCACCACATCCTCTTATACCACTGTTTGAAGAATTTATCTTCCAGAATCTGGCAGTAAATTTTGGGAGTTCATTTTTAGTCCATCTCGAGATTTTATCTGTAGAAGATAACCTGCTTAATATGCACACCTGAATATAAGGCGTTTTTCACTTCCAGCCTTCATGAACAATAATATATAGGTTATAAGTTATTAAATACAAGTTTAATAGTAGTTATTAAGATTGATATTGTTTGTAATTGGTAAAATGTGCTCGGAAAAAAATATAATCAGAATATCAACTTGCATAATAATTATGCATGCACTGTATTTTGCTGTCATCAGCAATGCAAGGAATGTTGTGATTGGTTGTCAAGGCAGCTAATCAGAATTTAGCAGCCTTGTCTCTGATTGGCTGGAATTATGGCATATTGTAACGCTGGGTTGTGATGAGCAAGGGAGCCATTGGCATTTAGAGAGTAGTGATGGGAAGTTCGGATCATTTTACCGACTCGGACCTTTGAGTCTCGTTCAGCAAAATGAACGAATCTTTTTTCGAGTCATTTCGTTCATTTTAGC
>NW_015505526.1:1253207-1255737 GCF_001515645.1 Sinocyclocheilus grahami
ACGCAGAATTGTGGCAGAGATCTAACCCTATAGTTAACCACCCTGTGATTTTCCAGTAATTGCATGATTACATGAGCCTAAACTGTTCGTATGTATTTGTGAAATCTGGACTCTGGTTCTCTGGCCGTTTCTTCTCCCAGGAGTGTGTTCCAGTGCAGCGAAAGGTTTGCTGTCAGCTCACCGTGAGCCCGCTGTGATGACCATTAGCACGCAGTTGCGGTCCATGTGAGATAACTGGTGATTTAGAGCTCTCTCTCTCGTCTTATCGCTCCTGCTCAAAGCCATCTGTCTCTGTCCACAGCCTTTGATAAAACTGCAGGCGTGTGCATGTTCCCGCCACATATTTATGTGCTTTCCAGATGTCTGTGTTTACTAAAAACAGTTTGGAATCCCATTAGATTGTTTCACGGCACGTTTAACAGTTCAAAATCAGGTGTTAAGTGAGTTTATTGTTGTAGATCAGGATTAAAGGACTAGAAGTTGTCATCATTGTCGTTTCAAACCTGGAATCTTGTTCCCGCCATGGGATAAAGGCTCAGAGGTAATTGCGACTTTTTTTCTCAAATTCTCAGAATTGCGAGATATAAATTCAGACTTGTGATATATAAACTCAGAATTGCGAGAGATAAATTCTTGGAAAAGCAGTCAGAATTGCGAGATGTCTTTTTACTAAAAAGCTATTTTGCAGAACTTGTTGTTCTACCATCTGAAAGAGTCTGTCAGACAGCAAACTTTCAGAAAAATGCTGCAATAGCAAACTTGAAAGTTAGTGGAGGTCTTCAAACTTTCAAAAGTTTGTTCTTTACACGCACACACACAGAAAGTGCAGATGTCAAACAGCAGACGGTCCCCAGACGACCCAGAGTGCTTCAGGCTCCGGCTTTGTTTTCATCAGCACGGAATCACACTGTTGTTGTTTGACAGCTTAATAGCTTTGTGAAGAGTTAAAGGGGTGCAGACGTCCACTGCAGAACTACAAAAATCATTCTGACTTTTACTGAGATACACCCATAAAAATAAAGGTTCCATGAAGAACCTTTAACATCCATGAAATCTTTCCACTTCAAAAAAAAAAAAAGAAGAAAAAAAAAGTAGTGTTTGAATTTGAAAAAGATTATTTAGAGCATTAAAATGTTCTTCAAAAAAAGTTCCTCTAACTGAAAGGTTCTTTGGGGAAGCCAAGATTGTTCTTTTATAGAATCAATGCCTAAATAAAATAAATAAATAGAATAAAAATAAATTATTATAGGTTTAGACAAATAATCCTTATTTTATTTTATTATGAAGTCATGCAAACTTTAAAATATGAGATTTTTGACCAAAACATTGTTTTTCTTTGTCTAGATTTCATTTCTGCTCAATATGGAAATTCATCATGCAACTTCAAAAGGTGCATCATGTTTTTAGTTAGTATTGAATAAGGATCATCTTGAGAAAATGGTTTCTACACCAAATTTTTTTGTTGCAATTGTTTTTTCTTCAATTTTCTGACAATTACAAGTTTACTTCTTGCAATTCTGACTTTTTTTCTGAGAATTCTGAGTTTTTATCTTGCTATTCTGTTTTTTGCCTTCCAGAAAACAGAATTGTGAATAAAAAAAGGTAATTGTGACTTTTTTCTGGCAATTACGAATTTATATCTCACATTTGTATCTTTTTTCTGGCAATTACAAGTTTATATGTCACAATTCTGAGTTTATATTTCATGCAATTCAGAATCATGAGGGGTAAAAAAGATAGAATTGTGAGATAAGACACAATTACCTTTATTTTTTCTGTGGTGGAAACAGGCTTCCATAGAAATGTGAAAATTTTAAATTACAGCATTTTTACAGTGTTTGACATACTGAGTTTTGCATACTATTAAGTAGGCAAGTATGCGTATTTGGATTAGGGGTTGCACAGACTAGTCGACTTTAATGCTCTGCCATGACGCTTTAAACTTGACGTCGACTAGTCACTGGTCCTATAGAGGGCGCAACAGGATAAGAAATCTTTGAAGGATTTCCACATTTACGCTCTGTTTCCAAACAGTTAAAATGACAAATAAATGCATTGCATACTCTGAAAGCGCTCCACAAGACACGTGTGATTATATTACTGGATGCTCGAAATTGAACGGGAGAATGCACGTTTTAAACAGTTTAATGTACAGGTAAATTAATCGCCGTTCTAATCTAATGCGCTGCTGCACTGTAACACACACACATAGGCTACAGACTACCGCTCGTACATCACGCGCACAGAATCATTCAGCACGGAAATGTATTGTCAACACTGTTCTGTGATTTCTCAATAAAATAGCTTAGAAACTGAAACTGAAAAGTTCAAGCATATATTTCTTAATAACTAAATCCCACCACTTCAGTACTAATAGAGAGACGCTGCCAGGTAGAATTAAAGGGGTCATATGATGCGATTTCAATTTTTCTTTTCTCTTTGGAGTGTTACAAGCTCTTGGTGCATAAAGAAGATCTGTAAAGTTGCAAAGTCTCAAATCCAAAGAGATATTCTTTATAAAAGTTAAGAG
>NW_015505526.1:1256157-1259219 GCF_001515645.1 Sinocyclocheilus grahami
GAGTCGTCACATGTCCTTCCGGACGCTCCTTCGTCGAAATCGCCGGCCACGCCGTTCTCAAGCCCACCGCCTCTGCTCACTCTAATGCTCCCGCCGTTCCTCACGCTAGCCCCCGGCCTCTGCTCACTGTAGGCCGCCGTGTGTGACGCTGTTTTGTTGTGAAAGCAAGCTTGTTTGGCCTTCCAAAAATGGACATGACTAGAAATCAGTGGTTAAGTTGTATTTACAACACTGTTCCAGAACACTTCAACCCAAATATTCAGATGTGTGCAGCACATTTTATGGAGGACTGTTTCCTGATCCTGGTAGAGTAGACTACAGTGCCGGCTGTTCTGACTCACAGACTGTAAGTATGTTTTTTATATTTAAAGAGTTTTTATATTTTATATATTTAAAGCGAGTTTTTTGGGCAGTGTAGAGTAGCGCTTGTTGTTTGTCATTTCTCCAATCACAAATGCAGACATGGTTTTATGTTTACGTGGCGCGATGCAACGCAGCGCATAAAAAGACAGTATAAGTCATTATAATTCATAATTATGTCCCCACTGGATGCAACGAATGCCTCGTTTATAATGGGTTTTCATGTTTTTAATTCATGCTCCGGCCTGACAGGGCATCATCACAATATGGTAGGGGCGTAACATTTCCATCTCACGCTTGAGGTATTCAGCCATAGGGGTCAAATTAGAACTTTAATAAAATATAAAAGTGAATAAATAAATAAATTGTAATTAAATTGTATTATTTAAAAATTACAGCTCTAGACAGTTACCCATGGCTATTATTTTATTAATACAGTTTTCTGAGTTGTCAGTTGATTTTATAGTCTCAAGCATTCAAGAATCACACAAAAGAAAACTAAGCAGGTTTACTACGATAAAACTATGGTTAATTTTTGTAAGGGTTGTGATGTCTTGTGAAGCAAGTTTTTGTTAAAGAATTTAAAGAGGTTGTAGCATTTCTATTGCAAAAAGGTGGCCAAAAATGTAAGATTAAGTGGATATTTGAATTAGCCTAAATGTTTGGTCAATATTAAAGGACTTGCTCGTCCTGCAAGTGTAACAGCAGCAATTACCAAGCCTTTGGCACCATTTACACAGGCATTTGTAATAATATATGATGTACATGAATTGTTTATTTTGTATTATGTATTTTAACAGTATTATTCAATGAAACCATATAATTATTACTTAACCAATCATTATTGCCTCATTGTTTTTACTACACCACTGGTGATTTCCTCGCTAGTTTTATCGTTTGCTAGGTGAAGATGATTAGGGTTCAGGGTTTGTTCAAATAATGCTAAACTGCTCCATGCACCCACGACTCAACAAGTATCTCTTTTGAAGCAATAGAAAAACACTCCCAACACATGTGCCTCCATCTGTCACTTTACAAAACCTACTGAAGTTGTCAGAATATATCCTACTGTTTGTTCCCCTCTCTCCCTGTATATGTTTGTGCTCACTCGCCCAGTCTCTCCCATTCTTTAACTCTTTTATTTCGTCAGGTTTTTACTGTCGCGCTCATATCTGCTGAGCTGGCGGAGTGTCTTTAAGTGCTGATACAGGCCTTCCTCTTATGTGAACTGCTGACTTTACTAAGTTTCCTCAATCGGTCTGGTGTGTGTGTGTGTGTGTGTGTGTGTGTGTGTGTGTGTGCCAAATGTGTGTCTCAAACAGACTTGACTATCAAATGAGCCCATGCACATGAAAGAAAGCTCAATGATATCTAGAGGTCTTCTGGCTGAAGGAAGAACAGATGTTGAACATATTTTGTCCAAGTCACTGCAGGGATGACATCATTTTGTTGGCCAAAACCCAGAAACGAGTTGCATTTTAGCACTTCAGTTCCATTGCCCAGAAGTCAAAGGGGTTTTGAATGGGGTTTTGGTTTATTCTACAACATAAAAAACCATCAGTAATATCTCATTGTGATTTTTTTAAAAGTTTTTACGTATGTGAACTGCTGACTTTACTAAGTTTCCTCAATCGGTCTGGTGTGTGTGTGTGTGTGTGTGTGTGTGTGTGAGATCCAGCCAAATGTGTGTCTCAAACAGACTTGACTATCAAATGAGCCCATGCACATGAAAGAAAGCTCAATGATATCTAGAGGTCTTCTGGCTGAAGGAAGAACAGATGTTGAACATATTTTGTCCAAGTCACTGCAGGGATGACATCATTTTGTTGGCCAAAACCCAGAAACGAGTTGCATTTTAGCACTTCAGTTCCATTGCCCAGAAGTCAAAGGGGTTTTGAATGGGGTTTTGGTTTATTCTACAACATAAAAAACCATCAGTAATATCTCATTGTGATTTTTTTAAAAGTTTTTACTTGCTAACAAGTTGAACTACAGAGGTTGTTGTGAAATTAAACATCATCACGGCAAAGAGGTCAACTCACATACTCACTAGTCTGCTTTAATACTTTATAATAGTACTCCTGTAACTCTAATGCTAATTCACACTTTCAGGGAAAATGTGACTATCCACAGTTCCCTTTCAGTCGGTCACTCTCGACGTCATGTTGGATGACAGATGAAATTGGGATCTCGCTTAGAGAGACCAATCTACTTTGAGTGTAAACTAAACGAGCCAATGCACATTGGCATGCGATTATTGCATCCAGCTGCCGCTGATTACAGTGTGAGTATAAGTAGGCAGCAGATGCAGTGCATATTCAGCTTTTCGCTTCGGAGCCGAGCGATCACATCGTTCTGCTCCTGACTACTCTACTGAGAAAAGAAGATTGAACGAGTTCAGCGTGCTCTTGGAGAGCTCTTCGTGTTGGCGGTACGGCGCTTCAGCGGTGGTGGTTTCCCGTGTCGAGTGGGTTGCACACATCAGGCTGCACTACCCCCTGTTTGTGTTGCAGATGATCATCTCCCCTGTGCGCCTCAGCACGCTAAAATAGCTTTTTTCCCTAAAAGAGCAATTTCGGGTGCGTCTTTCTAAAGACGATGTTGCGTGGCAAACTTGACGTTACGTCTTTGTAAAGACGATATGGGTCTTGCTATAGACAACGTATTACTCGGGGGTTTCTGGATGCGGTCGTTACCTGGCG
>NW_015505526.1:1260396-1261549 GCF_001515645.1 Sinocyclocheilus grahami
AAATTGGGATCTCGCTTAGAGAGACCAATCTACTTTGAGTGTAAACTAAACGAGCCAATGCACATTGGCATGCGATTATTGCATCCAGCTGCCGCTGATTACAGTGTGAGTATAAGTAGGCAGCAGATGCAGTGCATATTCAGCTTTTCGCTTCGGAGCCGAGCGATCACATCGTTCTGCTCCTGACTACTCTACTGAGAAAAGAAGATTGAACGAGTTCAGCGTGCTCTTGGAGAGCTCTTCGTGTTGGCGGTACGGCGCTTCAGCGGTGGTGGTTTCCCGTGTCGAGTGGGTTGCACACATCAGGCTGCACTACCCCCTGTTTGTGTTGCAGATGATCATCTCCCCTGTGCGCCTCAGCACGCTAAAATAGCTTTTTTCCCTAAAAGAGCAATTTCGGGTGCGTCTTTCTAAAGACGATGTTGCGTGGCAAACTTGACGTTACGTCTTTGTAAAGACGATATGGGTCTTGCTATAGACAACGTATTACTCGGGGGTTTCTGGATGCGGTCGTTACCTGGCGCTGGGTGATCGTCACGATCGCTGCCTCGCGTGCCTGGGCATGTAACATGCTGAGGTGGCATTTGTGGATGAGTCATCTTCTCATTGCGGGAAGATGATCATCTCGGAGTCGCGGGCCAAGCTCCGTTTCCTCAAGGGGCGGAGTTCCGTTGCCTCTGCCTTGATCTAGTTCTCCTCATGGCGGCAGCCAGGGGGGGGCTACTTCAGGCAGTAGCGCGGGCGGTCTGAGGCACTCCGCAGCCAGTTGACACGACCCAGAAGTTCGCAGAGAACTCCGCACCGCGGCGGACCTCGTCCTATGAGCGACGAAGGTTACGGCGCGATCTCTGGGTCGTGCGATGTCCACTATGGTGGTCCAGGAGCACCATTTCTGGCTGTGACTGGCTGACATGCGCGACATGGATAAGACACGATTCTTGAACGCCCCTGTGTCCCAGGCCGGCCTTTTCGGCGACACGGTGGAGAACTTACCCAGCAGTTCTCCGCTGTCCAAAGCAGACTGAGGCCATCAGGTACATCCTGCCCCAGCGTGCAGCTGCTGCCGTCACCGAGGGTGGCCCCCCCTGTCACCGCCCCGCTCCTGCGGCCTCCAGCAAAGCTGCGCCGTGGAGCCGGTCGCAGGGCAGCCGCC
>NW_015505526.1:1262794-1274144 GCF_001515645.1 Sinocyclocheilus grahami
AGAGTAATTCCTCTATTTCTGGGTCCCCAGAGGGGACGGGGAGTAGTGGACGATCCAGTGCGTATCACACTCACCCTCCTCTCTCGCCAGTGAGCAGCAGTGGGCGGATTGGGAGGATGAACCAACGGACTACCCACGCACCCTCTGCTCGAATGCAGGTCAGTGTTTCACACACCTTGCACCTTGCCCTGAGCCATCTCAAAGGGCGCTTACGAGGCTAGCATGTAATAGTCAGCACAGACAACACAGCGACCGTTGCTTACAACAACCGACAAGGTGGTCTGCGCTCCCGTCGCATGTCGCAACTCACCCGCCACCTCCTCCTCTGGAGTCAGAAGCATCTGAGGTCGCTTTGTGCTGTTCACATTCCTGGGCTGCTCAACCGGGCAGCCGACGAGCTGTCTCGAGCTGCGCTCCCGGGAGAATGGCGACTCCATCCCCAGACGGTCCAGCTGGTTTGGAGACGTTTCGGAGCCGCTCAGGTAGACCTGTTTGCCTCTCCAGAAACCTCTCACCGCCAGTTGTTCTTCTCCCTGGCCGAGGGAACACTGAGCACGGACGCACTACACACAGCTGGCCGTGGGGCCTTCGCAAGTATGCGTTTCCCCCAGTGAGCCTTCTTGCACAGTTGCTGTGCAAGGTCATGGAGGATGAGGAGCAGGTATGGTTGGTGGCACCCTATTGGCCTACCCGGACCTGGTTCCCGGAACTAATGCTCCTCGTGACAGCCCCTCCTTGGCCGATGCCTCTGAGGAAGGATCTACTGACTCAGAGACGGGGCACCCTTTGGCACCCGCATCCAGACCTCTGGAAACTTCATGTCTGGTCCCTGGACGGAACGCGGAGGTTCTAAGTGACCTATCTCAAGAGGTAGTTGACACCATCACTTCAGCGAGAGCACCGTCTACGAGACACGCCGCAGCAAATCAGCATAACCTGTTCGTTGAGTGATGTTCTTCTTGCCGAGAAGACCCCCGAATATGCCCGATCAGAGTCGTGCGATCCTTTTTGCAGCAAGGGTTGGAGCGAAGGCTGTCTCCCTCCACCCTCAAAGTTTATGTCGCTGCAATCGCGGCTAACCACGACCCCGTAGAAGGGAGGTCGCTGGGGAAGCATGACCTGGTCGTCAGGTTCCTTAAGGGGGCGAGAAGGCTAAATCCTCCACGGCCGCCCTCTATACCTCTTGGGACCTGACTCTAGTGCTCACAGCACTACAGCAGGGCTCATTTGAGCCTTTGCAGACGGTAGAGCTGAAATTTCTTTAGATGAAGACTTTGCTCCTGCTGGCATTGGCCTCCATCAAGAGGGTATTTTCGCATTTTCGGTCAACGATTCGTGCCTATAGTTCGGGCCGTCTGACTCCCAGGTAACCCTGAGGCCCCGGCCCGGCTATGTGCCCAAGGTTCCCACTACTCCCTTCAGGGATCAGGCGGTGAGCCTGCAAGTGCTGGGATTGTCTTCATGAGTTGGACTTTGAAGCTCTGAAGAGGTCTACTGAAAATGAGAAGCATTTGAGAACAGATGAATAGAGTTATAATGCTCAGAATAAAGTCTAATCTCCAGCTCAAAACTGAGTGCAAATAAAACGCTCTGGCCGCTCACTATTTATTGAGGAAGTACATCACAGATCGCATTATTATTTCTCCTTACCTCTGACATTAAAGGACAGATGCAGGTGGACATGAAGATCAAAGCTTAATCACTCTGGATCCGATTGAGTCAGAATGACTTGCTATTGGTGCTCAAAGTGAGGCCGTGTAAAAGCATCAACGTGAGAGTGACAGATAAATCAAGAACAGTACATCGGTCAACACGTTCTGCCAAAATGAGTCTTTGTTGTGTAACATGACATTTCATTGTATTGTTGTTCATTTAAGCTTTTTAAAATATGCAAATCTTATTAAATATGAACAATCTGCATGTTGTACCAAAAGGGACAAAGTCAGAAAAGTTTTTGTGTTTGGTATTTTATTAAAATGTACACCTTTTGGGGTAAGTAAAAGTTTATATATTTGCTTTTTTGAAGAAATTAATAGTTTCATATAGGAAGCATGCATTAAAGCGTTCAAAAGTGACAGTAAAGATATTTGTAATGTTCAAAAGATCTCTATTTCAAATAAATGTTTTCTTTTTGAACTTTCTATTTATCAAAAAATCCTGAAAAATAAAATATATCACAGTTTCCACAAAAATATTGGGCGGCACAACTTTTTTCAACATTGATAATAATCAGAAATGTTTCTTGAGCAGCAAATCAGCATATTAGAATGATTTCTGAAGGATCACGTGACACTGAAGACTGGAGTAATTGATTACCGTAATAAACTACATTTTAAAATATATTCAAATAGAAAACAGTTGTAATAATATTTCACATTTTTACTGTATTTTTGAAGAAGCTTCTTTTAAAAACAATTTAAAACCCCAAACTTTTGAATGGTATAGTGTATGTAAAAGTTTATATTTAATAAAGCATTTTGTCAATGTAAATAAACATTTTGTATTCTAAAAGATCAAAAGCATTGAAAAAAAATTAAGGTTTCCAAAAACCCTTAAAAGGAATTAAAGAAACATGAGATAGGCCTATTTGTTTAGTGGCAAAATGTCAAGAAAATGCCTGTTGCATGAGGTAAGATAAATGGATTGTGGTTGTATAAAATCACATGAAAGAGTAAGTAAATAAATAAAACTTCATAATTCTTCTTTTATGTGTTGTTGTTGTTTTTTTAACATATGCTGCGTTCAAGTCCTCCTGGGACGTTCGTACTTACGAGTTGACAAGTCGTAATTACGACGTCAGGTGCGTTCAAGTCAGTTTAGTCGGCACAAGATGGCGGTGTACCTTCTTTTAATAAATTACAAGAAAATACAACAGGATCTGCATTTGTTTACTTGGATTTCATTAACTAGCTGCGTAACAAGAACATGACCAATTTAAGTTTATAGGACAACTAAACTATCAATTTAAACAAAAATGTATCGTCAACTACAGACGTTGCATCCATCGATTCCGCCATGTTTCTCATTGACACTCCCCCAACTCGGAAACTCTGGGCTTAAAGAAAATTTCGAGTTTCCCACTCGTAATAGCGACTTCATGGTGTTCATGTGCGTTCAACTCGTAAATACGATCTATCCGACATGACTTGAACACACCATAACTTCCAAAGTCGAAATTTGATTATAAAGGAACTGCCAAGGAATCTTCAGTGTTTCTCTCAGCCTTAATGATGTCACATCAGAGGCATTAGAGCACAGAGCTCCAGGTCACAGAGATCAGACACCTTTAATCTCCTGTTCCTGTCCATCCATCAACCGTGCTCTGATCCATCACCATCACTCACTGACTGCAGATGGGAAAATCAGAGCTGCGGGAGATTGCTGGGAGACTTCCCATCTCCTATTTGAAATTATTTCTGATTTATGTCTAATAAATCTCAATTAGGCTACTAGCACCGCCACAGGACAGAGGCCCGGAGAACGGAGCCATGGCCGCGAGCGCGGACAAACGGCAGGAAGCGTCAAACGATCTCCAATCAGCATTGATTATGGCTCCGGGCACGGCACGGCACAAGAACAATGTAATCACAGCACAACCTCGAACCGAGAGACTGACACACACAATCGATTTCTGTATGAGGGACACTTTACTGGCTAGCAATTAGGGATTTCGATTTTGAAAATAATTAATTTGCACTACCCCAATGACTAACTTTTATAATTAAAATATTTGTAAAATAATGCATTCTGGAAAATTAAGTCCATAAAAAATCTAATATAAAAGGCCTCCACCAAAACAGTTTGCACTACATACCAGTGTATTCATAATTAAGATTATACATTAAAATAATATGTCACATCAGTTTGCAATACCAAGCAGCAAAATGAGCTGTTTTGTACAACTGAAAATAGCTGGAAGCAAATGACACCGGAAGACACATTAAATTTACCAATGGCTTGTATGGTATTTTCCCATACATTTACATTTAGTCATTTTGCAGATGCTTTTATCCAAAGCGAATTACAATTGGGGAATACATAAAGCGATTCTTCTTAAAGAGGCAAACAGACACAGGAAGTGCTTGTAATACCAAGTTTTAGGCATTGTTCAAATAAGTACAAGCTAGAAAGGGAAGGAATAAATAAAGAGAAAGACAACGTTTTTTTTTTTATTTAGGATGAAGTCAAGTAGTGTTGAAAGAGATGAGTTTTCAGCTGTCACTTGAAAATTGTCAGGGATTCAGCATTCTGAATAGGGGTGGGAAGATCATTCCACCAGCCAGGAATGGTGAATGAGAATGTTCTGGAAAGGGATTTTGAGCCTCTCTGTGATGGTACCACGAGGCGTCGCTCACTAGCAGATCTCAGACTTCTGGAGGGGATGTAGATTCGTAGTAGTGAGTGGAAGTAGGCGGGTGCTGGGCCTGTGGCTGTTCTATATGCAAGCATCAATGTCTTGAACTTGATGAGAGCCGTAACCGGCAGCCAGTGCAGGGAGATAAAGAGAGGTGTAACATGGGCTTTTTTGGGCTCGTTGAAGACCAGTCGTGCCGCTGCATTCTGAATCGTTTGTAGAGGTTTGATTGTGTTTCATGGAAGTCCAGCCAGAAGAGCATTGCAGTAGTCCAACCTAGAAATGACAAGGGCCTGGACAAGAAGTTTTGCAGCATGCTCCATTAGGAAGGGCCTGATCTTTCTGATGTTATGCAATGCAAACCTGCAAGATCACAAATTTGCAATGTGGTCTTTGAAGGTCAGCTGGTCATCAAAGATTACACCAAGATTTCTGACAGAAGTTGATGGGGTAATTGTAGAAGAACCTAGCTGGATGGTGAAGTCATGCTGTAGAGTTGGAGTGGCAAGGAAGACAAAAAGCTCAGTCTTTGCCAGGTTGAGCTGTAGCTGATGTTCTTCCATCCCTGCCGAGATGTCCGCCAGGCAGCCTGAGATTCGTGCAGCTACCGTTGGAGATAGAGCTGTGTGTCATCAGCATAGCAATGGTAGGAGAAACCATGTGCCTGTATGATGAGTCCCAGTGATGTAGTGTATATGGAGAAGAGGAGGGGTTCAAGAACTGATCCCTGAGGAACCCCAGTGACCAGTTGATGTCCTTTGGATACCTCCCCTCCCCAGGCCACCCTGAAAGACCTTCCAATGAGATAGGATTCAAATCTGCAAAGTGGAATCCCTGTGATGCCCAGTGATGAGAGGGCGGACAGGAGGATCTGATAATTGACAGTGTCAAAAGCAGCAGATAGATCTAGCAGAATAAGAACTGATGATTTGGAATCAGCTTTTGCCATCCGCAAGGCTTCCGTGACTGACAAAAAGTACAATAAAGACTGTCAAAAAGTACATACAAAAAGTAATAAAATAAAATTATGGAATAAAATATTAATATAACATTAATGTTTAATATTTTAAGTTTTACTTATATTTCATCATGTATTTTATATTATTTTATGTCAGCAAATATTTAAAGTGCCCCTGTTATGGGTAATGAAAGGTTCATATTTTGGTTTTGGGAGTCCCCAACAACAGGTTGACATGCATGCAACGTCAAAAAACCCAAACCCCTCCTTTGCGTGACGCTAATCTGCGTGATTGGTCCAATTGGTCTCATTTTCCTTTCATCTCGCCTGTAATGCCTGATAAAGCAGCGTTTGTGAGCGCAGTACTGCTTTGTGTACAGCGTTACCGCGGGAAACCGCTATTTTACCACCCCAAAAGCCGCACTTAGTGGCAAAGAATGAATTTGCATTTTCATTCAGACCAACAAGTGGGCGGGCAATATGCTAATGTTTCGTGTTGACTTCAACATGAAACGACTTGGGATTCGTTTTAAAAACTACTTGTTTCAATGATTCAGAGTCCACTCTTTCTTTTGAGAGACAATAAATAACTTTATATATGGTGCACTTTCAGATTTAGAACTTTGCAGGATGTTTTCATTCAATTAGAGCTGTGTTACACACTGCTTGAAAGGTAATTTCCAAAAATCCATAATAGGGGCACTTTAAAATATGTTTTCGGCAGGAAAAACAAATATTTTATACATTTTTAAGAAGTTTAAACAAGTGCTTGCATTGACTTTTCTAGTTTAAATTTACGGTCATATTTATTTGAATTTCGGTTCATTGGAATTGTACTTCCTTGCATTCTAATTCAAATTGTAATTCTGCTTCCTGATAGTTACCTCATTTCAAACTCTGGAAATGCAGTGAAACTTAAAATGCTCATTTCAGTTCTGAACGATGCACAACCATGCTGAGTTTGTGAAGTACTGTGATTTTTATTTTAGTTTTGGGTAAAGTACTTGAATCCTCTGAAATAGATTAAATTGACACAAGACTGATGATTCTGGTCGTGACATTCTGGTGGTGTGGTGTAAGTCAGTGATAATGGTGTTTCTTATGAGCGTGTGGTAGGATGTTCAGAGGTCAGAGGTCTATCATCCAGGTTAAAATGATGAACACACTGCAAAATGAAAACTAACACTGTAGCTCACGGCTAGCAGCTTATTGCTTTATTTTTAAGACAAATGCATTGGGGGGGAATCTTCCTGACCACAAAGAGAGAAGAAAATTCACTATAAATTTTTAAAAAGCTAGTATGACCATCCATCTTGAGGAATGATGCTGGAGGCTCTTACAGTAGAAGTGTGGATACATTGCAGTAAGAAAGGAAAAGTGGGATAAAGCTTACATTTGACTGATGCATCTGCAGATAACAATCCTCCTGTCATAAGACGTGTTTCATTGGGCGTTAAACCACTTTTTTCTCTTTCATTTGATTGGATTATAATTTTTTTTTTCTTGGTAGCTGAGAAAAATCCTGCAGACTTGAAGGAGGGTCCCGAGCCATTTCTAAAGATGTGATGTGAGTCTAAGAGACTCTTTCAACTTTTAACTAACGCTTCATTTGCTTCTGATCGAACCAGCATGTGTAAAATATTCAACAAGCCCCTGCTCTTCAGATCACTAGGAACATCATAATTTGTCCATCTTCACTCGCCTGTGTATATTCCAAAGTAAATGTGATTTCCATTGCACACAGTGTAACACTTCCATCTTTCCATGTCAATCCTTGGATCTTTATTTTAAAGATGTTCTGCTTGCAGACGGTCAGAAGAAGGGTGTCATGAGATTTGCATTTTTTTGATGCTTTCCAGAAAGGCTTATTTTATTATGCGAGCTCAAGTCTTGTAATAAATAAAACAAAAATCCCATCAGGGATTTTATGTTCATGGGAATATACAAAGCGGAGAGCTTCAGCTGATTTTAATAAAGGTTAAAAGTGCAAAAAATGTCAGAATGTCTCTTTTAATTGGGCAAGAACCAGTTTGAGTTAGTTTGCCTGAGCTCTGCTACAAACACATTCACTGCCACAGGATGAAGAATAGTGTTTAAATAAGTTATTTCGGGGTGCTTAACAAAGAAGTAGAAAGATGTTGTTTGTTTCTTTATGTGATTCACCAGCAAGACCTGAAACATACAGTACTGAAAACCAGGGCCATGTGCCATTCAAAACGGCAGAGAACATTTCTTTCAACATGTCAATTCAACATGCTCAGTTCCAAATATTTGAAAGAATTGCTAAAATAGAATGAATCGATCATCTCGCCTGTAATGCCTGATAAAGCAGCGTTTGTGAGCGCAGTACTGCTTTGTGTACAGCGTTACCGCGGGAAACCGCTATTTTACCACCCCAAAAGCCGCACTTAGTGGCAAAGAATGAATTTGCATTTTCATTCAGACCAACAAGTGGGCGGGCAATATGCTAATGTTTCGTGTTGACTTCAACATGAAACGACTTGGGATTCGTTTTAAAAACTACTTGTTTCAATGATTCAGAGTCCACTCTTTCTTTTGAGAGACAATAAATAACTTTATATATGGTGCACTTTCAGATTTAGAACTTTGCAGGATGTTTTCATTCAATTAGAGCTGTGTTACACACTGCTTGAAAGGTAATTTCCAAAAATCCATAATAGGGGCACTTTAAAATATGTTTTCGGCAGGAAAAACAAATATTTTATACATTTTTAAGAAGTTTAAACAAGTGCTTGCATTGACTTTTCTAGTTTAAATTTACGGTCATATTTATTTGAATTTCGGTTCATTGGAATTGTACTTCCTTGCATTCTAATTCAAATTGTAATTCTGCTTCCTGATAGTTACCTCATTTCAAACTCTGGAAATGCAGTGAAACTTAAAATGCTCATTTCAGTTCTGAACGATGCACAACCATGCTGAGTTTGTGAAGTACTGTGATTTTTATTTTAGTTTTGGGTAAAGTACTTGAATCCTCTGAAATAGATTAAATTGACACAAGACTGATGATTCTGGTCGTGACATTCTGGTGGTGTGGTGTAAGTCAGTGATAATGGTGTTTCTTATGAGCGTGTGGTAGGATGTTCAGAGGTCAGAGGTCTATCATCCAGGTTAAAATGATGAACACACTGCAAAATGAAAACTAACACTGTAGCGCACGGCTAGCAGCTTATTGCTTTATTTTTAAGACAAATGTATTGGGGGGGAATCTTCCTGACCACAAAGAGAGAAGAAAATTCACTATAAATTTTTAAAAAGCTAGTATGACCATCCATCTTGAGGAATGATGCTGGAGGCTCTTACAGTAGAAGTGTGGATACATTGCAGTAAGAAAGGAAAAGTGGGATAAAGCTTACATTTGACTGATGCATCTGCAGATAACAATCCTCCTGTCATAAGACGTGTTTCATTGGGCGTTAAACCACTTTTTTCTCTTTCATTTGATTGGATTATAATTTTTTTTTTCTTGGTAGCTGAGAAAAATCCTGCAGACTTGAAGGAGGGTCCCGAGCCATTTCTAAAGATGTGATGTGAGTCTAAGAGACTCTTTCAACTTTTAACTAACGCTTCATTTGCTTCTGATCGAACCAGCATGTGTAAAATATTCAACAAGCCCCTGCTCTTCAGATCACTAGGAACATCATAATTTGTCCATCTTCACTCGCCTGTGTATATTCCAAAGTAAATGTGATTTCCATTGCACACAGTGTAACACTTCCATCTTTCCATGTCAATCCTTGGATCTTTATTTTAAAGATGTTCTGCTTGCAGACGGTCAGAAGAAGGGTGTCATGAGATTTGCATTTTTTTGATGCTTTCCAGAAAGGCTTATTTTATTATGCGAGCTCAAGTCTTGTAATAAATAAAACAAAAATCCCATCAGGGATTTTATGTTCATGGGAATATACAAAGCGGAGAGCTTCAGCTGATTTTAATAAAGGTTAAAAGTGCAAAAAATGTCAGAATGTCTCTTTTAATTGGGCAAGAACCAGTTTGAGTTAGTTTGCCTGAGCTCTGCTACAAACACATTCACTGCCACAGGATGAAGAATAGTGTTTAAATAAGTTATTTCGGGGTGCTTAACAAAGAAGTAGAAAGATGTTGTTTGTTTCTTTATGTGATTCACCAGCAAGACCTGAAACATACAGTACTGAAAACCAGGGCCATGTGCCATTCAAAACGGCAGAGAACATTTCTTTCAACATGTCAATTCAACATGCTCAGTTCCAAATATTTGAAAGAATTGCTAAAATAGAATGAATCGAATTCCAGCTTAATTCCTAATATTTTAAATAAATGTGACAGAATGCAGAATTGTAATTCAAATTTGAATTTATAAAAGTAGAAGTAAAATTAAATAAATCAAATTCCATCTCAGTTCGTAATATTTGAAATAAAGGATGCAGAATTGTATTTCAAATTTGAATTTAAGGAAGTAGAAGGTAAACTGTATCATTTAATTTCAACTAAATTTCTAATATTGTAAATCAAGGTGAAAAACACAATGCAGAACTGTAATTCAGTTTTGAATTGAAGAAAGTAGAGGTTAAATAAAATGAAATTCAAATAATTCAGGTAAGTATACTTTTTAATGAAGTACATTTCATTTTACAGTATCAATAAGCCATAAACATAAGCATTCATAACTCTGTAAATGTGTCGTCTCAATTGTATACATAGTTAAGTCATTTGAATTTTAAATAAGCTAATATTTGAAATGTATTTTGGCATTGTTATAGAAGTTCAGAAACAAGAGCTTGCATTGACATTTCAAATTTAAGGTAATATTTAATTGAATTTCAGTTCAGTTCATTTCTATACTTCCTTGCATTCAAGTGGAAATTCTGCTTCATGTTTGCAACCCGATTCAAATTCAGGAAATACATTTAATTTTCCAGTATTAATTATGGGTGCTATACAGTTTTTATCAGCAGACAACTATTTGTGGTGTAAAGATATAGTGTAGTAATGCCATTTTATTTTATTTTATTTTGCATTTTTCCCTTTATTATGATAGGACAGATCAAAGCTGACAGGAGAAGTGGGAGAGAGGGGGCGGGATCGGGAAGGGTCCTCAAGTCGGGATTCGAACTCAGGACACCTGTAGCGCAAAGGCGCTAAACTGTATGTCAGAGCACTGCCCAAAAGGCTATCAACATTTTTTAGGAGGTTTTTTTTCGTGTTTGTTATTGTATGTGAGCCCCGCACTTTAAAACTGTTGCTTCTCCCCGCATTTATATTGAGACTCTGTAAAAACAAGATGGTGGAGCGCTCTTCCACGTGCCATGTTTCTATATTAGTATAATACTTACCATGGGTGTATTCCAGAAAGTGGGTTATGTTGGAAACTCAGAGTTTGTTAAACCCTGAAAAGGGAAACTCAGTGTTTTCGGTTCCAATAAAAGACAAAACTAAACCTCTCGGTAAGTTACCATAGTAACTTACTCTGTGAACCTAACCTGGTCGGGAGCAGGTTTTCTTCGGTAAACCCAGAGTTTCTTTCGGTCTCCTCCCCCTTTTTAAAGAGTAAGCGAAGTTTAAATACATCATTCATTCATTCACGCTGCAAAAATGGCGTTTATTGCTGAGATTTTTGCCTTATTTCAAATTCAGATATCTACAAATTCTTAAATCATGATGCATTTTCTATATAAGAAAAAATGGTAACACTTTACAATAAGGTTCATTAGTTAACATTAGTTAACTACTTTAGTTAACATGAACTAAGCATGAACAATACTTCTACAGCATTTATTAACCGCATTTTGGCGTTCACTTGATAATGTCTTGTTGTGACCTCTAAGTAACCTAATAATTAGAATTTCCTTTAGGATTTCCAATGTGGTTGGATGCATTGATTACACACATATTCTCACCATCGCACCTTCCGAAAATGAAGCTGATTTGGCTACTGTATGGAATGGAAGGATGCCAGATGCAAGGGTAGTGCAAGATATATGGCGTAACCACCTCCACAGCTGTTAAATAAACACAAATTATTCACAATTTATTTGGTC
>NW_015505527.1:0-389 GCF_001515645.1 Sinocyclocheilus grahami
CACACACACACACACACAACTGTGTGTTGTTGTTTTTGTTTTTTCACTGAATTGCAGAAGAGATCTGGACTTTTTTTGTTTGTTTGTTTATTTGTTTGTTTTTTTGCATGAAACAAATTTTCGTTTGAGGACACTTAGTAGAAAACTCAAGAGTTTTGGTCTATTGGAATCAACTTATACATTTGTTTAGGCCATGTCAAGCAATTTTTCACATTTTAAAGCTGAAAGATTTATGTTTAATTGGGGATGTTGTTTGTTCTCTAGTAAGTTATTAAACATTTTAAATGTTTAAGATCTGTCTTTTGTCCTAATATAACTTATTTCATGATGGCAATTATCTAGCCTATATTACACTCTTTATTATCTCAATGGACAGTGAATTTAATTTA
>NW_015505527.1:399-42676 GCF_001515645.1 Sinocyclocheilus grahami
TGCATAGCTCTGGGGTCAGAAAGTTCTCAGAATATAATTCTATATTATTATTCTATATATGTGTTTTTTAAAGAAAAAGAAGGTGAAGGTTATAAAGGCTGTTGTTGAATGCAGAACTTCTCAGTCAAAAAAACAAAACACTTGCCAGGCCTGAAAGAAAAAAGTAACGCAAAAGTAATATAACGCATTACTTTCCATAAAAAGTATCTAAGTAACGCAATTAGTTACTTTTTGGGGGGAGTAACTCAATACTGTAATGCATTACTTTTAAAAGTAACTTTCCCCAACACTGTATGTTATATATATAACATTTCTGTCCCCCTCACTTCTGCAATGATGGCTACGCCCCTGCATATTTACATGCAGCACCAGTTACAATAGCACTATCTGTTGATTTAGCATCCTGCCGGTCACATACCTGTTCTTGAAGCAGAGGACAAGGTATGGCAGAGATGGTAGACGAGAGAAGGTTTGGGACGAACAGTGTGTGCTTCTCACTTTTATACAGGTTCTACAGTCTTTGCCTGAATCAGCGGAAAACGAATCTTGAGCGCAAACACACTTTAACACTTTTAAGTGACTGTCCAATTACACATGCCACATTAGCTGTGTTTGCCCAACTAATTCACATTAGCTCCTGAGCGCTACTACGCTCACGAAAGACAAACACATTCTGGTGCTCACGCAGGTCTAGCAGCCTGTGCTGACGATCTCAAGTGGGTTTTGGTTAATTGTTAATAATTGTTGAGAGTAGACGTTCACACAGAACGACCTGATCGTGGATCTGCTAGAAGGTGTTTCTTTGAAAAGACTGCGAGTGAAACAGCAGACTGTCTCATTCTCGAGAAAATGGGATTAGATGTCTCGTTAGACAGTAGTAGGCTAATGTTTGTGGCATCCTCTATGTGACGTTTTCAAGCAATGACAACTACACTATTCTACAATTTAAAAAAAAACTTGAATGGTTCTTTACATGTAGCAACAGTTCTATTTAGAACCATATCAGCCTGAAGAAGCCTTTGTGCTTAAATGATTCTTTGTTTCTGGTCCTTATTCCCACTTATTTGTTTTTCCAACTGTCAAAGCCACCTCATTATTGATTTTCAGGAGCTTAGCCATAAAACAATATTTAATATTTAGCAGCAAATGAGAATGTGAAGCTGCTGAACAAACATTAGTGCTGAATTTCATGACTTTTGGCTATTTTTAAGTTTATTATGTACTGAATGTGCCATCCATGATAACAGAGAAAAATACAGATGTATGGAAGAAATGGAGTGCTTTAAATTACATTACAAGCCTGTATTCTACATCCCTGAATGAAGTCCATTAAAGGTCACTTTTTAGGGTTACAAGCACCATTTTTAAAGAGCTCACCTTTGAAGACATGCAATTTAACATCTCTGAAGAAATTAAGGTAAGAAGACATAAAACAAAAAAAAATACAATTAGAACAAGACAGAATCATTTAAACACATCTCTGACACAAGTCTGCATCAAATAAATACAAAACTATAAAAAAAAAAATTAAAAAAAAAACAGTATTATACATATACATAGTATTATACATATCATACATTATATTTTGTATGTTTGATTACTGCTTTTTTCATAGGCAGTGCATTAGTACCTCTAGAAATGGTTAAGTCTTACCCAGCCAAATCGTGGGTTGGCATGCATCATAAAATTATTTCCAATCATTTAGATATTACATGAATACATCCTTTCAATCTGAACTATGTTTTATGATGTTGCCTCAGGGAAACAACCCTATTTTCTGCGCCACAATTTTGCAAGTACATGATGCATATAAAATTAGCATTGGATGGTTTATAATGAAGAGAAGACTTTGATGATTTCTTGGTCACATTATACTCTTGCAGCCATTTTAAAATTTATTTGTATGTTAGGAGGAATTATTTAAATGGTTTGTTACCAAGAAGCAACATTGGCAGAAGTTACATTAGCATAACATGCTAAGAACATTAGCATCTTAATTATTCATTTAGTTTCTTTCTCTCTCTCATTGTTGCATCAATACTGTACCTACAAAGGACACCCCAGAATATATGTTGTAACATTGTTTTCATAATGCATACAATAGGGTCTTAACATTCATCAACCTCACAAATAATAACTTTATCAAGTTATAAAAAACATTCATCCCATTTCTATTAATATAAGGCATTAAAAGCTCATGCAGCTCAGTTCTGCAGTTAGTAAATTAGTAAATAATCAGTTATATTCAAGCATTATATAATCGTACATTTCCTTCATATTTAAAATACATGTAAACTCATTGTTTGTCATTTGATTTGACTTTGTTATATGTTACACCACCCTGTGTCTTACATCTTTCACACAGCCGCAGCTTTTTTCTGTCTGTACTCCATCATCCAGCAGAACAGAAGAGGCATCTAGAGATAAAACACATGGATATAGCAACAGTTGGCGCAACAAGACAGATGTTTTACCTGTGTGCTTTCCTTTTTCTTTTTTTTTCACCTCCCGACAAAAATAACATTTATAAGTGTGTTCACTCTCTTCACATATAAGAAACATGAATGCCATTTGATCTCAAAGCTGTATTTCATTGGATTATAGATTTATTCTTTAGTTTTAATACGTCAACATAATATCAGCGGTAAATTATACAAAAAAAGCCAATTGATTGTGAAGGAAATGCAAGTAATTATTGTGTGTCTTGTTTTCACTTTACTGATGTTATACTTACCCTTCATTTCAGAGATTTCTTTCTCTGCATTTCCATTTACAGTTTGGGCTTGTTTTCTGTCCACCATGTCAGTCCTCACTTGTCCTAGAGTCCTGAGGAGACACATGGTGTCAAATGCTGCTTCCCCTCCCTCTGACAGCAGCTCCAACACCTGTGTACACACATCACAAACAAATGTATTAGTCTTCACTCACTGACACCAGCATTCAGTTCTGGGAATGAGATATTAGTGCATTTTTACCAGATATAACAATGTATAAAGAACTTAAAAACCCTGACAAAAAAGATAAATCAGATGCATAAAATTCAAACGTTGAAATGCACATATTTACAAACCTGCAAACATTTGTAGCTCTTAAGCTCACTCAGGTTTTCCTCCAAGAACAGCAGGTAGATGCTGAGGTCATCATAATGGCGAGTGGTAGGCTGCAAATCCAGCACGTGACCGAAAGCAGGCAGTAGGTGGTATGGACGGAGGAACTGAGCGCGCTGGTGCTGACGAGCAGGTTGGAAGGCAGTGTAAACCACAGCCGGTACTACCAGTAAATACACCACCAGATTCATGGAACTTAGCAGGCGGAAAACACCCACCGCCACCAGCTTACACTGAACTGCATCTGGCACCACACTCTCATTTACTAATATACCTGCAGACAAACACAAATTCAGAAAAAAAACATCCGAAAATGATTAGACACACTCTCACATGTTAATATACAGAAACACATTATTTAGCACACACCTCTGCGCAGGTTACAGGAGAACTGATCACTGGGTGACACCCAAAAGATGTAGTAGGTCAGATAAAAGCAGGCCAGCAGTAAAGTGAGGAATGTTAAAACCCGACAAAGCAGATATTTTGCAGCCAAAGCCCAAGATGAACGCTTTGTCTTTAAGTACTGCTCTACAAGAGGGTACTTAAAACAAGCTTCAGTCATTTCAAGACCACTGACAGAGAGAGAGAGAGAGAATAGAGAGGTTTAAGATTAAGGTTAAGATCAGCAGAATCAGAATATTAAGGATATTTAAATATTTGGGTTATGAGTGAGGAAGGAAAGGAAATAAAAAGGAAGCTTAAATAGCAAAGAAGTCCATTGTTCACAAGCATTCATACAGGAAAATTATTTGAATTTTTCTTTTGATTTGAAAATTAATACTTTTATTCAGCATGGATGCATTCAACTGATTAAAAGTGACAGTATAGACAAGTTAATAAAATGTATAAATAAATGCAGTTCTTTTGAACTTTCCACACATAAAAGATCCACTGTTGATAATAATAAGAAATGTTTCTTGAGTACCAAATCAGCATATTAGAATGATTTATGAAGGATCATGTGACACTGAAGACTGGAGTAACAGCTGCTGAAAATTCAGTTTTGCCATTACAGGAATAAATTACATTTAAAAAATACTGTAAAAAACATTATTTCCATTACATTTGTAATGTTTAATATTACTGTTTTTACTTTATTTTTGATCAAATGAATGCATCCTTAGTGAACATACAAAACTTATTTTTAAAACTCTTTTTTTTTAAAGATTTAACTGAAGCAAACTGACTTTTTGGAGTGTTTAAATATTCTGAATGAATTCAAGCCTTTGTTTTTCGTACAGTGTATCAAACATTGTATTTCTTACAAGTCAAAACTTCAGGTTGCAATCGCAGCTAGATTTTCGAAAATGTTCAGTTCACTACACCTGTGTGGGTCTTCTGCAATGTCTTTGTCTTGTTTGGTTGTGAGGCTTTTGGCGAGGCGGATGGCACGGTTGTAGCAACGGTCAAGTTCCTCCATGATAAAACTGAGGTCAGAGGATAGGGAAGGGGCAGCCGTGAAGCGCCAGAAGAGAGCAGGAATATACATGAGGGTGGCAACCAGCAGAAGGATATAAGGAAAGAACTGCAGGTAAAAAGACAGAGAATAAGACAAAAACAAAGCAACAAAGAACCTCTTTGGATATGTCATTGTTGTTCATCATTACCTTGTGTAGATGAAGGGGGGCGCTATCAAGCCCATGTTCTGTAGGGTGATGCTCTAATGCAGCCCAGCAGAAGGAGTCCACATATGCAGCCTGTCTCAATGTGAAGTTAGTGGGTGGAAAACATGTGATCTGAGTGCCTAAGAGAGAGGAAATTACACAAGAACTTGTCATTTTCTTATAGCTAAAAGGCACAATATGTAAGATTTTTTAATTAAAATATCCAAAAACCACTAGAACAGTGTTATATATTTTTCTGACTTGTGTACTTACATTATCCCAAATGTTTCGAAGAATGTTTAAATCCTGAGAAAAAAGCAATTTTATCTAGTGACACGGACCGTGTCCATAGTGTCATTGTGTCGCCTGCTAATGACGTCATAACCCCTCAACTTTTTGTTTTGTTTAGTAGAAAACACGGAAACACCAAAGACGCTTTAATATGTTGTGCGTTTTAATAGACTGGTGATGACTGCACAGAGTAGCATAATAACAGAACTTTCAAATGTATCTAGTATGATAAAACAGCGCTGCTTTTCCCCCCACATACGCACGACCGGAAGGAGCGGAAGTGGTAGACTGTATACCGGGGGTGGCACGGGGTGGCAACTGCCACCCTAAGAAAAAGCTGTGCCACCCCAGAATTATCACAGAATAAAATATAAATGTAAGCAGCGTTTCATGTGCTACTTTTCAGCTGTGGCGATGACAGAGTAACACAAAATAATGGCAAAAACACTTATTTTAATAAACTGGTGGTTACACGCGCACGCAGCATGCCAGTGTAGTCCAATAGTAGACGGCTTCATTAACAAATTACTCTTCTAAACCGGATCTTTTTGAGTCAAAACCACAAAGCATGGCCCAGTTCACTAACTAATTGTTTTTACATTTGTTCGTGAATCAGATAATTACTGCTTTTCAGGTAACTCAGAAGTCCTCTGAGAAATCTAATCCCATCTGGATATGTCTGAGCTTTATCTCTTAACTGTTTGGTGATCCGATTCTCCAACCACTCGCTCCACTTTCATCATGGATATAAGCTGTAACAATAACATGAAATCAATAAGAAGATGCCGATCACGGAAACTAATAGCGGAGTTAGGTAAGAATCAAGTCGTATTGCAGTTAGATGGGTAAGTTAAACATTAGATAGCAAAACTGGTGACATACCAATCAGAATCTCTGCATTCTAACAACGGAGAGAGGAGAGAGCTGATCCAATCATCTACAGGGGTTTTATACTTACACATACAGTATAATTACAGTACAGTACCAGTACATTAGATAATGGAAATTTAACTATTCAGTATGTACAGTAAACTGTAGCACATGTAGAACTGATGTACACCTTCAAGCACGCGCGGTCAAATAGACCAATTTTATTTGTAACCGTTTTTTGTGTAGGCTACTGCATTTTTGCAGAACTGAGAAATGCCTGCCTTGAGATATAGTCTTGTGTCATGAGACCAAGAAAGTGCTATAGTACTGTATACTGTAATGAAATTTGGGCAAAAGTGCAGAGGATGCTAAATTTACTTTTTTAATTGTATTTTTTACTGTATTGTATTGTGGTGCATTCCAAGTTCATACAATTCTTTGGTATTTTAATTTTTCTAGTGCTTTTCATCTACTGGACGAATACCTTACAGTAGTAAAATGAAAAAAAAATAAAAATTCCCAAAAGTTAATTGCTCAATTATACATCTTTATCTGTAATTTAATTTATGTATACTGTAATAGACATTGAGCAGCAAAAATAATTCCTGAATTCTAGTAAGTTTTTTTGTTACAGTGTTATTGATTTTTCAACTAGTTACATGCAAAATCTTTACTTGTCACACAATTTCTGAAAGCTGACACTCAAACACCAGAATCACACACCAAATCTGCAAAACCATACACTAATTCTCAGCCTTTGACTCAATTTCATAAAACACTTTTTGCAAAACACAACACACAATTCTCTATATGTAACACACATAAATCTAACAGGAATTAATATTATGGCAAAGGTGTTTGCAAAAGTTTGCTTTTGAGATGTGTTTGTGATATTTTGAATGCAGTGCTTCATTTTGCAAGAGATGTGAGGCATTTTGCATTTTGTGTATGCAATTCTTGGATTTGTGCGTAAAGTTTTGAAAAAAAGAGGCAAAGTTTTGAAAAATGTAAGCAGTTGAAAAAAACCTGTAAGAAAAACTAACTAGATTGAAAAGTTTGAAAGACTTTTGCTGGCTTGTCTTAAAATCATAAATGGTTCGGTCAGTTAAATGTTCTAGATGTTTGCTGAAGTGTTGCTAGTTGGTTGCTAGAATATTCTGGGTGGTTGCTAGGCTCTTGCTATGCAGTTGCTGGGGTGTTGCTAGAGTATATGTTGATAGAGTTTGTTCTGGGTGATTATACACATTCCCACCTCTGTTAATAACAGAAAATCAAACATTGTTTTCAAAACTGATCCAGTTTCAGTGCTTTGATATTATTGTATTTCTTTCTAATGTTAGGAAATTCAAAAGTTTTTGTTGCTTTTAAACTTGCACTAAACGTGATTATACCATCTAAGTAGCCTATGTAATTTTAATAGAACCGCATGTCTTCTTTAGTGATACAAGCTCAGAAACATTTATAACCTGTTGAAGTTTTTAATATTGTGTATTGACTTGGTGCCATGATGGATATTGAAATGTTATTTAGTTTTAATTTTAAACAGTATAGATGATTACTTAATGATAATAAAATATTTGTGAACACAACTGTGTATGTCAGACCATAAATCCCCAAAAACTATGCATGGGGGCTTGCTTTGGTGTTGCCACCCCTCATAGACCCCATGCCACCCCTTTGCCACCCTAAAAATTATTTTCTAGATCCGCCTGATAGTGCCTTTAAGTCATAACAAGAACTATGTGATGGAAATTAGATTAATCTCATCCAAAAAATGCTCAACTATGCTACTTAACACAGAAATACAAGGTGCTTTTTGCATGTTTTTATGAGCAAAAGATATTCCTGTGTATTATGATGGTGTGCTTTGTGATAATTAGGTCTATTTATAAATGTCTTTCAAACACTCATCTTAAATTCATCATCATAAAACTAGAGGAACAAGTGGGAAGACCAAGGACAATTGCTTCCTTCATAATTGACAGACTACTAATGTAGCCTACCTAAATGTCTGTGAAGTATTGCCAAAAGTAGCACAAAAGAAGATATATTGTAGAATATTGGTAACCAAACAATATTGGAGCCCACTGAGTTCCACTGTATGGAGGGGGAAAACACTGAGACATTTCTCAATATATCTTCTCTTACATTCTGCAGGTAAATTAAAGTCAGTTTTGGAATGACACGAGAGTGAGTAAATGACAATATATATTTTTGAGTAAACTTTAACAACTCGGAGTGTTACTGATATTAATATTATAATAAAAGTAATAATATTATTATAAATTAATAGTCAGTATTTATTGCAATTTTTATTAAAAACTAGTATAACAATAGAGCCCAACCATGATGACAACCATCTTGTATGAATAACGTTGCAACTTTTAACCAACAACCTACAGATAAAAGATATTCTGAATTCAATAGCATCAAAGATAGTAGAAAAGAACATCCCAGCTAACAATTTTTGGTTCACAGAACAATATGGGAACGTTAGTTTTTGGTTCACAGAACGTTCTTATTTGGTTCCCAAAAAAATAACCAACTGGAAACCATATGGGAACGTTAGGAGAACGTTCTGTGTTTGTTGGGATTATGCTTTTGTCTTAGGAAGACAGATCTTTGCTAAGCATAACACTCTGGTTTAGTTGTGATTGAAGAAGTGTGTCATTTCTGCCTCCGACTCCTTATACCGAAACAGAAATAACAACAAACCAAAGATAGCTATAATGGTCACAATGAGCGTGGCAAAAGACTGGTCGCAATAATTATTTAAACTTCAAAAATATATATATTTAAAGTGCATTTATCCTGCAAAATACGATGTTAACAGCTCGTAAGTTCGCAAGAAAGTTGTGTATAAACATGCCCTGCAACGAAATATTACAAAACATTAATGAAGAACAATGGAGTAAATGTCGATTTAGCGAGTGTCTTTCAACAATTGGCAGCCTTTTTGTTCCAATCAGCAAGACAACCGAGAGATATGCGCCTCATGATTATCTGTTTGAACCTATTATCCCCACAGGTTTAAGCCTCTTCGTCTCTATCAGATGTTTCAAATTAAACACTACTGTTGACTGTAATCCCCCCCCCACCCCCCACAGTTATATATTAAAAAAATATTTTTACTGACCCACAGAGACTTCTTGTGCAAAGGCGAGTGAGATGAGTAACAAAGGAAGCCCAACCGCGATAAAAGTGACCAGTTTGTCTGTTGCCAGTTCCAGGCGCACGCCTTTATACTTAGAGTCACTCTGATCTTTCAATAAAAAATCAGAAAACACATATTCGGTAGCAACGCGTGCTATTGCCATTGTTGAGATGAAATGTACAGTACGTGTCAAGTGCACCGCTAGTTCCGGTGGGCAGGGTTTCGTGCATGATTCACCAACCAATAACAACAACACCAGAGGGAACTGTAGAAACCTTATTCAGATTGATTCAGTTGTCCAAATAAAAGCATTTTAAAATCAAGTGTGAAGTGTGATACAAGTATGATTTTATGAGACAAAGAAAACAGACCTATGACAAACAAATCTGTTATTAAATAAAGACAGCAATAAAGTAAGAGGGATAACTTCTAGGCTAGTAGTAAACTAAAATAATAAAAAATAGCCTAATAATAATCATACGTTTTGATTAGGCCCATACACTTACTACTGTAATTTTGTATTAATTTATGTAAATGTGTACATGAAGGCCTATTTATTTGGGGGAAGAGAAGGCTAAATGCACGGAACTACTCTTTCATTTGTTATGCAAGCATCATTTTTTGCCACTTCATGTAAATGGGCAAAAGTGCAAAGCCATATGAAATGATTAAATCGTGATATTCCTCATTGGTCTTATTATTTGAAGAAAAAAAAACTGCATGGAATAAGTCTATTTGATTATGCTTTTATTTAAAACGAAATGTTTCAAATTAAGAAATAAAAGCAATATTCAAGTCATTATGAATGAATTATCTGTATCTGTAACCAGTGAAATTGGGAAATTTCCCTGACTTTGCTGAGAGACAAAGGTTAGGTAAACCTCAGACAGTGAAGATACGTCACACGGGTTTGCCAACCGCCAATAAAACACCAAAGAAGAAGAAAAAGAAGAAGAAGAAGAAGAAGAAGAAGAAGAAGAAGAAGAAGAAGAAGAAGAAGAAGATGAAGATGAAGATGCGTCACACGAAGACTCTCTCCATGCAGCTTTCACAAGACCGTGGTGTGGTGTGGCTTCCCACAACTCTCTTTCTGTCTGTGAAATTGACCCTGCCATCCCATGAACATTGCTTCTGCACAATTTTCGGGATCATCACTATTTCTTATTGAAACAAACACGTGAACAAAAGCTATTGTAGCACTAAACAGTAAGTAAAGAAATGCAGTTAGGCTAGTAGTAAACTAAAATAATAAAAAATAGCCTAATAATAATCATACGTTTTGATTAGGCCCATACACTTACTACTGTAATTTTGTATTAATTTATGTAAATGTGTACATGAAGGCCTATTTATTTGGGGGAAGAGAAGGCTAAATGCACGGAACTACTCTTTCATTTGTTATGCAAGCATCATTTTTTGCCACTTCATGTAAATGGGCAAAAGTGCAAAGCCATATGAAATGATTAAATCGTGATATTCCTCATTGGTCTTATTATTTGAAGAAAAAAAAACTGCATGGAATAAGTCTATTTGATTATGCTTTTATTTAAAACGAAATGTTTCAAATTAAGAAATAAAAGCAATATTCAAGTCATTATGAATGAATTATCTGTATCTGTAACCAGTGAAATTGGGAAATTTCCCTGACTTTGCTGAGAGACAAAGGTTAGGTAAACCTCAGACAGTGAAGATACGTCACACGGGTTTGCCAACCGCCAATAAAACACCAAAGAAGAAGAAAAAGAAGAAGAAGAAGAAGAAGAAGAAGATGAAGATGCGTCACACGAAGACTCTCTCCATGCAGCTTTCACAAGACCGTGGTGTGGTGTGGCTTCCCACAACTCTCTTTCTGTCTGTGAAATTGACCCTGCCATCCCATGAACATTGCTTCTGCACAGTTTTCGGGATCATCACTATTTCTTATTGAAACAAACACGTGAACAAAAGCTATTGTAGCACTAAACAGTAAGTAAAGAAATGCAGTCCATTTGCCATTCATCATTGTGCATTTATTCAGTGATCCTGTGTTTTGTTGATCATTTTAGTAGCGTAAACTAACTGTTCAATAACGTGGTTAAGGGTGTATGATATGAATATATGAAAGTTTTGTCACTACATTGCACATAAAACTCTTTTTGATAGATTCATTTAGTTAACTCTTCCTGGAAGAACTTTGTTACTTTTTCCTTCTTTACATTCAATGATCTTTGCACACGGAGTCCTAAAATTTCGCACGTTAAAAAAATAAATACGACCTCACGTTATGTCAATCACGTTTACATACTGACTCCGAAATATTCGTCCATCATAAAAAAAAAAAATCGGATCGGGTTCGATTTTTTTCCGGTTTTCCCATCCGTAGCAAGCATTTTGAGAGGTGTTTTGACAGTTCAGAGCCACCGTACAAGCGAACGCCAAAATCCAGAATGGCGATTGTCAAATGTATCCACTTCGCCTCGCAGCACAAAGCACTGTATATAGATCCTTGCACACTGAGTTCACAGAAATTGGTGGTCTTCTTTTTAATATGTGGCTCTAGTATCGCTAGCAAAAGCATCAAACTGACATCCTGAAGTAAACTTTGAATCGCCCGCGATAATCCCGCTGCTCCTGACTATATGACTCCGTCGACTCTATCTCAGGATTAGATGGACCCAATATTTCCTTTCTTTTTCTCTTTTTAAGAAGCGAGAGGACAACAAAATCATCCTCACTACTTGAAGACTCCATTTAGTGCTGGTTTGCGAATTTTTTCGCAACAGATCGATTAATACGCATCGGACTCGGTGTGCAAGGTTTCTGTGCGTGACGAATTTGTAGGATTTCGAATACGAAAAAAAACATACTAATTTAACACCTCTGTTGTCCACACTGATTTGTGATTATCTTGTTTTTCAAACAGACATCCAAAATGGATTTCAGTGAAAGCTCAGCTTTATTGACTTCAGTGAAGAAACACGTTGCAAAAGACAGATAGCAAGAAAAAGATGGCAAAAAAGAAACTGCTAACATTTTCTGAAGCAAGAAAGATGGATACAGGACATATTTTTTATTTAAATGCTCTTTTTATTATTGTATGTAGCCATCTTTGGCACTTTGTATATCATGTTTTTTCAGTCGTGGAACAGGTCGAAGAAGCTGTGGTCGTCTGGTGCCTCCTCAAATGTCACTCCCTCACAATAGGCCGGGGGCACAAAGACTTGCAGGTCATCAACTTCTGTTTCAACACCGAAGAAACTGAAGCAGAAAATGACTGATATGTAAAACTGCAGGATACAATAACATGTAGATATCTTCAAAAACATTTTGGGAGAAACGTGAATTTAATCTCTGCTGTACCTGAAGAGAAGGTCCTTCTTCTCACCATAGTAGGAGCCAGAGACTGGCAAGCAGCCACAGGAAGCGGTTGACATAGAGTAGTGAGCTGAAAAAGAAATTGGAACCCACCAAAAAATATTAAAAAGCATGATCATTAAAAACAATAAAATAACCAAAAAGTAAAAAAAAAAAAAAGGGTATTGACCATGAAGTTCAGGCAGATTTCCATTCCACATGCGAACTCTGAGTCCCTGCTCTGTGATGTAGGGGCTGCCCATATAAATCTCAGACTCGTGAGTGGCATCAGGTGGAATCTCCATCAGGTGCTTACGGAACTGCAGAGTCTCCTTCTTGCAACTCTCGTTTTTACTGTCTATCTCATAAAGTACACCCTGTGTGGAAATAAAGTGCTTAAATATATATTGCTGAAAAAGCTACAAAAATAAAAACTTGTGAATCACAAGCTGGAAGAGGAATAGAGAGCGTCAGAATTGCTGATTAAGCCTACCTCTTCAAAGTGTATGAGCACATCCATATAAGAAGTTTTGTTCACGTGAGCAGTGTCCTCCACAAAACGAAATTTATTCGCTTTGGAGTCATAACTGAACTCTCCAGATGCAAGGTCATGACCCCCTGTTGAAACCTGAATGTGCATTTTGCATGTGAAACAAAAGAGAACAGTATAAATGTTCAATAAAAATACTATTTATTTAGCTTTTAAAAGTTCTGAAGTTTACAATAGGTTTTTGGTAATGCAATTTTAAGTCCTTTTTCCACACTGCCTTATGTTAAGCAAATATTTTATCACACAGGCATTTTAAAGGGAATATGATCACTGTAGATGCCTTAAAATTAGTGTCTGTATTACTTAAAAAGACTTATCACTGAATTATAGTGTTTCATAAATGGTGAAACAATGAGGGCTCATGCATGTAATTGTATGACAGCATTTTTAAAGGTTATCTCATTACAGAGCCAAATTGTACACTACCTGCATGCTATAAATATTAAACATCTCTTTGAAATTTTGCACACTCACCACTTTCATTGTTCCACTGGTCAGTGGTGGTGAATCTGTAAAAGAAATATTAAAAGTAAAATGTCTTCACATCAGCTACAGCTTCGGAGAGTGTTCAGATTCAAAAAATATTAGAGTTATGTTAAAATCAGTAGTATTACAGAAACCGCAAAGACAAAAAAGGCTCTTACGACATGGCTGGCGAGGAGACGAAGCCCAGGCGACAGCACAGAGGCACGAGAAAACCACACAGAGCAGCTTGACTATATGCATCATTGCTCTCTAACTTTCTTCAGGTCCAAACACATCCACAATCAATCAGAGAGTGCGCTTTTTATATATAACCCCTGCACCCCATATAAAGACCCCCTCCCTTCTATCTCCTGGACATCCAGTGATGGAATAAACAAAAGATGTTGTAAGTGCAGAAAGCTGAACAGAATTGGCACAAATGACCATTCACAAGATAAACAAAGTAAAAAAAAACTGAATTTATACAAACAATCCCCCCCGTCCGGCCTCTGATCGGCACTCAGCGGTGCTGGCTCCATACTGGTGGACCATAAGTCCAGAGACAGTTGGTGTTGCATCACATGATTTTAGTTCATGTGAGGTGAGGAATACACTGAGGATGCTCTGACTGAACTTCTGAATCAAGGAAAAAAGAAAAGAAAAGAAAAACAAAAGTCAGTTATACAGGTGTGAAAACAAAAACCCATCTGGTACTTTCTGTGTTTCGATACACTTGCAATACTTAGAAGCATTTCCATCTGATTTTTACACTTCAAGATTTGACCGCAATCACCTTTCAAACCACAGAGCATGTACATCACACAAGTAAATATGCAAGTATGTAAAAACAGCAAAAGTAAAAATGTGAAAGAAAGTACCAACGGCAGAAGTAAAGAAATTAAGTTCTTCATTATTTAAATTATGTTTCTTGTCATTATAATGAGGTCTAGGTCTAGTTGGAAATTCTAAATAACTGTGAATTTGAAGAAAACGTTCTGGTCAGTTGTTTTGTCACTTATGTGATTTTACTTATTTTTGTACCACTGGCAATCAAACAAAATGAACACAAACTTCCAATTTAAATGTAGCTATTGTCAATTCTTTACACCTGAGACATGCACAAACTCAACTGCATATCTAACAACTTCTAAGAATTTTGACTATAATTCATTGATTCTGTTTTCTTGTAAAGAGGACACAAGAAATCCCCCTAAACATTTGTAGGCCACTTTCACTATTGCTGTTTTATGCCAGGGATTGTCAGGAATTGGTTCTGACATTTGCGTTTAGATGGTAAAGATCCGGTTGTGGAAAATTAGATCATTTAGCTGATGCATGTTGCGAAATCTGGATCTTTCAATTTCCAATCTTTATTCAATTTCCAATCATTCTTTTTCAATAACTGTGCTGGTGTCTGGTACAAATATGGTCTAACTGTAAATTTTGTAAAGCAGACATGTTTCTTAAACTGGCTTTCTTAAAAAAATAAAGCCTTAGCAAAATAATCTTTTCATTATAAATTTAAGATGAATAAATCATATGTATAATGAATACAAAAGCGGAGGTGCGTGGCTGATGCGCGTGCAGACTATCAGAGCCCAGATGTTGAACTGCAGTCACCTTAATGGGCTCTGTTCTGGAGTCAATGCGGGATGCTTGTAACTGGTGAAACTTAGTTTATTTGCTTTCCCTGCTTGATGGCAGTCTTGTTTTCTAGGTAAAAGGGAACAATAAACCAGAAGGAAAACATGTAAGACTTTTAAATGCAAATCTAAATGACAGATTCAGACAGATTTACTATTTTCAGTTTTCCATATATCAGTATTTCATTATTATTACATCAATTTATTCATAGAATCAGGAAAATGTTTTAAAATAATCATATTGTTTAAGAACTGCACACAATTTGTCCTTTGTGAAGCATTTGAGGCACACTAAAACATTTGGTGAAGAAAAATTTCACTCAGAAACTGCTAGCAAATTTAACAAACAATAAAGAAACAATGACAATAAATTCAAGTGAAATTTTGAAATAGACAGAAACTGAAATAGCATTTTCTTGTACTCCAATAATCGTTTTATTTTCAATTTTTAAAAAAAAACTTTTTTCTACAGTGTACTTTAAACACAATAGTGTACTATTGGATTGGATTGGAAGTATGTCTCTGTTTTGCATTTCTAATACAACTATATGCAGCTGGATATTTTTATATTTCCTAGCAAAAGGTCTGCTGGCCCATGCATAACCATCCCAAAAGAATATACAAAAGAAAAGGCCTTCTTACATTCTAGAATTAGCGATAGCTTTAGGTTATCATTACCATCTTGTGGATCATTTGAAAGCAACAGCCCCTTTTCCCCCCTGATCTAAATGTGTGCAAACGGGAAGCTACAGCCTCATCAGACAATTGGGCAACTTCTCATACTTCAGCAGTTTTCTTCTAAGCGGAGTTCAATTTGTGGTGTATAGGCTGACCTTTAGGATTCCAGCACTGGATCAAGAATGCAGGATCAAGTATTGTTATTTGCTCTCTCTCTCTCTCTCTCTCTCTCTCTATATATATATATATATATATATAGTTATTTGCTCGACAACTATATATATATATATATAGTTGTCGAGATATGTACATTTTTCTTAACAAACTTGTCATGCAATCAACAAAATGTTTACTGTTATTATTAATATTTTATTAGTAGTAATATTTAGTATTATTAATAGCATTCAATGACAATAACAGAGTGTGTCTGACTCTCTTATCCCTGTGTCTTTTTAGTGCATGTTCAGATAAGGAGAAATTGTGATACAAGGTATAAAACCAGACAAAAAAAGATACCATAGGAATCATAATGTATACCTACAGGCCTATAGAGTGCATGTCTGATCTCATTTGATAACCATTAAACTGTATTTAGTCCATTTGACAATAAAACTTAATGGCATACTTAATGGCTTAACCAAACTCTCTAAGGAATGTTTCCAGCACCTTGCTGAATCTATGCCATGGAGAAGAAGAAAGGCAGTTCTGAAGGCAAAAGGGGGTCCGACCCCATACTAGCTACTAGGTGTACCTAATAAAGTGAGCACTGAGTGCACAGTATGTCATGATAACAACCCAGCTCAACAAAAAAAATGCAGTTTAAACATCCGGAGAAATGAGGATAAGGGAAAGAAAAGTTGCGAAAGAAAAAAGGGGGAAAAACAATCGAGAGAGAGAGAGAGAAGTGAGATCATAAGTTTTAGCTGAGAAATCTATCAAAACTGGTGTGCCATAAGGAAAACTAATATACAGTATTGGATGAGTCAGGACTGCGAATAACAGCAAACAGAAATAGAGACACTGCTGGAAAAATAGAAAAGAGGAAGAACAACTGGAACAATATCAAGAGGGAAGTTAATATCAAAAGTGTATTTATGACATTTTGTTTACATCGTAACATGCTATGCAAATGCATGGCTTTGCCTGCATTAAATGCACTTGTAATATATTATGTGTAAATATATATGGTATGCGTTACATCTTAATGATGTATTCATGCATACAAAGTCATTTGAGTCATATATAAACCTCCATAAACATTGTGAGCCACAGTGTGGGTCTCTGTCAGTTGAGAATTACCCCCTCCTACGGGTCACCGCGAAACAACAAGAAATGACAAATTGTACACCACTGCTCCGCCTCCACCCATGTGGTTTTCGCCCTACTTCTCTGTTTTTGAATAAATCATATGTATAATGAATACAAAAGTATTCCCCCCTCCAGTTGGCACAGAGGATCACTCAAGGAATTACCAGGAAGAGTCATGATGGGGTTTGTTACTTCCTTGATGAACATGCATATGGCCAAACAACGAAAATCACCCACTACTTCTTCTATACATTGGGTTTCAAAAGTCTGAAATCATATTAAAAATCTGGAACTCAAAATGTAGCAAATTTGGATTTTTTTTCCCCTTTAAAAATGTGAAACAAAGACAATACGATGTAAAACGATAAATAAATATTTATTTTTCTGATCCTGCACTATTTCTAACTTGCAACATTGATCATGAACTGCTTTTCAAATAGTCAAAATGCTCTTTAAATCATCTAAAATAATGCTGGATCATTACATGATCACCAGGTTTTACACAAAATTCACAATTGCGTGCAAATTGAATGTAACTATCTCGGACACTTACATGTTATTTACAATTCAATGAAAATGAATGTAGAGAGCAAACTATCAAATGCAGTTAGTTAACTTAAGAGTGCTTTTTTGACATCTTTATATGTAATTTCAGAAAGATTTAGTGCACATAATATTAACTTTAAATGTAATATCAAATAACACACTACAATTCAAATAATCAAGTACTTGTGCTTTGTTAGTCAACACATTAAAATAACTACTTTTTTAAAGCATGGCAAAATACTCTAATATAAAAAGTTTAATTTTACATTATTACAAAGTGCACTTTAAAAGTGGACACTCTTAATGTACACTTAAGTGGCCATTTATTTAATTCATATTATATTACCTGCAACTACAGTTTTTTCATATACTTTCAAGTATTCTTCAAGAGCACATTTGACACAATTAAGCTCACTTCTTTTTCATAAGGGCATGCAACTCTAGTGCTGTTGCCAATAACACGAAAGGGAGACAAACCAAATAGTAAGACATTCTTAAAAATCATGTATTTTTTCAATTTGAATTTTCTGCTGATTATATAATGTACATAATATATTAAATTGTACTTTAAATTAAATAGGTAACATGCATTGGCTCTCTATAATTACCTCTATAATTATGTGAACATGCGTATGTATGTTCCTAAATAAGAAGTTTTTATCTCTGACAACATCACTTGAGAGAGAGTGAGAGAAAAGAGTGACGGAGAGAAAGAGAGACAGAGAGAGAGAGAGAGAGAGAGCGCGCAATGGAGAAAGGAAGTGTTGCTCAACTCAAAACTTCTGGTGTGAAAAACATGAAGCGAGACGCTCATGTGGTGCAACAGCGGTTTTGCATCACCAAATAAACCTCACCATCTTTACTCACTGTAAACTATACATGTCAACTTACATACTAGTTGTGGTCTGCATGTGTGGCATCTTCTGTTAAACAATGGGCATATGATTACCTCAAAATCCAGTGACACTGTGATGCATGTTTAAACTTCATGTCTTCACAGCCAGTGAAATCGCCAGTGTCGTTAGAATGGATATTCCCTCAAAAAGAAGAGACAACGAAAAAAATGTTTTGTAGTATTCGGATATCCCAGGTTAGACAGACTGAAAGAAAGTAAATTCAATAAACACTGGGAATGTACAAGAACAATCCAGAGTGTTTCCTTTTAAAACTTTTGTAAAGTTAAATATATTTTAGTTGTTGCTCAAAGCCACATGCTAGGACTGAATTTCTCTTATCATGTTTACCTGCTGTTTTTGACTTGCAGGTCAGAAATGTTTTGAATAACTGTAAAAAAAACTATTTAAAAAAACATTTATTTACACTATTATTAAACTTCTTTTGATTTCCACAAGCAGCAGGAACTGCAGAAAAACATAAAAGAAGAAAATTCCAGTTTGTTCAGCAATATTTCAGCCACAACATGAAAACCACAGACAGGTGATGTGAATAGTATTGATTATATTGTTACAATGGCACCTGTTAAGGGGTGGGAAATATTATGCAGCAAGTGAACAGTTAGTTCTTGAATTCTCATGTGTTGGAAGCAGGAAAAATGGGCATGCAAAAAGACCTGAGTGACTTGAAAAAGGGCCGAATTGTGATGGCTCTACGACTGGGTCAGAGCATCTCCAAAACAGCAAGTTTTCCCTTTCCTGGTATGCAGTGATTAATACGTACCAAAAGACAACCTGCGAACTGGCTCCAGGGTCACGGGCATTCTGCTGTGCAACATAGGTCCTTGCATTCATGTGGATATTACTTTGACACATACCACCTACCTGCACGTCCACCCCTTCATGACAAAGGTGTTTCCCTGATGGCAGTGGCCTCTTTCCGCAGGATAATGCACCCTGTCAGAAATTGTGCAGGAATGGTTTCAGGAACAGTTCAAAAATTCTGTTCCAAATTCCCAATCTGACCATGCATCTACACTCTTAAAAATTCAAGCGATGCCATAGAAGAACCATTTTTGGTTCCACAAAGAAGCATTCAGTCAAAGGTTCTTTAAAGAACCATCTCTTTCTTACCTTTTTATAATCTGAAGAACCTTCTTTTGCCACAAAGAACCTTTTGTGAAACAGAAAGGTTCTTCAGATGGTTAAAGGTTCTTTATGGAACCATTTAGAAAAAAAAGGTTATTCTATGGCATCGTGAAGCACCTTTATTTTTAAGAGTGTATGGGATGTTCTGGACTAACAAATCCGATCCATGGAGGCCCCAACGGGATAAAAGATGTGCTAACTGCAAATAAATGTACAGGGGATATAGGGGAACAATGCATTAGTTCTAGAGCAAGTGAAACCATGATTTTTCTGTGTTTTTAATACAGATGTTTCGAATTTACAGATATTGTGGTCTCCATTTTAAGAAGGTACTTTTTTTGAATTTACGGCCCAGCTGGTCATGGGGCAAAACAGAAATTTCATTTTCTTGTAGAAATCATCTGTTGAGTAAGACAGCGTCAGAGAGAGACAGAGACTAGATCATGCAAGGAAGCGTGGGAGGGTCTTCCCCATAGGGACTGTCGTGCGAGTTTCCATGTCTTCGTCGGTTGTAAAATGTAATGCAACTACAACCTTCATATTAATTTATGCTTTATTATACTTTCATCATTTATTTATACTTTATTTTAACATGTTGACAAAAAAAAAATCTGCTACGTGTTTGAAAACACTCCCTGCTGTCAGATATACAATTCTATACATTTTCTTGTTCACATTCTATCAGTTGCATCTATACATCCTAATTTAGAATATCTTTTTGTCTCTTTTAACATTTTGATGTTTCCTTGATGTTTCATACTGGTAAAAATGTCTTTGGATAAAAGCGTCTGCTAAATCTAAATTATTAAATTATTATTATTATTATACCTTAATCACTTTTTTATTTAGTTTTTGTCAGTGTCTCTATATTTGTTCGTTTTTTGTTTAGTCAGTTAACCTGCCATTTCGTTGTAAAGAAGTAGAAGTCATCTCTGGAAAAAAAATATATAAAGAAACTATACTTTATATTGAACTATACAGCCTATACATGAAAACATGAAAATACAGTACAATCTTAAAGATTGTAACCTACTTCTTGGAATTGTTTGACTAGCTATACGCGTGCTGAAAAAGAAGAACAACTGGTATTCCCAAAAGAGCGAAACCGAAACGTTAAGAAGCGAATATAAGATGATATCTCCAGTGCACCATCATCTCAAATCACAGCTGGCGACTGAGCAATCAAGTGCTGGTTTTCAAACCGAGGTAAGAGACGATATCATTTGAACTTTCTTATTACAGCATCACTTACTAGACGGAAAAAATATAGGCTATCTTTGTTATTATTATGTAATAAAATTCCAAATGTGTACGGTCTCTTGTTTAGCCCACGTATCAGATTCAAAGTGCCTTAACTGTATTGTTCTGTGAAAAGAACTACTGAGACTACTGGCTGATCTCTGACGTGAGATTTGATCGATAAAAACGTTGGCGAATAAAACTGATAAACCGTGTGTCTTATTATACATCATTGTATCTGCATAATATTGAAGGTACCACTACTTTGAATGATCTAACAGTTTCGCTTTACATTCTCCCAGATGTTTCGGCGGTGTCTGTCTCCTCTTTGCATCCTCATCCTCATCCTCACCTGTATGGTGTCCACAAACTCCTCTTCCCCTCTTGGCCACAGGGGGGCGCTGTCCTTCTCCAATTCATTGCGCCTCACACGCACTATTCGCGCAGGCGTCCAACAACTGCTGTCCCGCTACGTAAGAAAACTAAATGCTAGTTGCATAAAAAAGCCGAAACATATTAACGACAAAACGATATGTATTGTCACATTTTTCCACTTTGTATCTAAATATTCACACCATGCGGTTTTGTTTTCACAGAAACAACAGCTGTTTGGTGACGAGCTCTTTGAATACAGAGAGCTGATGCTGAGTTCACTTCCTGCGGTGACGGTCAGTTATCAGAGCTGGCTACACATGCAGGTGCGCATCAAAGCTTTATCACGTCTTTAGTTCGTTATTTTACTGCACGGGGATATATTTTAACAGCATGTGTGTTTGGTGGTTCAGGACACAGAGCGTTTGCGTTTGGCCTCTCACAACCTCCAAACCTTCTGGACTCACCTGGAAGTTCTACGGCAGCAGCTGGAGAGAGAGAGGGATGCGACGAAGGAAAGAAGAGAGCAGAGAAGAGGCAAACGAGGAAAGCCCCAGCCCACCTTGCGCCAAAGATTTGTTAGTCTGCAAATAGACCTGCGGGACCTAATAAAACAAGTCAACTCTCAGGTACAAGTGCACACTTGTTAGATGCGTAATCACTTCCCAGCCATCAGTAGCTAATTTAGTGATCTCATAGACACAATGTCACAACGACTCCCATGACCCCCGGCCCTTTTAGTTGCAAAACGAGGGTGCTCTTGCCAGAATATCTCTAAAAATCCCAAGGGGATTTTTTTTAGTGTATATAGAAACTGTTTGTGATATATTTATATGATATCTAAGAATAACAATAAAGACTTTGGCATGTAGCCTAGTGTTTTAGTCATATTTGTCTGATCTTGTGACCTCTGTGTGATCATTTTCTTACTGGTAGAGCAAATAAATTCCACTTCTTTATTCTAGTTTTTTTTAGACTTCTAAATAATAGTATTACATTGGAATATTATAATAATATTATTACATTATTGCAACAATTATGTAATATTCTAAAGCCAGGGTTACAGCCACATGTTTGAAGATCAGATATGAAAAACATTAAGAATTTTCTTGAAATTTTTTATATATATATATACCAAGTAGTAACGTGTTACCAAGAAAATCTTACAGATTACTAATGTTCGCTCTCTATCTGCAGTTGAACAGTCTGAGTATCACTGCATCTACAAAATCCCCACTTCTCCATCCCCTGCACGCAACTTCATCTTCCGGTCCGATTCCCAGCATGCATCATTCCACAGAGAGCACCACTGTACTCCAGACCCCAACTCGGACGGATAATCCTCGCAGCTCTGCACACTTCTCTACACAATCTTCTACTTCAGTGATGGAGAAGACCTCTGTCAGCCTCCCACAACCCACCCTGGCATCAGCAGGCTTTATTTTTACGGGAGGATCTGTGGACACACAGCAGACAACAACAGCAGAGACGTCCCGCTGGATTCAGCATCTGAGAGGGTATGTGATACTGAGAGATCTGGAACGGTACTTGAGCAGATTGGCACGAGATTACGCTGTGCTCCAAGCCAAATACTGACAAACACGCAAGTAAATCAACAAAGGCAGAAAAAAAACAAGAAAAAAGAACAAAACCAAGTATTGCACAAGTATTACACAGAATTAAATTATAAAACAAAACCAAGAAAAGACATAATTTAATACACTAACATTCATATCCATAAACATTTTCAGGTCAGTTTCTGTTTACCTTGTTCTTTAATTATTTTATTTATGAAAATAATTTATTGCTATTTTTTTATTTACTGTTTGTTTACAATTGAACAGATACTTGCCTTAATGTGTGAAGACTTTTTTTTAACTGCATTTCTGTATTTTATATTTAAGTATTTCGAGTATTTTCAATGTATTTGATAAGTCTCAGGGGTTGAGTACATCAGCAGGCAGCTAGTGTGGGTTATCATGAGATTGCCAAATAGTGTTATTGGACCATTAAGTATTTTTAGATAATACAATTGTTATACTTGAATGTATATGGCTCTGTTTGAAGGGTGAGTGTTTAACAAACAGCAAGTTATTTTTTTATACTGGACTATTTAACTGAAAAAAAAGGTTAGTCAGTCATTCTGGAAGACCAAAATTCCCCAAACACCCCACTTCCCTCCTCCAATAATATTCAGCAAATCAGAGGTCAGAATGAGATCAATTTTACATCTCCTTTTCGTTGTCATTCCCCTGTACTTTCCACCTTGTGTTATTTATTAAATTATTTATTTTATTTATGTGCCTAATATTTTTCATACGATATTTATTGTTCATAAATAAGTGCAAAAGTGAAATATATGTTTGTTTTGTACAAGTGTGTGTGCTGAATAAAATGACTAAGAAGCACTTCTAGTGCATGTGTATTTATGAGTTTTTTTGTTTGTTTTTTACATACAACAGACAGTAAGTGAAGCAGGGGAGTAGATTACGCGGGGGATGTGTCACTTTTAATATCACATAAATTCGTCCCCCGCAATTTTTCGGGCAAGTGTGTTCGCATAGAGGTTTTCAAGAGCCGGTGTGAATAAATATAGATTTAAATTCAAAGAGACAGGATAGTCTGTGCATGATCTGATGTTTTATTCGGACCCAGAATAAGGCGAGATGAACATCACTGAGCGCAAAACATTCCGTGCAGTGTGTGTTTCATTCACACTCGAAGCCAGAGGGAAAAGAAAGTCTACGAGGAAATTCCCAATACGGACAAAAGCTATCCTGTATGAAAACAGTTGTTTTCAGAAAAACAGGATATTCTGATTTGATGCTCAAAAAACATTAATAATAAGAATAATAATAATGAAAAAAGGTTTCTTGAGTAGCAAATCAGCATATTAGAATGATTTCTGAAGGATGTGACACTGACTGGAGGAATGATACTGAAAATACAGCTTTGAGCACAGCAATCATTTTAAAATATATTCAAATAGAAAGCAGTTATTTTAAATAGTAAAAATATTTCACAACATTACTGTTTTTGCTGTACTTTGGATCAAATAAATGCAGGCCTGGTGAGCAGAAGAGACTTCTTTATAAAACATTAAAAAGTCTTACTGTTCAAAAACTGTTGACTGGTAGGTTATATAGATTACAGAAATGTTATGTTTGACATTTCTGTCCCCCTCGCTTCTGCAATGATGGCTACGCCCCTGAAGTGAAGTCATACAGAACACTTGAAATGTTGTGACTGATCGGTTTCAAAACACTGCCAGAAGGAGCAGTTTTTGGCATCAGTTTTTTTGGCAAGTTTTAGAGATTTAATAAAGCAAACCAAAAATAATGCGTCATTTTTATTCAGTTATAAAACATTGCGCTGACAAAGAGTAGTGGTGTTATTTGGAAAGTACTATGCTTTTGTATTTAAATTTTAAAAGATTATGTAGTTAATAAGAATTCTCAAAAAAAAAACTCATAGCATATCTGCATAGTAAAGCTTGAATTATTAACATAATTGAAAAACAAAGATTCATTTAATTGGTCAGATGAGAGAAAATATAAAATAAACTCATCAAAGCATAAGCAAAATTTAGTTCAAAAAAGAAAAGATTACAAATGTCCTTTAATATACACTTGCTAACATACTAAAATGTGCTTTTGGAGTAAGACTGAAATTAATCATAAAAGTGTAGTCTGGCTCTGTGTAGTGATTGGCTAAAGCACTCCTGTGAAATGATCTGGTGAGCTGTCATTGGCTGTTCATGAGATTCGTGGGGTGGTCTGGAAAAGAGGGACCAGAGTAATCAGTTTCCTTGCAAACAACATTTGCTAAATAATCCATCTTATTATTATATTTTATTACTTTTTTTATCCTGAAATTCCAGTACCAACCATTTTTTTCTACCGTTGTTGTCTCTCTTCCCTTCTAACCAAAACCAGTGCATTTTTCAGCCTTGTATTTCTTTATCAGTAAATGTGTGAGCCTCACCACAGACAGGTGTCCATTCTTGGTCTTGACCACTCGCAGGTCCGAACCACTGGAGAAATCTAGCACTCCCTCCTTTCCCCTTGCTACGGCAAACCTGATACTGGAGAGTATAGCATAACCAGATTGAAAGCTGTAAACATGCATACATATACGTGCTGTAAACTAAAGTTCTCATGCCTTTCTAGAGAACATCGGCAGCACTCCCGAACACAGTTTGTCTATTAATGGATTTACCATTCTGCACGCACACAAACACACACACCTGTCCTGGCTGATGTTGACATTGTGTATCTTGTCTGCCATGATGGCCAGCTTGGTGACAGCCTCAATCACATGATCGCATTGCAGCACCAGGTCACCCTAAAGGTCAGAAGGTCAAAGTGAATCAACAGATGTCCAACTGCACAACCAAGACAATCACAAAGCATAACAGGGCTTCTCTCACCTTCTGCTTACTGTCAGTGGTGGGAATATGCAAAACAAAGAATCCATCACTGAGGGAACTAACAGAGATACCTACAAAAAGAAACAAACCGAGATTGTATGGTATTGTGAAGTGTTACCCAGTAAGAGGTTAATTGCACACTAGTTGTTTGTCACTGATGAGAATTTATGGTTTGAGTACTAGGGAAGAGTATGATTACCCAAGAATTAGATACGGTGAAAAACAGGAGTATGAAACTTTAATAAGCATGGATGTCGTACAGTATTGTTAGGCAACAAAGGAGAGAGCTGTATTACAGTAACATTACCCAGCAATGTGCCGTAGTCGATACGTTGTTTGATTTTTGCTTCCTGGACCAGCACAGCAGATGAAGTGGTCAACAGCAGCTGACGCATACGTGCGCGGAAACCGTGCCGATCGTACTTAGTGACCGCTACACCATACTGAAAAAGAAAACAATATACAAATAGATTCTCAACCCCTCTAATATTAACCTTAAAAAATCTCTATTAAGATAAGTATTAGATTAGATTGATTTTGTTTTTTATTGTATTTTACTTAATAAGACTGGTTTACTGGCTCCTTTGGATAAATACTTGCCATATTTTTGTGGTAAGGTGATTCTGTAGGAGCCATTTATATATTTTTTTTTTGGGGGGGGTCCATATTGTCTAATGTTTTTTTTTTCTGGAGGCTGAGTGCGCCCTCTACAGGAGAAACAGGATGAAGCCTCAAGTGTTGAGATGGCACCTGAGTGTTCAGCTGGGAGCACATAGTCTTTAGACCTTTTTTAAGTTGTGCTTTTTCATTTACAGTTCAAAATGTCTTTGCAGTTTATATTGTAGTTTATTTCAAATACTGTAACATTCAAAATTAATAAACAAACAACTTAACCTCATTCATTGTGGACTTTAATGAATACTACATGGAACCATGTGACCAAACAAAAAATCTAAAAGCATCTAGTACATTTACATGGAATACATACAAACATTAAGCTATAATTTCACACGAATCATAAAAACACATTTACCTTCACCTTGTTGTCAGTCCCAAGAGTTTGCAGCACTTTGAGATTGATCTCTTCGGTCTCTGTGGTAATAAAAATGTGTCAGTGAGTTTCTATATTTGTTTGTCTATGTATTTGTGTTTTTCAGCATAGATATTTCATCATGTGTTTGTGTATGAATATTACCTAGTCTGGTGGCTACGAAGAGTTTGGGAACACTTCTAGGGTAGCAGTCCTTCTGACCACTAAAGATCGCACTGGCTACAACCTTCTGTTCCAACTGCAGACAGCGTGAAATCAGTTATGGTTGTCCATGTATGTGTGTATTTACTCTAGTATGAATGCAGTACCTGCTTCTTCCACTCTGGCTGGATTCTCCTGCAGTAGTCATTGACCAGGTTGCGAATGCACATTCTGTGAAGGTGCTCAGATGCCTGTGGGGAAAAACAAAGTTGTACATACACAACCATTCAAAAGTTTGGGGTCTTTTTGGGGACAGTTTTTGAAGGAAGTCTTTAATACTCAGCAAGGCTGCATTTATTTGATCAAAGATGCAATAAAAAAGAAAGGAAAGTTTGTGACATGTGGCCAAGTTTGGTGTCCCACACTTGGAATTTGTGCTCTGCATTTCACCCATCCAAGTGCACACACACACAGCACTGAGTAGTGAACAAACAAAACAATTATGCTGCAGCGCCCAGGGAGCAGTTGGGGGTTCGGTGCCTTGCTCAAGGGTCTCACCCCAGTCTTGGTATTACCTACTATTCCGGCCAGTACCAAGACTCGAACCTGCGACCTTTGGATTACAAATCCTACTCTCTAACCATTAGGCCACAACTGCCCAAGTAATATTGTAAAAACAATTTTGTTTTTATTTAATATATATATTTTTAACACAATTTTTTTATGGTCTTTTTATGCCTTTTATTTAGATAGGACAGTAGAGAGACGACAGGAAAGTCCTGGGAGTAGAGAGGGGAGCGGCAAAGGACCTCAAGACTGGAATCAAACTTGGGTCACCATGAACGCAGTTGCGCTATATGTCGACGCACTAACCACTAAATAACGCACTAACCAATATATTTTCAAATATAATTTATTGGTAACACTTTACAATAAGGTTCATTAGTTAAACATTAGTTAATATATTAACTAACATGAACTAACCATGAGCAATACATTTGTTACTGTATTTACTAATCTACGCTAACGTTAGTTAATAAAAATACAGATGTTCATGTTAGTTCACAGTGCATTGACTAATGTTAACAAGATTTTAATAATGTATTAGTAAATGTTGAAATTAACATTAACAAAGATTAATAAATGCTGTATAAGTGCAGTTCATTATTAGTTCATGTTAACTAATGTAGTTAACTAATGAACCTTATTGTAAAGTGTTACCAATTTATTCCTGTGATGGCAAAGTAAAATTTTCAGCAGCTAGCCATTACTCCAGTCTTCAGTGTCACATGATCCTTCAAAAATCATTCTAATATTCTGATTTGGTACTCAAGAAACATTTTGTATTATTATTAACGTGGGAATTTTTTTTTTTTTATGTGTTTAGTTCAAATACATACAGTATATATAATGCATCCTTGCTGAATAGTAAAAGTATTTATTTAGAACATTAGTGTAATCACATCTACTTCTTCAAAACACAGATTTGTTAAGTCTCCAGTTGGTCTGACCAAACAGAGCTCAGTGGTTCAATTTAGCATCATAACTTATACCTTTATCATACATTATTATCATACCTCAGTGAGTGAGGGTGGTGGTCTTGGCCAGCTCTGGTCAAGAACACTTTTTGGCAAATTTCGTTTCACTTCCATCAAGAAAGAGAATCGCACATGATCCAGAAAGTACTCATTGTCAGGGCAACGAGGCTCATTGCGCAGAATGAAGCCTTTGATGAACCTGTGTAATTAAGGAAGGATGAAATCAAGGATTAAGAAAGGACAATCAATGACAATGACACAATCAATGTTACTCATTCACCTACATAATAAAAAACTCCCATACTTGCGTATAGTGTCAGCTGCTTGTCTACGATGCTTGGCTTTCCTTCGGCCTTTGACTCCTCTCCACCATGACTGGATAACAATTACTGCAAGATGAAAGAGACAAACAGATTGGCTGTTGCCTTCCTTTGCTATGCCTGTCTGACTGTGTTTAGTCTATTTGTCAAGGTTACCTGCGTGTCGGATCCGGTGGTACTTGGCTCGCTCCCTGTAGCCCCGCCAAGATGTCTGCAGAGTGACAGCTTAAAAACAATCAGATACTGCAAGTTTATTCATTATATCATAATAAAAACTAAGCAAAAGAGACGTTCAAAAAACAAGTGCTTGCAGGGAAAGAACATACCGATGGTTTGTTTCTTGGCCTCAAGTGCATCCTCAGTCACAAACAGAGTCCTTGGGAAGTGGATAAAGATTTTGGACCTAAACAGAAAGCAAACTAAGATCAACTTCACCCCAGCTCCTCCACTGCTACCCCAGCTCCTCCACTGCTGCCCCAGAGCCAGAAAAGGAGGACCTCATTTTCACTATTTTCAGGGTTTCTGTTTTTTTGTCTATTCAAATTTTTTTTTTAAATGGTAGTGTGTATATCTGTTCGTCTCACCCCTTACCTGCCCAGTTTGTATTCTTCAGGTTTGTAGTTGAGGTGCTTGACCAGAGTGGCGACCCCCTCTGGGAGTTTCCCACGCCAGTTTGGCCAGGTGTCCGGACACAGAGACTTATACCTGTGCAAGAAACAAAACACAAAACAAGGTAAAGAAACATGGCCATCTGTTAACAGAAAAGCTGGTTGCACAAGACTGACCTCTCTAAGAACGCCTCATAGTTTCGTCTGTATGCAAATCCAGCTCTCCTTACTCTCAGATTCTCCATCAAACCCAAATACTTCACCTGATGCCTGACCAAAACCTCATCAAATCTGCCTGAAGGAAGAGGAAGGAGGGAGAACAGCACGCACAATGTCAGTAACATCAAAACAGGGAAATACAAGCATTATGTGTGTGCAATTTATTGGTCTATCAATACAAAACATATGTTTTTACCTGGCTGTTTAGCGTCATTGGGTTTTATGCAGCGTACATACGATGGTTCCTTAGACATCAGAATCTCCATCAGTTTAGCCAAACTGAGCTTGAACTGTGTGGCAGCCTGAGCAGAGAAAACAAGACTTCATTTTTTTTGTAAGTTTATGTACAGTATGTGTCTGTATGTGATAGTGTGTATGTGGGTTCATCTAACCGTCTCTGGCCTTCTCTGGTCCATCAACTCATCTGCATGGAAGCACTGATTGACAATGTGATTCCCCGACTGACACAGCACCTGCAATGAGATACAGTGGGTTTAGAAACACATACTGTTCAGCCATAACATCATGTTCACACTGCAAACACACTGTACCTCCTTCAGGTGTCTGTATAGCAGGTCATTATTTTTGTCCAGAAACCCTGAAAATGGAGGGACAAAAACTACAATCATAGCACCAAACAAAATGAACTATGGGCGGACAGATGGATGAATGGGTGCTCTCTCCTCACCGTTGACGTTGTAGTTGACCTCTCCAGCATAATGAACCAGTCTAAATTCCTCTCGCCCAATAGCCTTGCGGATCTTCCCGTTGGCCATTTTATGACTGAAACATGAAATGGACCAATCAGATAGCAGATCCCAGTAATACCTTAAACATCAGGCATGCTGCTTAAACAACGGAGACACAGAGTATGCTAGTGGTCCTACGTGACAAAATGGGCATGGCCACCCAGTGTGTCCTCCAACTTCTCCAGAAAGGTGATGTCACTGGCATCTCCTGGTCTTGAGCACTCCTCATCCTGATTACAAAAGATTAGATTAGTTCATTTCAATTCAATTTGGATGAACCAAAAACCCTCATATTTAGAAGGAAAACACACAGACAGACCAGAATGGCTATGATGCCTTTATGTTTCTCCTCCACCAGGTCACAAATGATTTTGTTGTTGAAATATTCCACTCTCTCCCACTGGCCAAAACACAAGGAATGTCATTTTTACACAAATATAACAAAAGTGAAAAAAAGAAATGCAGTCTGTATGCATACCAAGGCTGTGTTTAGTAATATTGTGAAATATCGGTTTTCTATTTCAATATATATTACCATGTAATTTATTCATGTGATGGCAAAGCTGAATTTTCCAGTTTTCAGTGTCACATAATCCTTAAGAAATAATTCTGATATGCTGATTTGGTGCTCAGGAAATATTTCTTAATATTATCAATGTTGAAAACATCTGTGCTGCTTAATATTTTTGTGGAAATTGTGATACATTTTTTCTGGATTCTTCTATGAATAGAAAGTTCAAAAGAACAGCATGTATTTGAAATAGAAGTGGTTTGTAATGTTTTAAATGTCTTTACTGTCACTTTTGATCAGATTAATGTGTCTTTGCACATTAATAATAGTAATAATAATTCCTATTATTATTTTTATATTTAAATAAATAGGACATACGTCTAAACAGAGGGGTTTGCTGTGCTAATAGAGGGTTTATTTAAAGTGATAGTTCACCCAATGATGACAGAATTAAAAATTTTGGGTGAACTATCCCTTTAAATAGTAGAAGTAAGTTATTAATGGGAATGTCTTTAGAAATGTACTAATAGAAATATTTTCAGCATAGGTGAACTTAGATATAACCGTTTCTCACATTTATACACCGACTTTTGTAAAAAGAATTTCTCCCACAGACTCACCACGATCCCCTCCGCCTCGTACTCCTCCTGTTCACTTTTCAGTGTGAGCTCAATAAACAGCTGCTGCAGTTTTTCATTGCAGTAATTAATGCAAAACTGCTCAAAACTACAGACAGAAAAAAGAAAGACATGAATGTACTTATTAATTCTTCCTTACTTCCATTCTGATATCTTAATGTAATTTTTTTTTCTATAGTATGATGTTTTAATAGTGCAAATAATCTGTTTCTATTTGACTATTTCTTCAGTAAAAAAAACAAGTCAAACAGACCTGTTGTGTTGAAAGACCTCAAATCCATATATGTCCAGCAAACCAATAATAGAAGAACATTTACTGGAGTAGTAGACTTCATTCTGTAAAAACACAAAAATGTAATAATCTTTATAATCACTCCACTAGAGGGCACATCAAAACCTAAAAAGCACACTAAGCTCCAGTTCATACATGCGAGATGACATTCTGACAAAAAGGCCCACTTAAGCAAAAGAAAGGGCGCGGTCCTCATCGACAGAAAAAAGAAACACACCTTAAAGGCCAATGATTGGTTTAACTTCTGGACAAGCCAGGTAAAGGCATGACCATATATGGCTTTGGCCAAAGAGTCCCGAGCAGACAGAGCCTGTTCTAAACTCAAGGGACTGATCATCTGAAATCAAACACACAAACACAACTGTGTTGCATGACAATATTAGCAAAGATCAAGCATGTTGAAATCTGAAAGTGAGACAGAACAGACAGAGAGATTTTGTGATATTACCTCCTCCCCTTTGGCAACAATTTTCTTGTGAGTAAGAGCTTCTTTCAGGACTGACCCGTCCACACCCAGCAGCTGTTGACCAAAAAAAAAAAAAACACATTCTCTGCAACAATGTATGTGTGCAGGACATCAAGAGGCCAGTTGTAACACTAAAATACGTTATTGTAAACGAATAAAATATTTGCAACAAAAATTAATATTTTTTATTTGTAATATTGCCTTTGAATTCAAACTAATATCTATTTAATGGTATTCAGACAGGTTTCTAAAAGATGCTGTCACTTCAGCATCTAGCACCCTATTGTCAAAATAGCACACAGCAAACCTGAGACAAGTGACTCTAATGAGACGGGTATCTAATTCCCCAGAAACAGGTATAAAGTTCAGACACATACTGAGTTATCACCTGAGATGGGATATTAACTCACCTGGGACAGATATTGCAGTTGAGGGTCAGTGGTGACGTGTGTCTCTCCCTCCTCATCTTCACCGAACTGTATGTTACCCAGATGTAAAACACTGGCCACAATCTCCATCAGCTCCTAAAGAGGAGAGTTCCTTTGTAAGTGTGTTTCCTGACTACGACAGAACGTCTTCTGTCCAGTGGATCTGGATGTCCAGTGGGTTTGTGTGTGGTGTACCTGTATCTCCTCCTCATTAAAGCCAATGATGGTGAGAGCATTTCTCACAACTTTCCAACCGTTCTTATCACTGATGGAGCTCACCCGTGGACAGTTACCCTGACAGAGAGAGAGTGTCTGTTACAAACAAGCACACCACAAACATGCCAACAATGCCCATGGCCCGATAATATTAAGACCAATCTGCTCTCTCTCATGGACACATATAGACACCATTAACATAAACACCTTAACCAGGTAATGATAATGTTGTGGGTTGGTTTTCTCCAAACCAAGTGTCTTCAAAAGAGGCTCTTCTCCACCCTCCAGCAGCTGATAGAAGATGTGGAAGTTTCTCTCACCATGGTTCTGATGGGCCACACGGGATTTCTCTAACAGGTAGTTTAGGATGTGACCTCCAATTGGAGCGCCCTAAACAAGACATAAATAGAAAGAACTGTTTTTAATGGTGCATAAAAGGTTATGTTTTGTGTATAAGCTCAAATCTGCCCAAAATAACCAAATATTTGCTAAAATATTTTAATACATATTAGTCTTTTGCTAATGTGAACAGCTGAAATGTAGGCCAGTAAATTTGGGCTGGATATAACCCTTTAAGCCCTGAGGGCATTTTTGCCTCACTGAAGTTGATGTTTATTCTGAGTGACATACACAAACATAACGACTCATAACTCCAAGATCGTAGCAAGGAGAGTCAAAAGGTAGGTATCGTTTGATAGAAATCTTTCTATATTTTTAGGGGGAAAAATCTTTGCATTTGAATATTCTCATGTTGAGAAAAAGGTATTAAATTGTAAGAAAAATTAGTGTGGTCAAGGGAAATTGTTCATATCATTCTTATTTGACATTCAATATCTCATGAAAAAAATAAGGTAGGTGAAGAATTCTTTTTGGTGATGTTCCCCAACATGTGTGCTGTTTATGAATTAAATTTTGTGGCGATATCATGAAGTAATCAAAAGTTACAGTATTTGGAACCAAGGTAGCCTTTCTCTTATCCCTTTACAGTTTTGAAATTGTTGTTTTGAATTTGAAATAATGCCTCACTCAAGTTTAGTCAAAACCTCAAACAATTATACTTGTTTTATTCTGCTCGATGAGACCTTTCAAATGACATATGACACATGACTATCTGAGTTGTAGGATGTTTCTGACACAGAGTACATGGCACAAAAAACATTTTTCATAAATTATGAAAACATTTTTTTCTATTTATTCGCAAATAACTCAGCACTACTTAGGAGTTAATCAAAGTGCTACATGCATTGAAAAGGACAGTCTCCAAGCTTTCAAATGACACCTATTTTGTGTTGATCAATGCAGTGATTTTGAAAAATATGATTTTTTTTTCTTCGCTAGGGGGCGCCCGTCGGCGGTACACTCCGGTTTAGAGTAACTAGGCAGCACTGGTTAGGAGTTGATCGAAATGGTTGGATGCATTCGAAAGCTGAATTTCTAAGCTTTAAAATGATACATGATTATATATTAAAAAAAAGTTTTATAAAAGATAAAATACACAGAAATATTGTAGGTTTTACATTCTGCTTGCCAAGTGTTCAATGGAGCTCTCCAACTGATTTCTTCAATTCATGGGTTTAGGTATTTACACACGAAAGACAAAATGGATTGTTTTGATTTTGGACTCATTTCAATCGTGAGAATCTGCTGTAAATAATGATATGCCATTTTCCACGATGTTACACCATGTGTGCATTTGGGGTTTTATGTGTTATAACTCGATGACGAATATCTTTAGATCCAAATGATTATGGTATGATTGGGCTCCTTTTAATGGGGAGAATTTTCTGAAAATAATGACGTGCAATTTTCCATGATCTATGTTTCATGAAGTCACAAATAAAAGCACAAAGTGAAAGTACAGTTATTTATTCTGCTGCGCCTCAAGCGCGCCTGTCTGGTTTCATGTGTTACAGCTCTATGAACGAAATCTTTCGATCTGATCGACGGGTTATGGTAAATTTGGGCTCTTTTCAATCGGGAATTTTTTGTTGAAAATAATGACGTGCAGTTTTCCACGATCTATGCATGTTTCATGAAGTTACGAATAAAAACGCAACGTGAAGCATAGAGCTGTTTTTCTTTGCTGCGCCTCAGTGCGCCAAATGAAAGTGGTTTCATGTGTTACAGCTCTATGAACGAAATCTTTCGATCTGATCCACGGATTATGGTCAATTTGGGTTCTTTTTAATCTGGAGAATTTTCTGAAAATAATTCTGTGCGGTTTTTCAAGATCTATGCATGTTTTGTGAAGATACGAGCTAAAACGGCACAGGACTGCAACCTCTGATTTTTTTGCTAAGCTACATGTCCTAATTCTGTTTTATGTGTTATAGCTCTATGAGTGATATCTTTAGATCTGAACGATGGATTATGGTGAGTTTGGGCTCTTTTTAATCGGGATAATTTTTTGTGCGAATTATTTTTTTTTATTTTTATGAATTTACAAGCGAAAACACTACATGACAGCTACCTTAGATTTTTTTTTTGATAAGCTACATGCCGCCGGTGCAGTTTTATGTGTGTTATAAATTCTTGAGGAATATCTTTAGACATAAATGACAGATTATAGTGATTTTGGGCTCTTTTTAATCAGGAGAATCTGCTCTAAAAAATGTTGTCTATTTAAAATGATCGTCTATTCCACGGTCTGAGCATGTTTTATGAAGTTACAAGCAAAATGGTGACATCAATATATTATTTTCATATGGGTCTTGGGGTGACTTCTTGTACAAAAACTCGCTCCAGTATATTCAAAGCCCCAAACAATTATGCTTGTTTTATTCTAATTGATGAGTCCTTTCAAATCACATATGACACATGCCTATCTGAGCTGTAAGATGTTTTTGACATATTAGAGTAAATGGCACAAAAAACATATTTTGTAAATTAGGATTTTTTTTTGTCATTTATCAGGGGGGGGTCTCGCCTGCGGTACATTCCGGTTTAGAGGGACTGCTCAGCGCTCGTTAGGAGTTGATCAAAATTACATTCATTAAAAAGCTGAGATACTAAGCTTTAAAATGATACCTATTTTGTGTTATTCCATTCAGGGGTTGCTTAGTAATTTGATTATAATTTTTTTCTTGTGGGAGAAAAAAGGGTTAAAGGGTTAAGCAAAGGGTTCTGTTATTAAACTAATAAGTATATTTCATTTACCTTGTAGTCAAACTGAATGTCCATGTATTTCCCAAAACGACTCGAATTGTCATTCCGGAGAGTTTTAGCATTCCCAAAAGCCTGTTGTGACAGAGTGAGAGTGGCATTAGGAAGCTGTGCACAGAGGACCCTTGCAGTGTGTGTGTACTTACCTCCAATACTGGGTTGGACTGCAACAGTCTCTCTCTGATAGTATGTGTGTTGTTGCGGGTGGGACAGATGTGTGTGTAGTACTGAAGGATTTTTTTGGAGGCCTCAGTCTTTCCAGCGCCACTTTCACCCGAAATCAGAATACACTGATCTCGTCTCTCAGTCCGCAGTGCACGATATGAATTATCGGCCAGGGCAAAACTAAAGTCACACAAACGGATACAGAATCACTCACAGATAATACACCCAATTACAGTTATGGGTTTCAAAACTATAAACTTTTCTTCATGTTTGCAAACACAATGTGTACAATTTTTAAAGTCCAATAAAATAATTTTACAAGTACAATTTTCTTTCCTGCATTTACATATTTTCTTCCCATTTCTATGGGAAGGATTTTACATCTTCTTTAAATGAGTATGTGGGTGTGTGTGTGTGGGTGGGTGTGTGTGAGTGTGAATGTGTGTGTAAGTGGAAAGTTGTATGCATGGTCCAATCTCCGGAATCTCCAGGAAAGTGAGTCATACTAAGAGAATTGGCGGAATGTTCTCAGGGATTCTCACAGCCATAACACACAAACACACACACACTTACATGTGAGGGGAGATCTCATAGAAATTGACTCCTCTGTGGCGCTCCATGTTCTGCTTGGAATAAATCTCCAACTCTCTGTAAGGATTCACTGACACCAGCACTGAGCCAATATATGTCTTATAAAGACAGACAGATAAAGAGGCAGAAAGAGAGAAAGAAAGCAGAAAACCACATGAAAACTATCATTTAAAAGTTTGGATTGATAAGATTTCTAAATCTTTTTGTTTGTTTTGCTCACCAAGGCTGCACTTATTTGATCAAAAATACAGTAATATTGTGAAATATTACAATTTAAAATACATTTTGTTCAATTCAATGCAATTTAAACCCGTAAGACCTTTGTTCATTTTCAGAACACAAATTAAGATATTTTTGATGACATCCGAGACCTCTCTGACCCTGCATAGATAGTAACGCAACTGAAATGTTCCCAGGTCCAGAAACGTAGCAAGGACACCGGTAAAACATTCCATGTGACATCAGTGATTCAATCGTAATTTCACGAAGCTACGAGAATACTTTTTGTGCGCAAAAAAATAAAATAATGACTTTATTCAACAATTCTTCCCTTCCTCATCCCGTCTGCCGCGGCGTCCCGCCATTGTGGAGAGTATCATGACACATGCTGAATAAAGTCATTATTTTAGTTTTTTGCACACAAAAAGTATTCTCGTAGCTTCGTGAAATTACGATTGAATCACTGATGTCACATGGATTATTTCACCGAAGTCCTTGCTATGTTTCTGGACCTGGGAACATTTAAGTTGCGTTACTATCTATGCAGGGTCAGAGGGCTCTCGGATTTCATCAAAAATATCTTAATGTGTGTTCTGAAAATGAACAAAGGTCTTACGGGTTTGGAACGACATGAGGGTGATTGATTAATGACAGAATTTTCATTTTTGGGTGAACTATCCCTTTAATAAGTTTTTAAAAAAATTACTGACTGCAAACTTTTAAACAGCATTGTATATTTTATCCTATAGTATGTACATGGTCATAAGTTGCATATTCTATGTGAATGTAATTAAAAGTATTTTATTGTATTATATAGTAAGATGGTGTTTGTGTATGTCTTACATAAATAAGGCCCTCTCTGTACCGCCGGCGCAGGTTTTCAATGAAAGCAGCTTCGCTCTTGTAGTTCTCCAAGAGCAGGAAGTCTTGGACGCCGACGCGATCTCTTGCCGAGAGAGCGCTCTCCATCACTAACCTTACACCCCCTTCTACACCAACCTCCTACGGAGAGAAACAAAGTGAGGTAGAAACTGAAAAAAATACAAAGGGAACACTGATGCAAACACTTACACACAGCAGAGCCACAATACAGGAACTGAGAGTGTGTATGTACACTTACAGCCAGGCCCACATGGAATCTGCGGCCTCAGAAATTCTTAAGAAAGTTCCACAGATTTACACAGAATTGGAACGCCCGTCATTCACAAAGTTCTACATGTCCCCGCCCCTTGTGTGGTTGTTTATTAAATGCTTTGGGTAATTTGTTAACACTTACAGAATTTTGCAGATTGCAAAAATGCAAAAATAAAAGTCTGGAGATTGCATTTTTATAAGGAAATAACACAAATATACACAGCAAATACCAGAAAAAGTACAAATCACTTAAAGACAAACAACACACATTCATCAGAGTACAAATTCACTAAGGAAGGGCGCCATGGAAATATTTGGCAATGGTTCCTGACACACAGTTGTCTGTTTTTCAGAGTTAGTGCTGGTACCTCCGCATGTAAATCTGACAAGACTTTAAGTGTTTGAGGAAGTGTGTCTTTGGAGTGGGTTCAGAAAGAGAGTAAGTTTGTGTGTGTGTTTTTGCGAGAGAGACAGGAAGGTCACCTGTGGAAGCTCATGCTAAAACAATAATCTGCTGGGAGTAATACAGTGTGTGAGTGAATGTTCACTTTCCTTGGCTCAGCTCCACTGTTGTTCCACAAATTCTTTTCCAATGAATTAGTGATAAGGGTCCCCTAAAATGCCTAACAAGATTTTAACGACTCACCAGATACGCCCCTCTCCAGACACCTGCACTTTTAAATCTTTCCTTTAGCCATTCTTAATCCATTGTTCTCCTTGCCTTGTGCGTGTTTATGCTTTAATGTACGCTTACACAGTAGGATGCAGATGTACGCACATGAAAACAAGCTCCAGATAATGATATCTGTCTCTAAAATGAACTCTTTCCTCATTGTGCCCCTCATGTTTTCGGTGTTCCATTAGGTACTGAAATATTGTTTCTTCCGCCACCTCTTCCCCAGACTCAACGCTCATGTGGGTTGTCAGATTGAGGACATGCAACATGAGTGAGCGCAACTGACAATCGAAGGCAACGCACCTTGCACTGTAAACTGATGAGTTGATTTATTCGTGTTTTACTATGCTTGTGGTCATAGAGCTTTTTAGATGGATACAGGGGTTTTGTAGGTGAGGTGGAATCAGCGATCTCTGATCCAATTGGTTTGCTGGCTTACATGGCTGCAGACTGCAGTATGCTGTGTTTTTTGCAAACTAACAACCCAGGCTGCTAAAATGTTACTGGGCAAACTGTAAGTGGGCGGAGTCACACAGACCAAAACAAAAACAGACATTCCGACATGGAATGCACATTTTCAAAGTTGAATAACTGGATGTAGCATTGTTTTTTGGAGAAACAAGTAGCATGTTTTCTGAATATCTGCAAATGTATTATTGTGGTTTTTATGCTTTAGTACAGTCAAAATTACATACAGCACCTTAAAAGATGAAGTGTGTTATTTTGTGTGCAACAAATGAAATTGCAAAAATAAAGACTGATTTCAAATAGATTTCCCAAAATGTATATGTGTGTTCCCAACTGCAACTATAAAAGCCAGTTCAAAGTTTAAACTGTAGTAGTCATTTTAATTCTTCAGTCACATGACCAAATTTGGTTACATTAATATGCACTCTCAATGACCAAGCAATTAATGACCTAGTAATCTTTTGACTATCAGAATAAAATTGTTGATGCATTCTGAGAGCTCACTGGCCCTCTCAAAGATAACAATGCAAGTAACACGATCAACGTCCAGAAACGTAGCAAGGAGATCGGTAAAATAATCCATATGACATCAGGGGTTCAACCATAATTTTATGAAGCTACGAGAATACTTTTTGTATGCAAAGAAAACAAAACTAATTTTGAACTAATCATCTCCTCCACAATAACACCAGCTTCAGCACAAAATAAACATGACTAAACATCCAAAAGGTAAGTTAAAAGAATGAGTATAACTTTACAAGCCGTATCCTGTCTCATGTAATCGCTCAATCAGTATTTCAGTCACGCAAAGACGTCAATATAATGGCTTGTAAACAATGTCACGTAACGTCACATTTATCTCTGAAAAAACTTATTTGGTGACCATAAACTCATTAGTCAGTTAGAAAAATAAACGGTAGAGAGGGACATTTTGCTAAATATATACACGATATAACATATTTATTATAAATTTGACTGTTCTTCAATGTTTAATTTATGTTTGAATAAATCCATCAAGATTTTATGACAGCCACCATTATGTTTATATTTAAAAAAAAAAAAAAACGAATTGAAGCAGAAATATCACTATGTCACTGTAACTTCATTATCTTAAAAACTTCATGGTGTAATTTTAACAAATCAGTCCATTTTAACCTTCAATATTATAGTAATGTAGTACCAACTGACTCTCATACATATTTTACAGCATTAGTTGGCATGTCCTGTACCTGACATATATTCAAAATAATCGACATTGAATCGGTAATCGAATCGAAAGCTAGTGAATGAGAATCTAATCGAATCGTGAAATTTGTGTCAAAACCCAGCCCTATTGCTTATTCCGACTCATTTTGCGAGCACAGGTCACATATTTGATGAAAGTACAGACCAACTTTAATTGTTAAGTTTATGCAACATTTTTTTCCCCATAAGGTGACTATCAGTGGTCATATGATATGGGTTTTTTGACAGCCGATGCCGATATCTTGGAAAGCAGGGTGGCCGATGGCCGATATAAATCCGATATAATTTTATTTTAATTAATATTTAAGAAATTTGAAATCATTTGAAAATGGATTAAAAATAATTGTGTAAAATAAACATACTTATACTTTAGAAGACAAAGCATTTTTCACAAATAAATATTTCATAAAAAATCTAACTGAAAAGGAAGTAAACACTGTAACCAACAGGGCACAACAGTGCATTGGGAATCTTTTTTTTTCTCAAATAAAGCCATGGTAACACTCATTTTACATACAGCACGCAATGAAAATGACATGAATATGACAGTGGGCAAATGCATAAAGCGCAGCATAATTTGAAATCACTAAGTTTGAGGTTAAGTTCCAGTGAAGCTGAACTCTCCTCCTGTCAACATTCAATTTGCACGGACCGACCGTCACGCAGAGAACACGCGATCATGCACATGCACACATGCACACTTCACAAGATCTCAACTAGATTCGACTAAGTCTGCAAGGTTTGTGAAATTAAATGTTCATTAGTCATTCAAAGATTTGTTTAAATTATATAAATGCGTATTTCCTGAATGCTGACGGCAAACGAGAAAGTATTATAATGTTTGCCTTTATATTACTAATAATATTAAAGCAATCGTCATAATACTTTTTTGTATACCTTTTAATTCCTTTGTTTAACAGTTCTGTCTGATTATTAGATAGACTTCTATCTATATTAGACAGAACTGAACGACGACAGCGAACAAGAGGGAGAATGTGAGCACTGTGTGTTCAGGCGCTGCCATTCTCAGCGCCGTCAAATTAAAAGTCCCACCTCGAACACATCGGCCAAACAGAAAAACTTATCGACCGATGCCGATATTTGAAAAATACCAAATATCGGCCTTGGCAATATATCGGTCGACCACTAGTGACTATACTCCAAGGCAGGGGTTCTCAAACCTGTCCTGGATTACCCCCTGCCCTGCACATGTTGTATGTCTCCCTCATCTACCACACCTGATTCAACTCATCAGCTCATTAGTGGAGACTGCAAGACCTGAAGTGGGTGTGTCAGATATAGGGAGACATACAAAATGTGCAGTGCTGAGGGTACTTCATGGAGAGGATTAAGAACCACTGCTCTAAGGTGACCAGACGTGCCACTTCCTGGGGACACGTTCTGCACAGGATTTCCAAACTGCCTAAAAGTGGCACGTCTGGTCACCTTAGTATATCAAAGTCCTAAAGCTGGTGGCCTCAAGTATAAAAGTATAACAGCCAGAGATAGTCAAAAACATCAATTATTTGGCGTCAGATGCCAAAAGCTCCATCATTACTCCATTCCGTTTTCACTTTCAGCATAGTGAATTGACTGAGATTAAGACGTTCACCGGCATAACTCTTGCGCAAAGCTTACATGTTGCTTATGTGATATCCATTGGCTCGCCTTCATGGTTTAAAACAGTGAAGTTTAAAATATTTCCAACATAAGCAATATATGTTTTCCAAATTTTCAAAGTAAGCAATTACCCCCCAGTGTTTATATATATATATATATATATATATATATATATATATATATATA